>NC_045790.1:78671609-78984734 GCF_009873245.2 Balaenoptera musculus
TCTACCAACTCAGGGACAAAAACTAGTAGTTGGGGACAGTAAAGTAAAAACCTGCTCCTACTCTAGGGAGGTTTGCTCTGTTTCTCATTAAAACTTCACCTTTGGACTTGTTAGCATAGTGCCTTTCCCATAGCACTTACAGGAGGGAGCGAGGGAGGGAGAAGGCGGCAAAGAAAGAAAGGAAGTGAGCAAGCAAGCAGTTAGTTTGCCTGGGGAAGTGCAGCAATGTAAAGTGCTGGTGTGACTTGCCAGATGGCTGAGAGGCTGCTTAAATCCAAGATGTCTCTTCCGTGAGGGGCTCAGTTTGCAGTTACGAATATTTTCATCAAGAGTGAGGTTGTAGGGTGAGAATGGAGGGGTAGACACCAGGGTGAGTAAGCCCTCTTCTCCCAGGGCATCTCAGAGCCATGAACACAGGTAGGGCAAGCCTTTTCCTGGCAGATAGAAAAATGTTAATAACTTTAAAGCCTCCCCAGAAACTTGGTATGTGGTTTTGAAGTGTTTAGGCATTTGGAAGGGATACAAGGGGAATATAACATATGTATAGAGATTTTTCCCAGATTCAAATAAATATTTGAAAATTTTCTGGTGTGTATTTTATAAGATGGAAGCAATAAAAAAAAAAGAAATGCTCTCTGATCTCTCCAAAACTGATTCCCATAACATAAGGAATCTCAAAAACAGAGTATCTGAAAAACATTTTATTTAGTAGCTGCAATGGTTAATTTTATGTGTCAACTTGGCTAGGCTGCAGTGCTTACGTATTTGGTTGTACATGTCTGGACGGTGCTGTGAAGGTCTTTTGTACATGAGATTAATAAAGCAGATTACCCTCCATAATGTGGGCAGGCCTCTTCCAGTGAGTTGAAGACCTTTCAATGAAAACTGATCATCCCCAAGGAAGAGGGAATTTTGCCAGCCTACTGCCTTCCCTGAGTCTCCAGCCTACCGGCCCAGCCTGCAGATTTCAGACTTGCCAGCCTCCACAATTGTGTGAGCTAATTCCTTAAAATAAATCCACCCCTAGCCCCCACCTCTATACACTCACACACACACACACACACACACACACACACACACACACTCACTCACATCTTACTGGTTCTGTTTCTCTGGAGAACCCTAACTAACATAATGGGTTATGTCATTGTACTTTCATTGGAGTTAATCACATAAACAAATACACCAGCTTCACAGTGAATATATGTTAGCACTGCTTAAAAGAGTTGAGTAAGATTATTCAGCTTACTTGGTTGAATAAGTTGAACTCAAGAAGAACTGAATTCTTATTCAGCTGCAGAATGAGAACTTTAATTTTAAATATCATTCAACAGAATAGGTCACTTTTTAAGGGCCCAAATGCTCACATAATGTAACATTTTAATTCTCACAGGGCTCATTAAGATTGTAACAGCCTGTCTAATAGATAGGAGGACTTCTGTGGACAGATTTTATTAGCCCGAAGACAGCTTATTCACTGTAATCTTTTAAGAGAGAGGCAATACATTATCTTTTTAGACCAATATAAAACCTCCAGATCTGTACACATGGAATCAATCTAACGCTCATTTCTGGCTCGGTGCCTTCCTTTAGCCTCCCATGAATTTGTACTCAAGACTAGGACTGCTCAGACACAGTGCATGTTCCTAGAGCGTCAATTAGCTCGTCCCCTAGGTCAACAGGTGAGAGATGCAGAAGTGGAGGTTGCATTTCCCAGCATGTCAGTGCTCTGCGCCCAAGTTACAGCCACCAAACGCAAGCCTATTACCGCCACTGAAGGCAGCCGGCTGCAAGTGAACCCAGTGCTAGGCACGGGGCCCACTCCCCGGGGACTTCTTCCTGGCACAGACATTCCACATGCTTTGTGTTTGTTCATTTTGTCCCTGTTCCCGTAACTTGGCAGCCACAACCCATATACCTCCATCCATCAAGTTACCTTCACCATAAAAAAATAAATAAATAAACTGCAAAATCCTATATTTTCACTGTTTAAAACATCTACAGTTTATCCTGGACTGGTATTCTGGACTGCTGCATGTCTCTGTCTATTAAGAATGTAACGTGGGTTTTTTTTTTACTGTGCTAATATCTTATTAGGATTGTTACTGTTTTTGAGTATTCTGGTTGCGAAGCTGTACAGATACGGAGAGGCCGGCCCCATTCCTACTTTTTTTTTTATATATGTCTTGTGTGTGTTTGCAGAATATTAGGTTTTTCTGGAATGCACATACTACGTTAGAGCAGAAATGCATGCGCTATAATTCATTCATTAACATCCCCAAGCTACTCATATCTGCCAGACTGAAGTACAGGCTATGCCAACAGAGCCCCAAGGAGGAAAAGAAAAAGTATTTGCATCACAAACACTAACATGTTTATGGCATGTCTGTCAGAAAACATGACATACAAATGTCCTAAAACACGGATTTTCTAAGCAAGTGTCAGTTGACTCCTCAGAAATTCTTCCGCCTCAGCCAGAGCAGACCGTAACTCTGTTCTACAGGAGCAAGAATTACAAGGTGATTGTGTCACATCAGGGGATGAACTGTGCGGCCACCACGCCTAAGGAGATGGGCAACAAGCCAGCGCCTGCTGCCTCAACCCCCCTGACCCTCCACCTCGGGACCAGGAAGGCACATGAACACTGAGGGAATTAAAGAAACATGTCTGAGCTACTGCATCTGTATATCTTTATAAGACATACAAACGAAGGCCTTAAGGTTTAAAATTCACTTTCCTCTTTTTATAATTACTCTGACAAAAGCAATTATAATTTGGAAGACCCCAAACACTTACCAGTTGAAGCAATGAAACTGTTTTTCTTGTTTGTTTGTTTGTTTTTTAAATTTTTGGCCGGGCCGTGCGGCATGTCGGATCTTAGTTCCCCAACCAGGAATTGAACCCTGCCCCCTGCATTGGAAGCACGGAGTCTTAACCACTGGACCACCAGGGAAGTCCCATGAAACTGTTTTTTTGAGGAACTAATTTCAATGAAATCATATGTGTCATTCCACCATTACAACTTTCCTCTGGGAAATAGTGTTTACTTCCCATTTTACAACTTGGTATGAGACTAATAGTCAGATAGGAGAAGCCCGAGTACCATGATAAATAATCTCTTCCCATTTCTTCCTTCCAACAATATACTGCAGTCAGGCCCTACCTAAGCTTTACCAAGCTACACATGAAGCAAGAAGGTATATTGTATATACCCTCTTAGGGGAAGAAAGCAGACATCTGAATCACTACAGCATCCTAACCTTCCCCATCATCTAAAAGCTCTCTCTGCCGTCAGCCTCTAAGCTTCCATTCACGGCACATTAGCCTGTTTCAACTACTTCCATTTTACAAATGAAATAAGATCATGTAACCTGGGAAGAAACTGAGAAACAGGTAAAGATGTTTACACGCTCAAAGTGACAGGAGTAGTATGACTGTGAATTTGAACAGCGATTCAAGATAGGAGTAAATGAAAACTTCAGGTTAAAAGACAAGCCAGAGAAGAGTCTGCGGCTCTTAGAGCGTAGTCTTCCAATGATACCTCACTTTAAGCCTTTCTCTTTTTGTCCACACCATAAGGCAGAGTAAACAAGCTCTCATCAAAATCTGACAGCAAAGCTCGGAACAAACAGTGAGATCTGAGGGTCAGAGCAGGCCACTGTCCCAGTGGCCAACACTGGTAGTCCTCTAAGGATGGGAAAGCCAGAATACCTTTCTGGGGCCCGGAGGCCAAAAAGAAATTACTATCTTGAGACGAAACTCAAATATCAGAACCAGAAGGGGTCACCACCAGCAAGCAGAGCTCAGAAAAACTAAGCCACACACAGATTCCTGCCAGGCCCAGGCGCAAGGTTTGGAAGGTTCAAGGTAGGCTGCGGTTTTAAAAGACAGGTAGGCTTCTCCCACTCAGCAGTAATGACAAACATAATTGTGACAGAGGATATACTGAAGGGAAAAAACAAAAAGCAACAAGCCAGCAACAATTAGAAAATAAAGGTATAGAGAGAGATACACAGATAAAGATATAGAGAGATAGATAGATAGATCTTTATGCATCTATCTCTACATATCTCCAGTTCTGAATGCATAAAAGGCAGAGAATCTCTGGAAAGCCTGTGGCTAGCACACTGATAGGCCCCAAAGCCAGTGCCAAAGGAAAGCAGTGCACACAGTCAAAAACACTCGGTGGCGCAGTGGTTAAGAATCCGCCTGCCAATGCAGGGAACAGGGAGGGGTTCAAGCCCTGGTCCGGGAAGATCCCACATGCCGCAGAGCACCACAACTACTGAGCCTGTGCTCTAGAGCCCGTGAGCCACAACTACTGAGCCCACGTGCCACAACTACTGAGCCCGTGTGCCACAACTACTGAGCCTGTGCTCTAGAGCCTGTGCTCTGCAACAACAGAAGCCACCACAATGAGAAGCCACTGCGAGCAGAAGCCCGTGCACCACAACGAAGATTAGCTCCCTCTTGCCGCAACTAGAGAAAGCCCGAGTGCAGCAACGAAGATGCAATGCAGTCAAAAATAAATAATAAAAATAAATACATTTTTAAAATAAATAAATAAATACTGTGTTAAAAAAAAAAAAAACACTCTTCCAGGACCGAGGCTCAACCCACCATCATGCCTCAAGGCTGAAACAAATCTTTATCTCCTTGGAGAGCACAAGATATTACTGGCCATATGAGTGAAAAAAAACACATTTATCTTCAAACACTACAAACACAGTCCAAAGCACCCAGATGCTCACATTTGGAAGATACTCAAGAGCTGAGATCAACCAGAGAAGAGCTGATTTAACTCTCGCATCTCAAGCTGCCTCGGGGCTGTTCTCATTGAGTGGGAAGAGAAGGGAAACTGAGGCACTATCTAATCAATCAGTGTCTCTCCATCCGTCTGCTCGTCTTCTGCCCCCTCTCACCCTGTCCCTCTCTCTCTGTCTCCAGATCACACTCTCTGTTTATTTCTCTCTTTGCGTCCACCTCTCCTCTCTTCCGTTCCCATCTTGCAAAGCACCGTATCATGTAGGTGAAGTGGGTTTACGAAGTAACTGCACTATTACAAAAGAAGATGATCAGAGGGAAAAGCCCTAAAGTGGAACCCAAGAAAGGGAAATGTAAAGGAAACCCTGACCAATGCTGAAACCATGCCTCTGCGTACTTGTAGCTATGTGTTTTAAAAAATCTAGTGAAGTGGGATTGGTGTTCAACTGTTGCTCTTTTCCTCTCTTAGTCATCATCTTTATAGTTGTACAGACATGCTGAAGTAAACCATTTTGACAACCCATATACAGGTCACACATGGGTAATTTTGGTTCCTTCTCCATTAAATTTCTTGCTTCTAAATTATTCAACAAAAGAGTCCTCTTCAACATTGTGTGTGTAGAAAAGGTGCAAATCACGTGAAACAGCTGACCGCATGGGTCCAATTTTGGCACCTGAACGAATCCCACCCTAGCCCTGTCTGGCAGGTCACCAATCACACTAACCCCTGTTACACTAGATGCACCCACCCTGGGTCTGTCCCTGGTCTGGCTATTGTGGCACAACCAGTGCCCATGCACAAACCAATTGTGGTTCCGGTGCCAGCTGGACCCTGTGTTTCTGTTTCTAAGAATGCAGGGTTCTAAGTTAATTTATCAACATGAATCAGTCCACAAATGACACTCGCTATCACTACAAATGGAACTGAGAAAACTCTGAAAAGCTTCAGCTCTGATTAGAGGAGAGAGATGAATTCCTGTTATGCCCTTGCCTCAGTCAAATGCTCAATGCGCGCGTGCACACACGCACGCGCGCACACACACACACACACACACACACCCTATATCCTTTTCTCCTTGCCAATCTCAGAACACACCAGCGTTCACTAGGAACTTGAAAGTATAGGGAGGGAACCAACAAAAGAAATGAAGAGATCACACGCAGCATGAACTAACTGCATTGTCAGTATATGAAGCAAGGAATCAAAGAACACGGGCTTATTTGATTCATTCAGCAAATATTTATTGAGTACACTTATTGTACTGGGTACAAACCTTGCTTTCACCAAGAGAATGCCCCTGGCACCAGAAACTGGCTAGACTAGGTTATTACAAGTCTGCTCTCTGTTTCTCCCCAGACATCCTCTCCCCACTTTATGGATTTTTCTTGGCCTGACACAATCCTCCTTCCAGAATTCTCTTACATAACTACATTGCCTTGCCCATTCTGATTTCACCTGCTGGCTGACCTAGTTCTAGCTTACTAGGAAGTGGTGACGGCCCATCCTGACCCTCTGGACCATTCACACCTGCCCAACTCAACAGGTCACTCGGACACTCCCGTCCCCAGCCTTTAAGGAAAGGAGTCCCTCAGTATTCTAAGAGAAAACGAACTTAAGAATGTGTTAACACATCCCAGAGATCATTTTTATTCTTTCCCAATGCAATGTTATTTTCTCTCTAATATCGCAATTATTGATAACTGAGGAATTTAACCCAAATTTGCTTAATATTTTGATCTAAGAGCTTGAATGATCTTTGAAATGGAAATCGCCACCACGTTTTGCCTCTACAGGAACCAAACATTCTTATACTATCTGATATCTGTTCTCCTCAAACTGTACATGAATCCTCCTAGGATAGGCATGGGACAGGGTCACCTGGGGGAAGATGGAGTGCCAGGCGGGAAACTAAGCCACCAGATGAAATGGCACACCTTCCCAGAGAGACAATTTTCCCCTTGAAAGGAAATACAACATTTTAGATTAAAACAAGCCCCAATATATTATAGAGTAAAATGAACAAATACATGATTTTTTTAAGATAAAAACTCAAGACTTCAAAGAAAGCTCCTGCTTGTGGGCAGTCTGTCAGACTATGCCCACAATACATGGTGTTTCCTGCAAATAACTCCTTGCCTTTATAAGTTCTTCGATGAAATTTTTGAGAAATGTTTAACCCACACTATGAACTTCCTGAGGGCATGAACTACATCTCCTCTTTCTCTTTGTCTCCAGGGACCTAGGACAGTACATAAGACAGTGCCTGGCACAAAACAGGCACTCTGATGTTTGCAGGATTAATTTGGCTGAAATAATGGCAACAGCACTGTCAATAACAAAAGATTTTTTACCACATTTGAATGGGAGGAAGGGAAGGTGAACAGCTGTATGAGGACATGGAATAGAAGCAACCCAATTTACCAAAACAGCTGATGGCTGCCATGTGAACAATCAGACGAAGCAACTCAGTTTATTTCTTTTCCACTTGAACAAGTACAGGAAGGCAAATATTGTACCTGTTAATCTCACAGAAGATGGGGGTGGGGCTTAGGACACAAGTCTACCAGATGACATTGGTGCCATTAAATTTAATAACTTCTGAAGAGTTGGAAAAGCGTTGTGATAATAATAATGTCACCAATGATATTAAGTCCTGGTTTGTATGCTGATCCTAAGAAGGTCATTTTGATCATTTAAAGGTTGTGTCATATATTTGCTGCTGAGACTTGACAACTCTGAAAAGTAGTTCTGTGTGTGTGTGTGTGTGTGTGTGTAAAACGTGGTGTGGGCTTACCTTTCCTTATTCTTAATATTGTTACCTTTTTTAACTAGCTGGACCCAAACCAAGTTACACATGAAAGATAATTCGAAGTATATGGCTTATAGCAAAGTTTAAATTTTTCTACTTCCCTGGTGGAGACACTGCATTTTCACTCATTTGTAAATAATAGAAAAGATGGGTATCACACACACTTTCTCCACACAATCCATCTTATACTGCAACGATTCACTTTCCATGCCCAGTATTCTCGAACTCTCCAAACTGCAGGGAGAGGCTGTCCGGAGGAGGAAGTGAGGACTTCCAGCCCTGCAGGTCTAAGCGGTGAATGGGTGAGCCAGGCCACTGCTGCCTTCCAGGGCTATTTCCTTTTCTGAGTCATATGTCTCAAATATGTGAATTGCCAACCAAAATGATACCTTTCAGATCTTCCTAATAATGACAGCCAGAGATCCATAAAATTTCAACGGAAATCCAGAGAGCAGAAAACCATTTTATAGTATTAACATGCCTGTAGCGCCTGAGGAAGAAGTGAAAATAGCTCAAGACATACCATGACTCCTGGCAGATAGATGCAAATTAATCTCAGTAAAACCCGACTATCTTTCCCTCTATGCCCTGAACCTGCAGCCATCCCCTTTCGCCTGAGAATTCCGTAACTTGATGTTATGTTATTTCTGTCAGAGCCACAAGAGGAGAGAGTTTATTTTTCATGATTTTATTATTTTATTCTGTGATATAAAAAGCGAGTGTTTTCACTCTCAGTTTACAACATATGGGATCAAATGCTGCTCTTTTATTAACTGGGCAAGTCCCTTAACGTCTTTAGGTCTAAATTTCTCCATCAATCAGAGATAAGAGAGTCTACGACCCTGTTTAATTCTGAAAATCAAACAAATGAGCTTGTAAAATAGTAGGCATCAATGAATATTTGTGTGTAGCAATATAAATGCACAACAATGTCTTGTTTTCTATGTAGTAGCAGGAAAACAGGGAGTACAATAACTGCTATAGAGAAAGCCAAACTGGCTAACAGCTCGGGTCGCGGCTCAGGTGCCGCTCAGGTGCAGCCAGGAGGCCTGGAGTAGAAGGTGACGTAATCAAGTCGCTGAGAAGTGGGAGCGCTCCTAAATCAGTGTCTGGGAAGATTCTCCGGACGCTGCGGATTTCACTTCGGCCTGTATAACTAACAAAGTGCCCTTTGCAGGGCTCAGATATGAGCAAGTAAAACCTTCTCCCCAAACTCTGCGTCTGAACGCATTCCCTTTCCTTAACACTAGGGCATCTCATCTTGGGGAAGTTAAAGCGAGTCGGTGAATGGAGAAAAAGGAACTCAGAGAGAGACTAGGAGGTCTGCACACTCCACAGTGTAAGAGGGAGAGATGGCAGCGCCCCTGGGAGGACAGGAAACACCACCACCACCTCCCGCCCTCCAAACCACACACGCACCTGGGGATGAACTTGGCCTCGTCCCAGAGTCGTGCCTGGAAGTCCTGCTACGCCTAGCCAGGCCTCGCCGCGTCCCAGGAGACGGCCAGAGCCGCCGCCGCGTCCTTGTCGCCCTCGTCCTCCTCGCTGTCCCCGGGGTCGGACCCCGCCTGGTTCTCGCGGCCCCCAGGCAAGGCGCCGTCCCCCGCGGCCGGCCCAGCGGAAGCCGAGCGCAAACTCCTGGAAGGTGAGGCGCAGTCGCGGTCGGCTTCGAGCCTCCGGAGCCGGCCTCGGCGTCGGCCGGCAGCACGCGCAGCTCCGCCCACAGCGCGTGAACTTCTTGCGCTCCAGGTGCCCTGAGTGGTTCGCAGGCAACGAAGGCGGAGCGTAGCACGGCCAGCTCCTCCAAGTCCCCGTCCCGCCTGGTGGGGCCAACCGAAAGGGCTCCGCGGCGCGACGGGGCACGCGGTCCGCCCCGGCTGTGGCGACAGCGGGGAGTCCGGGGCCACCTGCTGTCCCCGGGGAGCCGCGGCAAGTTCGGCGCGTCGGGCTGATTTGGCCACTGGCGGGAACCTCCGGGCGAGGCGAGGCGCCTGGGTGGGTCGGGACGGCGCGCTCCGACGCGGCTTAGGGTTCTGCCAGCCCTGGAGTGGTGCCAGCGCGCCCCTGGCCCCGCGCAAAAATGCCCGCCCGCGACTGAGTGCCCGGCGGGGCCTGGCTCTGCCCAGCCTGGGAGGAGGAGCGCCCAGCACTGGTTCCCACGCCTCCGGGATCCCGGCTGTGCTTTCCGTGCAGAACTCTGGAGCCTGGGTTTGCGGCTCTTGGAGTTGGGGGGCCCGGCCGGAGCTGGGAGTGAGGCAGTAGGCTCTTCGGCGTAAACAGTGTTTACTCGGGTCAATCAAGAGCTGGCAGGAGCGTAGGGAGCTAACTAACTGGACAGAAAGAGGAAAGGAAAGTACGGGTAGGATTCCAAATTGGTTAACGTTATGTGTATTTTATTATTTTCTGATTCCGGAAAATTGGTAAACTTCTGTATATACAAGATTTACCAGAAGACCCCCATTCTCTGATTTTACTGGCTTTCTTTAATGCATGTCCGTCCAACATTAAGATCCAACTAGTTAATGCACATTAGGAATCACATAGATCTTCCAGATCCTCAAATCCAAATAATTTTTCTGTTCTTGTCTCCAAAACCCGAGAAAATTAATAACCAAAATCCTTGACAGGCAGCAATATTTAAACAAGGACTGAGATAGCTTTTAAACAAAGCTTATGGAAATTATATGTGCAGATGTATGTTACCCTTTGATCTTAATTTCAACAGTGCTATTGTTTCTTTAATACTGGCTGCTTAATGGGTATAAGATCTTTAAAATTCATCCATTTTTATCCTTTTTTTAAAAATCTCATCTTATTTTCAAGAGACCCTCACTTTGTCGTATGACTTATGTATATGTTCCCTTTGGTGATTCTCATAGCTTGTGAAAATGCATTTGAGTTATTTTTACTTTATCACATCAGTTCCCTCCACTTTTTAGACTTTTTTATTTATTTCCATTTCTTTTAGTAATGACTCTGTATTCCATTTATTCTCATTCTGGATTCTCTCTATTGCTTACTACTTTGATTGTTTTCAGTGTCATAAAAATAGAGGATTTGACTGACACATTTCTTCAAGCTGATGTTCTTAAACAGAAAGCTAAATGCTAAACATCTGAAGAACTGTTTCTTCTTGAATAGTACAATAAATAAGGTCAACACTCACAGCATCTGTCAAGCTGTAAATGCCACTGATATTCGCCATCTGTAAATTTAACTGGTAAATTATGAGAGGCATTCTATTAAGAAGCCCTGGTCTTAGCAATCTAATTGCTAAATGAATATAGTTCTGTACAAGTAGATAGCTAATACATTGGAATGAATTTTATTATTAGTGCAATATAAATTGTTATTGATTTTGAGTTTATGTGCTTTCCTGTTTATTCTAAAGACTGATTTTTCCATATAAAGTAAAAAGTGGCCTCGGTAATGCCACTTATTACCTCGGTAATGCCTTTAAAGCTTTTCAAATATACTTATTAAACTGAATCTTTGAAATATTATCATTCTGTTAGCAATTAATAAATATCTGTATTTTTCAAAATAGATAAGTTAATATTTTTAACTGCTTTGCCAGAAATGCTTTCTTGAAGACTGCTCTTGCAACTTCCTTCCTTAACTCACACTGACCTTTGCACTCAATTCTAAATTCTTATATTCTTTGACCTGCTTTGTCCTTTCAATAAGCCCCTTCACTGAGGAGTCATCAAGAAACATGGATTATTCCAAACGTCTGTGTACACGCCTTCTCATTCCCACTGATTTTACTCTACTCCAGACAGTTATCACAACAGTTATCATAACAACACAACAAACACCTAGTGATTTAAAATAGCAACCATTGGGACTTCCCTGGTGGCTCAGTGGTTAAGAATCTGCCTGCCAATGCAGGGTATACGGGTTCGAGCCCTGGTCCAGGAAGATACCACATGCTGCGGAGCAACTAAGCCCGTGCGCCACAACTACTGAGCCTGCGCTCTAGAGCCTTCAAGCCACAACTACTGAGCCCGCGTGCTGTAACTTCTGAAGCCCGTGCACCTAGAGCCCATGTTCCACTACAAGAGAAGCCACCACAATGAGAAGCCCACACACCACAACGAAGAGTAGCCCCCGCTCGCCACAACTAGAGAAAGCCCGCGCGCAGCAAAAAAGACCCAACGCAGCCAAAAATTTTAAAAAATAAATAAATAAATAAATAAATAAATTTATTTAAAAAAATAAAAAATAAAAAAAAATTAAAAAAATAAAATAAAATAAAATAGCAACCATTTTATTTGCATAATCTCACTGCCATCAACTTGGGCAGGGCTCAGGTAGATGGTTTTTCTGCTGGCTTGCCTGGGATCATATAGTCATGGTAGCTTTACTCTGGCTGCGTGGCCTTAAGAGTGCCTCACTCATACGTCTGGAAGCTGGTGCTGGCTGTTAGCTGGACATGTGTCTTCAGGAGGCTCACACTAGCTTTGTCACATGGTGGCAGTGTTCCAAGAAGTTTAGTACCAATGCACAAATGCTTTTCAAGCCTCAGCTTGTGTCATGTTTGTTGCTATTCCATGGATCAAAGGAAGTCACATGGCCAAGCTCTAAGTCAATGGAGGAGGGGATTATACAAGGTCATGAAAACAGGGAGATGTACTTTATTGGAGGCCCTTACTATAATAATATACCATACTTAGCCTCTAACACATTCTCTCAGGCTCCTGTCCTGCCAACCTCCTGTTCGTTCTACACAACCACAGCTGGACAGTCCTTCTTAAACACCAATTATTCTGTCATTTTGGAGCTTAGTGTTTCTCAATCAGTGGTAATTTTGTTCCCCGGGAGACATGTGGCAATATCTGGAGACATTTTTGGTTGTCACAATTTGAAAAGGGGGAGATGCTAGTATCTAGTAGGTAGAGGTCAGGGATGCAGCTAAACATCCTATGATGCACAGGCCCAGCCACCCATAACAAAAAAACTATCTGGTCAAAAATGTCAGTAGTCCTGAGGTTGAGAAAGCCTGCACCCAAGCTCATCAACCCCTAGAGGTGTCCCAGTAAAAAGAGAACCAAGGGTAAGCTCTTCATCTGGGCATCCAAAATCCTCTACAATCTGGTCCCACCTTTTACTGTATATACAAACATTTCTCCCTTTAGTCTCCGTCAGGGCTCCTCCTGTCCCCCAAATATGCCACACTTGATTACATGACTAATTTGAAAGCTCCTTATTGTCATGACAAAATGTAAATACTAAACATCCTTTAGCTTTTTTCACTTCTACCTAACCAAACCATTTCCCAGCCTTAGGGGAAGAGTTGGATCCTGCTTTTCCTACCAAAGTTTCCACAGTTTCATTATGACATGTCACTTACAAGGACATTGCTTAGCATGTACTATGTCAGCTCAGGCCACAGGAATGCTTTTTTCTTTTCTTTTTTAGTCTTTTTCACAGTTTTATTTTTCACGTTAAAACGCTGATTCATCTGGAATTTATTTTGGGTCAGGTGTGAGTTGTAGATTCAACTTTATTTTTTTCTGAATTTCTGCCTAGTTGTTTCAACACCATTTATACAATCTCTTCGCCATGGATTTAAATACCACCTTTAGCATATACTAAATTCCTGTACGTATTTGAGTTTATTTCTGGACTTTGTAGTCTGTTCTATCAAGGAATCACTCACATTTTGAAAGGACTCTTCAGCTTATAAAAAGATTCGTAAAGGAGTCCTATTGGGTTGCTTTTCGTATTTTTAAGTGTTTAAAGTACCTCACAAGGTACTAAGGAATGCTTTTGAATATTCCTAGAAATATACTCAGGGGAAGGCAAATGTTACATAATCTATCTTTACTATTTTGAAAAATTAGAGGAAAGAGAGGAGAAAAAAGAAATAGGAGGCATTTATTTTCTATTTTAGCATCCAGAAACAGCTAAAGGCAGTGCACAACTACTTCCTTGGCGTGAAATATTCTCCACAGTAAGTCTAAGGGTGTGGCATTGTCTGCAGTTTGTGAAAGGGCCCTATGGAATACATGGGCTACCTAGAAGTCACTGCAATGCCCTGACACAAGTCCTGCTGAAATCAACACATCTGACATTGCTGTAGTACACTGTAGTACATATAAAACCAGAGTGTATACAATTAAATATTTGTGAGTTGTAAGAGAGAAAATATTCCTTTCAGAGTTATCCAACTTATTCTTGTCTCATAATATATGAGTGACTGAAGAAAAGCAGATTGCAATGTACCATAGTAATCTCAGGTAAAAATTTAAATGCATTACAAGCAAGCAAGAAAATACAAACACTTAAAATTCTGTACTTTTTTACTTTATCATTATTTAGATGGGTGGAGAGGGCAGAGATGTTTGGCATGCAAAATGCATTATTTTTGTATGAGATGTCAAAATTTCCTGTGCAGTTACCTCTTGCTTACCTATCTCCATCTAAATTTTAAAATAATTTATATCTACAGCTGGCAGAACTTAAAGTGATGTCTGTATTATTGATCAATCTATGACTCAAAATACTGAATAAAGTAAGGTTACTTCAAAAAATCTTATATCTTATTTTAATTGGGAAAATTTCTGGGCATATTTAACTAAGTATATTTTCAAAGTCTTTGTTGCTAGAAATGCTATTTTCCTGAAAACATTAGCAGGTAAGGGCAGACGTGTTGTGAAATACTTTGACTCTTTCGTAAGCTTCTTTTATTTTGCACAGGTCAGAAGTGATGGTACAGCTGCAAAGATGGAGAATCTTCAATATAAAAAAAGAAAAGACAAGGCCATAGATTATGTGGAGGAGATACAGTTGAGCCTAGATTCAAAGCATGTTAAATGCATGAAAAGTCTTTAAAGTAACCTTGACCTGTACTTTATGTTTCTCAAAGGAGATGCCATCAAACTTGAGAAAACAGATATATTTTTTAAAATCTGTCCCATAAATGAAGGAATAGTGAGAATGTCTGAAGTTAAAGACCACCTGTGTTCCAAAGGAAAGGGTATTAGGCCCTGCTGTGAGAGAGGATCACTGCCCATAAATAAAGATTTTTTGGAACACGGTCTTGCCGATTCACTTTCACGCTACAGGAGCACAGCTGAGTAGCTGCAACGGATACATACGACCTGAAAAGCCTAAAATATTTATTCCCTGGCCCTTTACAGAGAAAGTTTGCTAACCCTGCTCTGTTTGAAGATGTGAAGGAAGGTAATGCATTGGCAAAGAATCGTCTTAATTTCAAACCATTCTTCTACCCTGAAGGTAGCTTCGGTGCCTCTAAAAATTCTTCAAACCCAATAAAAACATAATAATTCAACTTACAGGAGAAGAATTAAAGTCATCAGAAGGGAATGGTGATAGGATAAAGGAAGAATGCACAAATTTTATTAGTGGTAACTTATTTAACATTTTTTAAAATAAGAAAATACCAACCGACCAGAATCTTGTGCAATTTTGTCTGGTTGTTAAGTTTTTCGGTTCCTCAGCAATTTAGAAGAAGCCTATGATAAATTCTGCTTAGAATGTATTAATTTTCCCTTTAATGAAGAATTGCCAAGCCTCCTTTTAGAAGGCAAAAAGGACCAAGGTTTCATGATGTTTCCCATCTTATTTCCCTGCCAGTGATTTCAGCTTACGTTTAGTGTTAAACTGAGGGACTCAGTTTGACCTCGGTTCCATTTCTGCTCTTTCTCTAGTTGGTTTCTGATCAAATTTTTTTTTTATTATAATGGTGAATTGCTCAGCTGTATGTATGTGTGTGTGTGTGTGTGTGTGTGTGTGTGTGTTTAACCATAAAAAGTCCCAAAGCCTTTTTGACAGTAGGCAGGGTTTATAAATTATAAATAATTATAAACAACTATTAGGCAGCTATGTTCATTTTAATATTGGTAATATTGGAATGATAATTATGTCAATATTTCCTTGTTAGCAATTTACTAATTATTTTAGAGCTGCTCAGGACACACTCAACTTTTTCCGAAACTTGTATTCTAACAATAGGCAGATCATGTTCTAAGACCACAATGAATTTTTTCCTAGGGAAGCCTATGAATTTTATCTCAAATACTCAAAAATTACTTTTAGCTCTAGGGAATGCAGTGTGTGCATTGTTAGATCAGAGATACATTTATATTCATGCAAAATAATGGAGAAATGTACATTTCTGTGTGACATGAAAGTTGTTCCCAATTCTATATAAGATGTTAAAATATTAATCCTTTTTAGACCAAAAAAGATTAAAGCTCTTATTCCCAGAAGTACAAAATGAGACAAAAGATCAGTCAGAAAGAGATCTATAAAATTCTAAAACCATTCCTATTCCTCTGGAAAGCATTATATAATTCAGAATTCAAAGGATGAGATATTCAAATAAGGCTCTTTTCACCAATACCCAAGAGCCTCAGCTTAGCAATGAACTAAGATACTCATCTTTTACTAATGTAGTAATTAGAAATACAGAATCAGAATTTCTAATGTTGTTAATGTATTCCTTAATTTGTAAGTCTTTAATGTTATAGAAGATGAGTGAATAAAATGAAAAGTTAGCTTTATTAAAAAAAAAAGTAACAGGTCACATTTGCACCGTACAATGAGATAGAATTCTTGCCCACCAACACATTTGTTGAGAATGCCATACATTTAGAGATGATTTTTTTAAATAATGTATATTTCATTGTCTTTTAAGCTCTCAATTCATGTCTTCCTGTAATAAACAAATTATTAGTTAATTTTTATAAGATATTTACAGTTGGCAAAAGGGATTTCCTCAGACTATTCCAATATGTTGTTTGTTTTGAAACCTAAAAAGTTCCAGGGCCCCATATACAAGTATTTGTTCTATGTATTCCCCTGTTTGTTCCATGGATTCCCCCATTTCATGAAAGATTATTACAAAAATCTTAGATTTCATTCAAAGAGATCAGATTTCAGAGAGTAGACTAGGACTAATAAAATAATTCTTGAAATATGGAACACTTGAAATGGTAGCTTCAACTCTGGCAACTCCTGAAATCTTTTTATTTCCTTAGCTTGTATAATTCTCGTAAATGGTGTTCCAAGGACAGAGGCTGAAATAACTGAAAGGTATTTCATTTAAGTTTTCCAAATATTTTTTCTGAACTTTTCTATGAATTCCAAAGTACATTTGAGATGTCATGAAAGCTTGGTTTCGTCTTATTTTTTAATCTTTTTTTCAGGGCCTAGGTACATTTATTTGTTTGTTTACAAAATTAACTAAGCCCAACCCCATCCTAGCCACTGGGTTCCTCCAGGGCAGCAGCTGAGCCTACATGCCCCATATAACATGAGCAGCCCAGGAAGGAGGCAAGTGGGAGCTAGGACCAAGGCAGGGGAAGGCACAGTGGTCTGCTATGAGTCACCTTGGTTTAGTCTTAAATAAAGTTACCAGAAGCTATTTTCTGGGAAATATTTAATGATTGCTAGAACTCTGTTAATAAAATGGAAACAACCACGAGGATTTATAAAGCACAAACCAATGCACAGCTAATATCACGTTTCCTCTTCACTTCATAATGGCATTTGGGACTGAAAGAGACACAAGTGGGCAAAATCAACATTCTCTTACCGTCGACAGTTTTTACAAAGTTTTTTAACCACATCCAGGGTGACATTCTTGCAGAAACTGAATTTCACACATTCCAAACTAATATGACAATAATTAGCCTGTGAGCAAACCCTGGAAAGAAGAAAGGACAAAAAGTTATTAGAATAGATTGTGAAATACACTTTTTACAAAGTTTACAAAAATTCAACCCTCAAATTTACCTTGGCCCTGCATATCCACTAACCCCACCCCGTCGCTCCTCACCTACTGGTCCTGCCTTGCCAACCAGGCTGAGGCTACAAATGGACCTTCCAGAAACACACACAATGAAGACACCTAATACAATTTCCAGACCATAAAAATAAAGTAAAATGTAAACATGACAAGGGAAAAGATTTAAAGATGTCAGAGTTTCATTCTGAGAAAAATGGTAAAAGTAGATAAATCCAGATAATTGTTACAGTGTTATCATTTTGATGTGTATTTAATAATAGTGAGGTAAAAGTAATCATTATCTTAACATCTGGCACCAGAATTACTCCCAGAAGGGAACCATCTTAGTTTGGGATAATACCTTTATTAAAAAAAAAAAAAGATTTATTTATTTATTATTTATCTTTATTCATTTTTGGCTGCATCGGGTCTTAGTTGTGGCATGCGGGCTCTTCGTTGTGGTGTGCGGGCTTCTCTCTAGTTGTGGCGAGAGGGTTTTCTCTTCTCTAGTTGTGGTGCACGGGCTCTAGAGCGCATGGGCTCTGTAGTTTGTGGCGCATGGGCTCTGTAGTTTGTGGCATGCTGGCTGTAGTTGAGGCGTGCAAGCTCAGTAGTTGTGGCACACAGGCTTAGTTGCCCCGTGGCATGTGGGATCTTAGTTCCCTGACCAGGGATCGAACCCGCATCCCCTGCATTGGAAGGTGGATTCTTAACCACTGGACCACCAGGGAAGTCCCTGGGGTAATATCTTGATAGACTCTTACAAGAGAAAAGAATCTGCAGAATAACATGTAATAGTTCTGCCAATTTTCATAGACAAGGATGGATTTTTCTTCCTCCTGACAAGTGAATAAGGAAGACAGTGGAGAGAAGAGAGACGACAGAAAAATGGAGAGAGGCTGGAGCCAGCAAGGTGAGAAGGCTACTGGGGAGCCAGTGGAAGAACTTGTGAAAGTGCTATAAGCCCTTCCTAGGGTACCTGAAACATTTCTGCTGAAGTCTGTTTTGCTCACAAATGAACAAGAAGAAGAGGCTGAGTTAACACTGATCATGTGAAAGGGAGCAGGAGCCCAAGAGGCAAGAGAAGACAGGAGGGCACATGAGCACATAAATCCCACCCCAGAATTTGTCAAAATTATGGGCATGGAATTTTGATAACCCTAAGCAAATGTTTACCTAGATCTCAGGAGTCAAAAAGCCTCCTTCAGGAGAAGGGATCTCTATAACCTAAATCACAAGTTCTCAAAGGATGGCTCCCGTACCAGCAGCAGCAGAATCACCTGGGAAATTGTTAGAAATTTGGGGAGCTTCACTCCGACCCACTAAATCAGAAATTCCAGGGGTCAGGCTCACCAATCTAACAAGTCTTCCAGGTGACCCTGATGCACAAAAAATCGGAGAACCACTGGCCTGAAAAATGATTCACAGCCTTGGCCATGTATTAGTTTCACCTGTGACATGATGATTAAAAAATACTGATGCCAGAGAATCATTCTCAATGATTCTACCAACATAAACAAATTATACGTCAAAGGAACAAATTCTCGAAAGTAAGTCTATAGGCAGAAACGCCAAAAATCTCTATTAGACATAGCTTCAAGATGGCGGAGGAGTAAGACGTAGAGATCACCTGCCTCCCCACAAATACATCAAAACTACATCTACATGAGGAACAACTCCTACAGAACACCTACTGAACGCTGGCAGAAGACCTCAGACTTCCCAAAAGGCAAGAAACTCCCCACGTACCTGGGTAGGGCAAAAGAAAAAACAGAGACAAAAGAATAGGGATGGGACCTGCACCTCCGGGAGGGAGCTGTGAAGGAGGAAAAGTTCCCATACACTAGGAAGCCCCTTCACTGGTGGAGATGGCAGGTGGCAGGGTTGGGGGGAGCTTCAGGGCCACAGAGGAGAGCGCAGCAACAGGGGTGCAGAGGGCAAAGCGGAGAGATTCCCACACAGAGGATCGGTGCCGACCAGCACTCAGGAGCCCGAGAGGATTCTCTGCTCACCCGCCAGGGCGGGTGGGGGCTGGGAGCTGAGGCTTGGGCTTCGGAGGTCAGATCCCAGGGAGAGGACTGGGGTTGGCTGCGTGAACACAGTCTGAAGGGGGTTAGTGCGCCACAGCTGGCCGGGAGAGAGTCCAGGAAAAAGTCTGGAACTGCCAAGGAGGCAAAAGAGCATTGTTTCAGGGGGCACAAGGAGACGGGATTCAGGGCACTGCCTAAACAAGCTCCAGAGACAGGCATGAGCCACGGATATCAGCGCGGACCCCAGAGACGGGCATGAAACACTAAGGCTGCTGCTGCTGCCACCAAGAAGCCTGAATGGAAGCACATAGTGATCCATACCTCCCCTCCCAGGAGCCTGTGCAGCCCGCCACGGCCAGGGTCCCGTGATCCAGGGACAACTTCCCCGGAAGAACACACGTCATGCCTCAGGCTGTTGCAACGTCACGCCAGCCTCTGCTGCCACAGGCTCACCCCGCATTCTGTACCCCTCCTTCCCCCTGGCCTGAGTGAGCCAGATCCCCCTAATCAGCTGCTATTTTAACCCCCTCCTGTCTGGGCGGGGAACAGATACCCTCAGGCGACCTACACACAGAGGCAGGGCCAAATCCAAAGCTGAACCCCAGGAGCTGTGCGAACAAAGAAGAGAAAGGGAAATCTCTCCTAGCAGCCTTAGTAGCAGAGGATTAAATCTCCACAATCAACTTGATGTACTTTGCATCTGTGGAATACCTGAATAGACAACGAATCATCCCAAAATTGACGCTGTGGACTTTGGGAGCAACTGTACACTTGGGGTTTGCTTTCTGCATCTAATTTGTTTCTGGTTTTATGCTTAACTTAGTTTAGTATTTAGAGCTTATTATCAATGGTAGATTTGTTTATTGATTTGGTTGCTCTCTTCCTTTTTTTTTTTAATATATTTTTTTCCTTTTTCTCCTTTTCTGAGTGTGTATGTGTATGCTTCTTTGTGTGATTTTGTCTGTATAGCTTTGCTTTTACCATTTGTCCTAGGGTCTGTCTGTCCATTTTTGGTTTTGGGGTTATTTTTAGTATACTTTTTAGTGCTTGTTGTCATTGGTGAATTTGTTTTTTGTTTTGCTTGCACTCTTCTTTCTTTTTTCTTATTACCTTTTCATTTTTTTATTTTTAATAATATATTTTAATTTCTTATTTTAATAACTTTATTTTATTTTATTTTTCTTTCTTTCGTTCTTTCTTTCTTCTCTCCCTTTCTTCTGAGCAGTGTGGCTGACAAGGTCTTGGTGCTCCAGACAGGTGTCAGGCCTGAGCCTGTGAGGTGGGAGAGCCAAGTTCAGGACATTGGTCCACGAGAGACCTGCTGGACCCACGTAATAACAAATGGTGAAAGCTCTCTCAGAGATCTCCATCTCAGCGTGAAGACCCAGCTCCACTCAACAACCAGTAAGCTACTGTGTTGGACACCCTATGCCAAGCAACTAACAAGAAAGGAACACAACCCCACCCATTAGCAGAGAGGCTGCCTAAAATCATAATACGTTCACAGACACCCCAAAACACAACACCGGACGTGGTCCTGCCCACCAAAAAGACAAGATCCAGCCTCATCCACCAGAATACAGGCACCAGTGCCCTCTACCAGGAAGCCTACACAACCCACTGAACCAAACTTACCCACTGGGGGCAGACAACAAAAACAACGGGAACTGCGAACCTGCAGCCTGTGAAAAGGAGACCCCCAAACACAGTGAGTTAAGCAAAATGAGAAGACAGAGAAATACACATCAGATGAAGGAGCAAGGTAAAAACCCACCAGACCAAACAAATGAAGAGGAAATAGGCTGTCTACCTAAAAAAGAATTCAGAGTAATGATAGTAAAGGTGATCCAAAATCTTGGAAATAGAATGGAGAAAATACAAGAAATGTTTAACAAGGACCTAGAAGAACTAAAGAGCAAACAAACAGTGATGAACAACACAATAAATGAAATAAAAAATTCTCTAGAAGGAATCAATAGCAGATTACATGAGGCAGAAGAACGGATAAATGACCAGGAAGATAAAATAGTGGAAATAACTACTGCAGACCAGAATAAAGAAAAAAGAATGAAGAGAATTGAGGACAGTCTCAGAGACCTCTGGGACAACATTAAACGCACCAACATTCGAATTACAGGGGTCCCAGAAGAAGAAGAGAAAAAAAGGGACTGAAAAAATATTTGAAGAGATTATAGTTGAAAATTTCCCTAATACGGGAAAGGAAATAATCAAGTCCAGGAAGCACAGAGAGTCCCATACAGGATAAAACCAAGGAGAAACACGCCAAGACACATATTAATCAAACTATCAAAATTTAATACAAAGAAAAAATATTAAAAGCAGCAAGGGAAAAGCAACAAATAACATACAAGGGAATTCCCATAATGTTAACAGCTGGCCTTTCAGCAGAAACTCTGCAAGCCAGAAGGGAGTGGCAGGACATATTTAAAGTGATGAAAGGGAAAAACCTACAACCAAGATTACTCTACCCAGCAAGGATCTCATTCGGATTTATTGGAGAAATTAAAACCTTTACAGACAAGCAAAAGCTAAGAGGATTCAGCACCACCAAACCAGCTTTACAACAAATGCTAGAGGAACTTCTCTAGGCAGGAAACACAAGAGAAGGAAAAGACCTACAATAACAAACCAAAAACAATTAAGAAAATGGTAATAGGAACACACATATCGATACCTACCTTAAATGTAAATGGATTAAATGCTCCAACCAAAAGACATAGACTGGCTGAATGGATACAAAAAGAAGACCCATATATATGCTGTCTACAAGAGACCCACTTCAGACCTAGGGACACATACAGACTGAAAGTGAGGGGATGGAAAAGATATCCCATGCAAATGGAAATCAAAAGAAAGCTGGAGTAGCAACTCTCATATCAGACAAAATAGACTCTAAACTAAAGACTATTACAAGAGGCAAAGAAGGACACTACATAATGATCAAGGGATCAATCCAAGAAGAAGATATAACAGTTGTAAATATTTATGCACCCAACATAGGAGCACCTCAATACATAAGACAAATGCTAACAGCCATAAAAGGGGAAATCGACAGTAACACTATCATAGTAGGGGACTTTAATACCCCACTTTCACCAATGGACAGATCATCCAAAATGAAAATAAATAATGAAACACAAGCTTTAAATGATACATTAAACAAGATGGACTTAATTGATATTTATAGGACAGTCCATCCAAAAACAGCAGATTACACTTTCTTCTCAAGTGCACAAGGAACATTCTCCAGGACAGATCACATCTTGGGTCACAAATCAAGCCTTGGTAAATTTAAGAAAATTGAAATCATACCAAGCATCTTTTCTGACCACAACACTATGAGATTAGAAATCAATTACAGGGAAAAAAACATAACAAACACAAACACATGGAGGCTAAACAATACATTATTAAATAACCAAGAGATCACTGAAGAAATCAAAGAGGAAATCAAAATATTCCTAGAGACAAATTACAATGAAAAGATGATGACCCAAAACCTATGGGATGCAGCAAAGGCAGTTCTAAGAGGGAAGTTTATAGCAATACAAGCCTACCTTAAGAAACAAGAAACATCTCAAATAAACAACCTAACCTTACACCTAAAGGAACTAAAAAGAAGAACAAACAAAACCCAAAGTTAGTAGATGGAAAGAAATCATAAAGATCAGAGCAGAAATAAATGAAATAGAAACAAAGAAAACAATAGCAAAGATCAATAAAACTAAAAGCTGGTTCTTTGAGAAGATAAACAAAATTGATAAACCTTTAGCCAGACTCATCAAGAAAAAGAGGGAGAGGACTCAAATCAATAAAATTAGAAATGAAAAAGGAGAAGTTACCATGGACACCACAGAAATACAAAGCATCACAAGAGACTACTACAAGCAACTCTATGCCAATAAAGTGGACAACCTGGAAGAAATGGACAAATTCTTAGAAAGGTATAACCTTCCAAGACTGAACCAGGAAGAAATAGAAAATATGAACAGACCAATCACAAGTAATGAAATTGAAACTGGGATTAAAAATCTTGCAGCAAATAAAAGTCCAGGGCCAGATGGCTTCACAGGTGAATTCTATCAAACATTTAGAGAAGAGCTAACACCCATCCTTCTCAAACTCTTCCAAAAAATTGCAGAGGAAGGAACACTCCCAAACTCATTCTGTGAGGCCACCGTCACCCTGATACCAAACCCAGACAAAGATACTACAAAAAAAGAAAATTACAGACCAATATCACTGATGAATATAGATGCAAAAATCCTCAACAAAATACTAGCAAACAGAATCCAACAGCACATTAAAAGGATCATACAGCACGATCAAGTGGGATTTATCCAAGGGATGCAAGGACTCTTCAATATACGCAAATCAATAAATGTGATACACCATATTAACAAACTGAAGAATAAAAACCATATGATCATCTCAATGGATGCAGAAAAAGCTTTTGACAAAATTCAACACCCACTTATGATAAAAACTCTCCAGAAAGTGGGCATAGAGGGAACTTACCTCAACATAATAAAGGCCATATACGAAAAACCCACAGCCAACATCATTCTCAATGGTGAAAAACTGAAAGCATTTCCTCTAAGATCAGGAACAAGACAAGGATGTGCACTCTCACCACTATTATTCAACATAGTTTTGGAAGTCCTAGCCATGGCAATCAGAGAAGAAAAAGAAATAAAAGGAATACAAATTGGAAAAGAAGAAGTAAAACTGTCACTGTTTGCAGATGACATGATACTATACATAGAGAATCCTAAAGATGCCACCAGAAAACTACTAGAGCTAATCAATGAATATGGTAAAGTACAGGATACAAAATTAATGCACAGAAATCTCTTGCATCCCTATACACTAACAACGAAGATCAGAAAGAGAATTAAGGAAACAATCCCATTTACCACTGCAACAAAAAGATAAAATACCTAGGAATAAACCTACCTAAGGAGGTAAAAGACCTGTACTCAGAAAACTATAAGACACTGATGAAAGAAATCAAGATGACACAAACAGATGGAAAGATATACCATGTTCTTGGATTGGAGGAATCAACATTGTGAAAATGGACTATACTACCCAAAGCAATCTACAGATTCAGTACAATCCTTATCAAACTACCAGTGGCATTTTTTTTTTAGAGAACTAGAACAAAACATCTAAAATTTGTATGGAGACACAAAAGACCCGAATAGCCAAAGCAAACTTGAGGGAAAAAACATAGCTGGAGGAATCAGACTCCCTGACTTCAGACTATAATACAAAGCTACAGTAATCAAGGACAATATGGTACTGGCACAAAACAGAAATATAGATCAATGAACAGGATAGAAAGCTCAGGGATAAACCCATGCACATATGGTCAACTAATCTATGACCATATGGAGAAGAGACAGCCTCTTCAATAAGTGGTGCTGGGAAAACTGGAGAGCTACCTGTAAAAGAATGAAATTAGAACACTCCCTAACACCATACACAAAAATAAACTCAAAATGGATTAGAGACCTAAATGTAAGACCGGACACTATAAAACTCTTAGAGGAAAACATAGGAAGAACACTCTGTGACATAAATCACAGCAAGATCTTTTTTGATCCACCTCCTAGAGTAATGGAAATAAAAACAAAAATAAACAAATGGGACCTAATGAAACTTCAAAGCTTTTGCACAGCAAAGGAAACCATAAACAAGACAAAAAGACAACCCTCAGAATGGGAGAAAATATTTGCAAACGAATCAACAGACAAAGGATTAATCTCCAAAATATATAAACAGCTCATGCAGTTCAATATTAAAAAAACAAACAACCCATTCTCCAATAAGACATACAGATGGCCAAGAAGCACATGAAAAGCTGCTCAACATCACTAATTATTAGAGAAATGCAAATCAAAACTACAATGAGGTATCACCTCACACCAGTTAGAATGGGCATCATCAGAAAATCTACAAACAACAAATGCTGGAGAGGGTTTGGAGAAAAGGGAACCCTCTTGCACTGTTGGTGGGAATGTAAATTGATACAGCCACTATGGAGAACAGTATGGAGGTTCCTTAAAAAAACTAAAAATAGTTCCTTTAAAAAACATATGACCCAGCAATCCCACTACTGGGCATATACCCAGAGAAAACCATAATTCAAAAAGACATATGCACCCCAATGTTCATTGCAGCACTATTTACAATAGTCAGGTCATGGAAGCAACCTAACTGCCCATCGACAGACGAATGGATAAAGAAGGTGTGGTACATATATACAATGAAATATTACTCAACCATAAAAAGGAACGAAATTGGGTCATTTGTAGAGACGTGGATGGATCTAGAGACTGTCATACAGAGTGAAGTAAGTCAGAAAGAGAAAAACAAATATCGTATATTAACGCATATATGTGGAACATAGAAAAATGGTACAGATGAACCGGTTTGCAGGGCAGAAACAGATACACAGATGTAGAGAACAAACGTATGGACACCAAGCAGGGAAAGTGGTGGGGGGATGCGGTAGGGGGTGGGGTGATGAATTGGGAGGTTGGGATTGACATATATACACTAATATGTATAAAATAAATAACTAATAAGAACCTGCTGTATAAAAAAATAAATAAAATTCAAAAATAAAAAAAAAAAAAGGAATGAAATCTTGCCATTTGTGGCAACATGGATAGACCTAGAGGGTATGATGCTAATGAAATAAGTCAGATAGAGAAAGACAAATACTGTTTGATTTCACTTATATGTGGAATCTTAAAAACAAAGCAAATGAACAAATATAACAAAACATCATCAGAGATACAGATACACAAAACAAACAGGTGGTTGCCAGAGGGGAAGGGGTGGGAGGAGGAGAGAAATAGGTAAGGGAGATTAAGAGGTACAAACTTCCAATGGCAAAATAAATGAGTATAGTGTGGGGAATACAGTAAATTATTTTTTTGAAAAGTAAAACTTACAGAGTAAGCAAATTAGGGAGTAGCTATTCATTTTACAGATAATTCCAGGCCAAGTTCCTAAATATAACAAGCTCTGACTACACATTCAAGATGGTATTTGCTTCACAAAATTTCAATTGACACATAATTTACTGTGGTATAGCCTTCATAGCCTGGTCTCAACCCAGTCATTAAGTTAACATAAATTTACAGAGCACCGACCACATGCAAGGAACTGTGCTTTGCTTCATGATCAATACCTAGAGCCCCAAACACCTTTTGGGGCTGCGCTCCAAATCTGTACTCTTGCATGTCTGTTTTTGTGACAGAATCTACAGAATCCCCATTTGAATATATAAATCAGAGAGTCACAGAAGTGCTTATCCCATATTGTGCCTAGATTAACTAAGGAACCTCATATATCATCGTAATACAACACTTATTATACTAGGCTCAAATAATTTAAGCAATAGGCTCTGCCCTTATATGGCATCCATCATCTTATTTAGGATATCAAGTAATCTAACATGGCACACATAATGCTAATTTAGGTGCTCTTCATGGATTAGAAGTAAATGCCTAGAAATTGAGTAAGATTAAGCTATTGTTGCTGTGTGAGTTTGCTGTTTTGAGTGAAAAGAGACTAAGAATGAGAGTTTATTTCTTTCCAGAATTTTGAGTTTGTGCAAGACTTCTTCAAATATATCTAAATACATCCCAAAGCAAGTTAAGAGTGGACTGTCAACTTTTAAAGGAGAATTCCTTTCAAGGACATGACATTTTGATTAAAAAGAAGAAATGAAGTATTGTTCTTCTCTCATTACTTCATTCAGAGCAGTGTTCAAGGCAAGAACACTTCAGACCCCAAGGTGAACCTGGTAAAAGAGAAAACTGAGAACATAAAATGTTTAATTCAACTGCTTATGTCAGAATATCCTTTCACTGGCTTCCAATCAACCAGTATCAAAAAGCATGATAACAATCTGTTCTCAGCCGGAAGTACTGTCCACTCCAAATTCACAGAATTTCAATCAACATTCAGTCTGTGAAAATCAGCCTGTCCCACTGTCATATCACCTTTTGGCTAATCGTATCTGAGGGAGAAGTCAGACTCCCTTCTCCTTCCACATAGATGGAAGCCAAGGGGGATACAGTGGGGGGAAAACAGCAAACTTGGGTCCAGGCTTACTAGCTCTGTGACCTGTATCATTTCTCTTTCAACTTCCAGAGCCTCAATGACTCTATCTGTAAACTGGGGACAATGTTACTTCTCACAAGTAGCATGGGGAAGATGGGAAGCTGATGAAATAACGTGGTAAACAAGCGCCTTGTACGGTTCCTAGAACATGGAAGGGCTCAGTAAATAATAACTATTATTCATTATCTCTCATTTGTTCAATAGTTTTATTGAATTATTGTAAATTTTAGCTCAGTTAGAAAAGTGGCAAAAGATCCAGTTAATGGGCTTTAGATCTATTACCTATTCCCTTAACTAAATAGTGATGTTTCTCAGGGAAAACAGTTTCAATATTTCTTCTTTGAGTAGAAGAAAGAATCCCAATGTCCAAACCCTTTCTATCCCACAGGTACTCTGGGATTCTTTCCCTCCTAAATGCACACTTCAGCAGCATTACTTCATGGCTGGAAAGTCTGCATTTTTAATATTAATGAGAAGTGAACATTATGGTGCTGCTAACATGAAATAAACTGGTAAATTTAACTCAACAGATGAACAAAATTTCACTAAGCATGGTATCCTCAGTAATCCAAGCCAGTTGATCCCTCCTATGTTATATGAAGCTGCTGCCAAACACTGATTAGCAATACTCAACCATGCTCTAGGGGAAGTACCAGGGTTAGGTTTCTGCAAGCGTTTGAACATAACATTTTTGTCAAATGATCAAAACATAACCTTGTTTTTTGCATGCTTTTGTTTAGAGACACCTTATTTAATATATATTATTGGTTCGTTAACACTGGACTCATGGACAACAGCAATGTAACCCATGCCTGAACAAAGTTAATTTGACACATATTTTCTCTATAAGGCATGTCACAGCCTTCTTGCCCTCAGGAATACTACCCAGCACTTCAGTACTATGTTTGGGGGCCATTTTAAACAGCAAGATCACTAGTAAAGGGCACAAAAAATGTGAAAAACATGGCACTAAATGGACCAAGAAAAGGACACTTCTTTACAGTATGAGAGCTGAAACAAGAAGGCAAAGCCTCACCCTATTGGATCTCAGCTGAGAACAGACACCTTGGGCTACTCAAATTTATCTCTGCTCTGCACATGTCCACAAATGGCCAGGAAAGCATCATGAGTATTGATTTTGGGGTTATAAGTAAATTTCATCAAGTAGGCAAGTTCTTAAATATGGAATCCATGAATAATAAGGATCAACAATATCGATACATTAAAATCAGCAACAGCATATATGGTCAAAGGCAGCTTACAGTAGAAGCAGCACTACCTTAGTATGTGCTAGTGATACCTAAATTACAGGATAGCCATGATCCATGGCAGTGGAGATTTATCAAAAATTTTTCACATTTCTTACAAATTGATAGTACACAAGAATATGGAACCACCCCTCACCCTCAACTTACAGGACATGAAAAACCTGATTGTTTTAAAGCATTAAGGATTGCAGGTATTAGTGTCTCTGTTTCAGCAGCAGGTACTGTTTGGTGTATCTTTCACACATATTTATGTGACTTGAGTTATGACTTGCATGGGTTTTAGGAGCGTCCTCCTTTCAGGACACAATAAGGGCACAGGGAAGATAGTAAGTAATAACTCTGTCTACCTGGTATAAGACTGCAAGTCCATGAGTTGGTTCTGAAGGAATCAGGAAACCAGCCCCTCTTCTTGTATGACTTTCAGTTGAATGATCACCTAAGGCAGCATCTTTCCAAATGTGGTTCCTGAACCAGCAGTAACTTGTTAGAAATACAAATACCTGGGGCCCACCCCAGACCCTCTGAGGGTGGAGCCCAGCCATCTGTGGTTTAACAAGCCCCCGCAGGTGATTCTCATGCCTTTAGTTTGCGAATCACTGACCTCAGGAATCTTCCTAATCACACCCAGGTCACTTTAGTAGTTAGCACAGGCATATGAGCCCTGAGTCCATGTTTATATCTTGGATAAGTGAATTCATTACTGAATAATGACGCTTTAATCATATATTTCCCAGAACCAGTACAAAATAATAAAATACCTCTTTAAACTGACAGCATACTTTTAGGACATTATTTCAAAATCAATTCATATTAAAATGAATGAGTTATTGTGAAGTGTTTTAACACATGAACTATTTATTGCCCCATCCATCTATATAGGTTAATTTAAGGAGTTGTTGGTTTTTTTTAAGGCAATAGGAAAGTGAGTATTCAGGTGTGGGGTGTGTGTATGTTGTGCGTTTGTGGCTGTTTATGACTATATTTGTGTGTATGTAAGCAAAAGTCAGAAAGACAAAACCTGGGACTTCCCTGGCGGTCCAGTGGTGAAGCCTTCACCTTTCAATGCAGCGGGTGCAGGCTCGGGGAGCTAAGATCCTACATGCCTCGCGGCCAAAAAACGAAAACATAAAATAGAAGCAATATTGTAACAAATTCAATAAAGACTTTAAAAGTGGTTCACATCAAAAAATATCTTAAAAAAAAAAAGAAAGACAAAACCTAACATATTGGTGGGGGTGGTGGTGGGATGAATTGGGAGATTGGGACTGACATATATACACTAATATGTATAAAATAGATAACTAATAAGAACCTGCTGTATAAAAAAAACCTAACATATTATACAGTGCAGGTATTATAATGAAATAAATAAACTATAAGAACTTTTTTCATAAGGAAATAATTAATTTCCCAGTTATCTAAATAAATATTTGTTATATTGACTGTGCTACAGCCAAGTAACTCATGGTCCACTAGAACTTGTTATTGTGAGATATGATCTACATTAAATACAAGTCAGATTTTACCAAAAATTATCAGAATAGTAAAATAATGTGTATCTTAGTATCAAAAGGCCTTCACCTTTTTGCAGCCTATGTTCTTAGGACAAGTCCTTTACCTCTCTGAAGCTCAGTTTCCTCATATGTAAAATGAGGATGTTGGATTTAGAAGGGTCTATGGTGTCTGATCTAAATTTCTACCTGAGATGGAAACTGAGCTGGAAATGTAAGAGTTAGCTTGAAAACTAGAGTCTCAGAGAAGAGGAAACACTTGAGGTAGAGTCAGGTACTGAGAGCCTCAGATATAGCCCTTCACTGTAGACCAGTGCAAGACTGGATGGGATATGCAGGACCAGCAGAAATGGTGGCCTAAGGGAAGAAATATTGGGGAGGCATCAACAGGGTGTGAGGGAACACTGCCTTCCTATAGTCCTAGGGGAATGTATTTGAGATGATATTGATACCTAAGAAAAAATATAATTCCCCCTGGAATTGAGCCCACCTTGGGAAGCCAGCAAGATAACTGAATGATTGCCTATTGCCATTCAATTATGATGTCTTTCACATGTTGTTGACCTCATTGCCTGTCCCCTATTGCTTTTAGAGTTTGATCTCCAACCCAATTACCTGACCCAGGACTGTCACCTGCTTCCAACTAAGCTTGTCAGATCTTCCAGCAACAAGCCTTGATATTAAGCCCCAGAGATTTTACTCAGCTTTAACCATTTTGTTTTAAAGTGCAGGTTTTATTATTATCCAGGTATGGCCAGGCCAGCAGATCAGGAGATGACTGCCATTGAAAAGAGTTTGTTATACTCACAGTTCCCAAGAGGAAGTAGCATGCCACACCACACTGGGCCACATGGGGATGTACCAGTGTCAGGAGGCAAAGGAATGAGGGAAAAATGTGGGCAAGAGCCTTTGTTGTGGTCTTCATTGGAAGGACTGGTGAGACAGAGCAAGCAGGTTTAGGATTGGCTAGATTGAATAATTTTGGTGGATTCTAGGGCATAGGGGCTGCCCCTAGTTGTCAGGTACCTGGCCCGGGGGAGATTACGACTGGCAGATAGTGGCCTGGAGTTTAAGAGCTAGGTAAAGGAGGTGGGTGGGGAACGTGGGCATTGGATTGGTTGGTTTGCTTATGAAAGGCGCACTTGTAAGTAAGTCCTTTACTATGTCTAGGAATTAGAGCCCTGGGAAAGGCAGTCTCTCCAGGGTCAGCAAAGCCCCAGATGTCAAAACATCAGAATAAAAAGACATGTTTAATACACATCTCCAAAGGCCACTTCCCTCTGGCTATGCTCACACTCTTTAGTTGGTCCACAGGTATCGCAAGACCAAAAGAAGGGAGCCTCTGCCCAGAGAAGTTGAAGTCAAATACCCAAGGAATAGCTTTTACTTGGTATGGTCACATCTGCACCAGAGTGTAAGACTGACTGAAATATTTATGAGACCCAGGTTTGAAACCCACTGCCCCTGAGAATGTCATTTAACCACTCAAAACCTCTGGTTTTTTTAAATCTGCTTGACAGTGATGATAATATTGATCAAATTTTTGTGATAACCTAATGAAATAAGGCAGGGTGGAACTATAAAGCAGTATGTAATTTTTAGCATTTATAGTTATTTTAACAGCATAAAAATAGATTAACAGAGGTGAATACTAAAGTGTTTATGGGTGAAATAATACATGCGTCATCTGCTTTAAATTATCCCAGCAAACTAACAAAAAAGAGGGAGGAGATTGATAACAGAAGATTGAAAGAAAAACTGGTAATTACTGAAGCTGAGTGAGGTACATGGGAATTCATTATACAGTTCTTCTTTTGTGTATTCATGAATATTTTCATAATAAAAAAATTTAATGTAATTTAAGAGACAGGGAAAAGAAGTATTAGCAATCATTGGAGGACTGCTATTATATTCAAACCCAAACTCTATTGTACAATATTTTGCTATCATGAATCAAAAGCTCATCCTCTTTCCACAGACTCCTGGATTACTAAGGTTACTTGATCTTTTTTCGATGGTTCCAAATATCTCCAGGCTAAAATTGACTTAGTTTAATCAAATTCTTGTTATAATCCATTTGTGTTAAGCAATGGAATTCCTAATGGTAAAACTATAATCAACACATTATGACTGTTTCATGATGAGAGGTCCTATCCAATTAGGGAATTTACCTATCAAAGGCCCTTCACTCTCAAGAGAGCTTCACTGAATAGTGATGGGGATTGCTTAATTAGTGAGGTTAAAACATCCTTCAGAAACAAGGTCAAGATGACATTTCTATCTGTGCCAAGTTGATGAAAGAATCCTCCAAACACAGCACTCAGAAATCTTGTGTGAAAATTCCTGTAAGACTTATCAACAGAAGGAAAAGGAAAATACATTGATCTTAATGGTACCAATGGATTTTTCTTTAGGCACATTCTAGGTATGAGATTTACATAAATATTTCCATAAAGTTTCCATAAAGTGACCAACTTTTTGCTTGAGAAAACTCTTCCTCCAAATTCATTGTTCCTGTTTAAAGAAATAAGAATCCATTAAAAAAACAAACAGCTGTGAACCATAACTCCATAACTATAAAACAATCAACAGAGGAAATTTAAAAAGAAGCAATTCCCTGAGAGTCTTCTTTTCATGATATCTGTAAAACCTCTTAAAGAGATTGTAAGAAACACTGAGTTAGTCTATGAGATAGAAGGAGGTGAACAATATAGAAGGAGATGAACAATATAAAAGACCCTTTAATCAAAATGCTGTATGCAACGACAGAGCACTTGATAATCAGTGTGTCTGCTCAAGGAAAGGAGAGAGAATGCATCTACACAAATATACCTGGTGGTATCAGACCATTCAAACTACAAAGAATTATTTCCTTTTTCTTCCCATAAAAAGAAAATCTGTGACAAATCCCCCAAAATTCTTTGCTTCATCTGACTAAACAATTCTGCATTTCCCAATGATTCGGTTCTTGGTAGACAGCATCAACTGTCAAACCCCTCATTTAATTCTGTATACTTTAATACAGTTACAATGATATAAAATGTCAGCTCTCTAAAAACATTAACTGCCCAAACTAGTATCAGGATATCCAGAACATGTAAAATAAAATAAGTCACATTATTTAAGACTTGCCCACTACCAAGGCTAGTTTGCCTTGGGCAAAAGACCTCTTTATAGCCTTCCTACACTTTCAAACTTCACTTGAGTGCCAAATGTAAACAGCAGTTCAGCTAAGAGGAAGAAATAAAAGCCTCACATTTATTCAATGTCTATTTTATTCCAGGTAAATGGGTATCATAACTTTCATTGTTAACAGGGAGGAAAATGGGGTTTAGGAGCTGCTGTGCAGCTTACTCAAGTTTGAGCATCTGTAAGATGCTAAGTTTCAACACTTCATGCTCTTTCTACCTCTTTTTGGTAGCTCATATGGCCTCTACTTCCGAGGCCAAAACTGAGCTTCACACTACCAGCTAACTGTTCACAGTATCTGCCACTTCCACCCAATCTCAAAGTGTCACAAAGCCGAATGAGAGAATACAGACTCCTGCACTGAGGAACACTATGTTAAAAGTGAAAAAATAAAGAATGGAGGGAAGGCATCATCAAGTCTAGAGAACAGCATGAAGACCCACCTGCTTTAAATTAGTTTCAACTTCACCCATTCAGAGTCACGGAAAACTGACAAGGGGAACACCTTGGCTCTCACTCCCCAAGCTTATTTTTCAAATCTTAACCCCCCTCAATGTGTTTTTTGCTTCCACTTGACAAACCAATTAGTCTAACAGAAATTATAAACCCAAAATAAAATTCTCTTTTCTCAGCCTTAATTGTGAACAAACCATAAGAGAAAAGCTTTGTTTTTATAAAAGTAAAATGCATGGCATTATATGGGATCATGTGCTTGACTGAAAGTACCTTGGAAATTGTTCTAAACGCTTTAAACGTTATGGAAGTGTATGACTGCATTATTATAGAACCCAGCCAACTATGACAAGCAAGTATGATGATAGGATATAAAAGCTGAAACCAATCATAGCCAGGAATTTTGGTTATAAGGTTGAATGCCCTGGCTGCAGGGTTGCAGCCTAGAAGAACACCACCCAAGGCCAAGTGACTGCAGAAATTGCAGCCGCTCAGCCCAACATCTTCTAAGAGAAGTCTTAGAAGTCCATTGCCCCCTCTTTTCAAAGGGATTAACTGAAAGCCCAGCTTGCATTTTCACCAGGAATACCCAAAGAACACATCTCTGGCCATCCATTCTCTCCTCCCTTCTGCTTGGTACTTCTGGACCCTTGACCCAGCCCATCCCTACCCTACCCCATCTAAACCCTTGAGCTGAGCTCTATGGGAATACTGCTCCATACATCAAACCCTCTATGAATTTATCTGTTTCTTTGCTTAATCCCTCTACCTTGCCTTAAGGGAGACCCCTGCTGCAAATACTTTCCCACACCCCTCGCAAGTGGAGACTGTTCATTCCCTCACTGTCATGTAGCTCAAAATCAGGACAGGGAGTTTTTGTCCTCTGTGCTCCCCATCATCACTTGCCAAAAATTATCACCTCCCCTCACATCATGCGTGACAGCTTCTCCCCTTCCTCTTGGCTGTCAGTTACCACCCTTGCAGTTACACATCAATCACCACCCTTCATGAAGGACTTTAGTACACAATCACAGGCTTCCTCTTCACCCTGAGTCCTGCCAATATCCTGGGGGACTTCAGCAGCCAAGTCGATGACCCATCTAACACCTTAACCTTGGGTTCTTGACCCCATAACTTAGAACATTGTCCTCTGCACCCCATCAGCCACCCACTCCGTTAGTATGGCCTTGGACCTTTTCTTTCCAGCTTATAACTACTTTTCTACCTACTCCCATTGAGACCTTCTTCCACGTCATCAGGACCTCCAAATATCTGTCTTCTTTGCTTTCACTCCTAACATCAGCCTTCTAATGTCTTCATTTTATCCTTTTTTTCCCCAAGGCCAGATGTCCCATGTTTATTTACATGTGAAATGTGTTTAGCACAGTTATGATGAATGTAGTGATAACACCTGACAGCAGCAAGACCTTTTGGGGAATCAATGTTGACTACAGTATATCATGCAAGTATCTACATATATACAAAAGACTCACTTTATTCTCTTATTGCTTAAATCCCATGACCTACCATTTCACCGATAATCTAGCCAGTATCCCAAAGTCCTGTCTCACTTGTCTGTCATAGTCAGAATCCACATAAATTGCTATCCATGTTCTCTGGCCTTGCACTGGAGCAAGGTACACAATATACTTACGTTTTAAACAAATGATCAGCAACCTGTTACATTTGTCTGGTCAACACACTACACTCTCTGAAATGGCTTTCAAACCTATGTCACTCATCTCTAGACATGTCCTTATAGCTCCAACTTCCCTTTTCCTCATAGCCAATGACCTTGCCTCCTACCTTATGCTCAACACTCCACTACCATATCCTTCCACATATTTTTTCAACTTTCTCCACTCCTCCTACATTAGTTGACCATTTCTCTTCCTTTCAAAAGCTAATTCCTAATCTTTGGATCCCATCAACTCCAGCCTTTTCCAGAACTATACGCTGTCATCTATACTTTTTCCATCTTATATATCCAATCATTCTGTCTGAAATGGATCCTCCTCACCAGAATTTGAACACGTTCAAGTTTCATCAATGAAAAACCAAAAGGTTCCTTTGACCTCACGTTCCTATCCAGTCATCACCTTATCTTTCTTTCCTGCCCTTGTAGATAAAATTGCTATTTTCTATCTCCATTTTCTTATTCCCCATTCCTTCATCATTTCATGCCAATGTGGTTTTTTACTCTGTCGTCACTCCCCCAAAATAATTCTCATGAAGGTCACTAATGATTGCTAGTAGCTAAATCCAGCAAACATGGATTTTATATACTTTAAGCAGCACAGGACTGTTAACCACTGCCTATTTCTTAAAATGTTTTATTCTTTTCATTCCTAAAAAACAAAACAAAACAAAAAACAAAAAAACCCCATATTCTTCTGGTTTTCCTCATATCTCTTTGGCTATTCCTTCTCGCTCTCTTTTGCAGACTCAGCTTCTTCTATTTGACCATTGACTATTGGAGCTTCTCAAGGCTAAAGGCAAGATCCTCTTCTCCTTTACACCATAACATCTCTCTGGATGTCAACCATGGCCATAGCTTCTCCAACTTACATCTCCAGGCAGATCCTGCTCTGAGCTCCAGAGTCTTATATCCTTATACCTACTCAACATCTCCACTGATATATCCCAAAGCACTTCAAACTGAGTATAGCCAAGAACACACTCCAAATTTTCCTCCTCAAATAACATTCACTTCCAAGTTTTCTCTATCTGTTCATAGAAACATTATTTGCAATAAGCCAAATTGGACAACCTAAATGTCCATCAATAGTAGACCTGATAAATACAAAAAGTGTGATGTATCAATGCAGTGGGATACTATATATTAATTAAAATGAATGCACAATAACCATATGCTTTAACATCAGTGCATCTCACAAACAATATTAAACAAAAGAAACAAATCACAAAATGATATAAATAGAATGATTCCAGTTATAAAAAAAATTTTAAGTCACAAAATTAAGCTATTTTTAAAGGATGTATATATACGTGGTAAAACTATAAATAAAAACAGGGTGATGGTTCTCACAAAGGCCAGGTCATTGATGGTCTCTATTACAGAGGCAGGGTGACGTACACAGAGGGGTTTTATGCAATAGATGATATTCCATTTCTTAAGATAGGTGATAGATATATGAGTGATTTCCAATTAGTCTCTGTACTTTACAATTATCTTTTAAATTGTCTGTGTGTTACAAATATCAGTCTATACGCAAGGAGTTTTACAAATACACACAATTTTTTAAAAGGTTGAACTACAATCTCATTTAAATGAAGTTCAAGAAAAGGTAAAACTAAGCTATGATGATAGAAGAGAGAAGAGTGGTTACTTCCAGGGGAGGGAGAAGATTATAACTAAAGAGGAACATGAAGGCCCTTTCTGGAGTGATGGAAATACTCTATATCTTGATGTGGGTGGTGGTTACATGGGTATATACATATGCAAAAATTCACTGAGTTGTACACTTAAGACTTATTCATTTTACTCCACGTAAGTTATACTTCAATAAGAAAGAAAAAAGAAAATTAAATAAATAAAATTCATACATTAAATATGATTTATATAAAAGGGAAAACTTGGATATACTTCAGCACAGTATTTTGAAAGTTCCATCTTACCAAATCATAGCCTAAACCAGAGGTGGGAGAACTACGGCCCCTGGACCATCTTGTTTTTCTAAATAAAGTTGCATTGGAACACAGCCACACTCATTTGTTTACAGAGACTCTATGTTTTTCAAAGCCTAAAATATATACTATCTCATGGTTTTCAGAAAAAATTCACCAACTCCTGACTTAGGTCATTAGTTCATAACTGTTTTAGGAATTCATGACTGTCTTAAAGAATACAGTGAAAGCTATAGATTATCTACTCAAGAAAACACACAGCTAGGGACTTCCCTGGTGGCGCAGTGGTTGGGAATCCACCTGCCAATGCGGGGGACATGGGTTCGATCCCTGGTCCGGGAGGATCCCACATGCTGCGGAGCATCTGGGCCCGTGCGCCATAGCTACTGAGCCTTCGCTCTGGAGCCCGTGCTCTGCAACAAGAGAAGCCACTGCAGTGAGAAGCCCGTGCGCCACAATGAGGAGTAGCCCCCACTTGCCGCAACTGGAGAAAGCCTGCGCGCAGCAACCGAGACCCAACTCAGCCAAAAATAAATAAATTAATTAATTAATATTTAAAAAAAAAAAAAAGAAAACACACAGCTTCTTAAATATAAAATGTTATTCAGGAAAAAGAATATATATATGTATAATTGAGTCACTTTGCTGTACAGCAGAAATTAACACAACATTGTAGATCAACTATACTTCAGTAAAAATTTTTTTAAATGTTATTCATAATTTCAGGAAGTTCACAGACCCTCTGAAGCAGTCACTAACCCCAACTTAAGACTTCCTGTCTGAGGTTTTCATCACAAATTACTAAACCACTCTGCTGAGAACAGTCCACAGGTTGGCTCTCTTTTCTTTGAACCACAAATGTTTGAACTTCCATTTCACATTCTTGTTTGCTCCACGGAACTACTCATAGTTATAGCCAATAACAAAGTTGCCCAGGTCACAATATCCAGTCCTGAATCAATCGATTTATTTTGTTGTCCCTCTAGGTGACAGTCTATATGCTACTTAGCCTTGAGAAGTCTTTCTGAAAATGTGATATAGTTTGGTACCAAGGGAGACCAAGAACACCAGAAGTGATAAACTGGCAGTCCCTAGCCTTAATACTAGAAAAAAGCACAAAGCAATGGCTTACAGACAGAGGAGTGAGCAGTGTCACATTCACATATGAAGAACATTGGTGCATTTATTCAACAGACCAAAAATGTAGAGGAAGAATACAGACCAAGAATATAGAGGAAGTAAAAACTTGTGGACTAAATGATGGAGTGTACGTGGATGCGGTGTGCTCTTTTACAGCAGGGCCATTTTTGTGCATCTACTTAGTTCCTGCAGTGCCTTGCACATTGTAGGAAACTAATAAGCAATTTTAAAATGGATAAATTAAACCAATTTATAAAAACAAAGTCATTATTTTATAAATGGTTTAGGCTTCCTGGGAGCAATATGATAGTTTGATTTATTTTGCATCACAGAAAAAGACAATTATGAGTGCGGAACAGTCTCTATGTTTCTGTAATTCTGATTTCTTATTAATGTGCTCACACAACATATATCAAAGGTCTAGTTGATGGGAGGCTGGCCAACTTATTAGCACCATTTATAGTTCTGAAAGAAAGCACTCACAGAAGTCATTTGATGAGGACAAAGCATGTTTTGACCAATTCCAGAATAATAAAAAAAGTCTTCACACAAAATAGACACGGCAGCCAGCATGATCTCTGATCTAATGCTTGTTCTTCAATTTTTCATTACTGCCTTCCTCACTGCTGTATGAACAGTGGGTAGCATTCAACAAAAGCTGATTAATGCTGAGATTTCAAATTGCTGAAAATTGAAAGAATGTGCCCCATGCTGACAATTTGTTAATCAAAAATTGTCATTTCTACCTCCATGCAAGCTTTAGCCCATCTAATTTTCTTCCCAGATGCAATGTTATATATTCCCCTTTCAATGAGATTCAATGCATTTTTCTTAACAGTGAAAAGATTTTATGGGCTCATCAAGAGGCTAAATCTCTCTAATTCCAAAGAATCAATTTCCAAAGTGGAGGGAACGTATTTTGTCCATATTTGCTACTTCTTGTATCAAGTTGATAAGAATCCACAGATTTATGTGGACACTGAACTCTTACAAGTTTATCAAAAAAGCATTTTGTTGCTTACCAATTATATTTTTAAAGAAAATTAAATGTTTGTATTCCTTTCTAGTAGTTAGCATTATTAAGGCCTCGGAGCAATTGGCACACATCAGCCTACGCAAAGTGGCCATCATCTCAATGTGGACAGGTGACAACTATCAGAACAACCATATTTAGGAGGCAGAATGGACTCAAAGAACACAAAGAAGACAGTAGGCCCTGGGGCTCCTAAACCACAGGGAACTTGGGTCAAACTCTCCTGGTTGTTCTCATCACCCTTTCCCTCTTGACTTGAGGTCAAGGACACTTCCCTCCCCCATAAGGGTATTCCAATGACTCATTCCAAAAAAATCCCTCCCCCCCAACTCTTCAACCTCCACTTCTCATACAGGCTGAGGCTAAGTGTTTGCCATCCTGCAAAACTAATATTATACTCTCTTAGCATGTCTTATATGGGTGGCCTACCATCTTGAATTAGAATGAAGATGCGGGTACTTGTCTCAAATCTTATATTTTAAGGGCACCGCAGAACATGGGATTTTAAAGCCTAGGGTGTGTACAAAGAGAGAAGTCAGAAGAGAAATGTGCCCACAGAGCCAGGATCTTAAATGTCTCCACCTTCAGTGAAAGAATAAACTATGACTGCCCCAAAAAAGGAGACACCACAGAAATTGCCCAGCTCCCCTGAGCATTTATGGTAATCATAAGTTGGCCTTCACACTGCTTTATGGCCTAAATTTATATCACCTGTTTGGTCTGAAAAGCCCTAAGTCCAGAATTTCTTTTAAAGTGATTCTGGGTTAGTAGTGTTCTAGGAGCCAGGAAGAAGAAAAAGCAAATCCTTACTGGAGAAATGTGTGTTCACCCAGTCCTCCAGGTGTTTCCAGGGGAACTTGAAACATAAGCTGACATTTAAAAAGTCAAACCACTAGAGGAAACAAGGCACCATGAGCAAGAATTACCAGAAACAAGTAGCAAAGTCAGATGGGCAAAGCCTGCAGATATTGGAGTTTTTAGGTACAGAATATAAGATAAGAATGCATATTAACACTAAAGAAATAACAGACAGCATTGAAAGTATGAGCAAATAACAAGAAACTATAAAAATTGTTTAAGCAGATTTGAAAAAAAAGAAAATTTCTAAGAATGAAATGTAAAAATTAAAATTTAAAACAATTGATGGATTAAATGGCAAATTGCATGTGATGGAAGAATTAATGAACCAGAAAAAGATCTGGAGACAATATGCATAGTGCAAATGTTTATAAATGCTAACAATTCTTCCAAAATAGCTTAAAGTGTTTTTTTGTTTGTTTTTTTAATAAATTTATTTATTTTATTTTATTTATTTTTGCTGCGTTGGGTCTTCGTTGCTGTGCGCGGGCTTTCTCTAGTTGTGGTGAGCGGGGGCTACTCTTTGTTGCAGTGTGCAGGCTTCTCGTTGCGGTGGCTTCCCTTGTTGCGGAGCACGGGCTCTAGGCGCGGGTTTCAGTAGTTGTGGCGTGTGGGCTCTAGGTGCATGGGCTTCAGTAGTTGCGGTGTGTGGGCTCAGTAGTTGTGGCGCACGGGCTTAGTTGCCCCGCGGCATGTGGGATCTTCCTGGACCAGGGCTCGAACCCATGTCCCCTGCATTGGCAGGCGGATTCTTAACCACTGCACCACCAGGGAAGCACCAGTAGCTTAAAGTTTTATAAAGAATTTAATAAGAAAATGTCAAAGAGAATTTTTGATGAGAAAATAATTCTATTGATAAATATTTTCTAGAAAAGCAAACAGGGAAGAATGATAATAAAATGTTTACAAATAAAATAAGGAACTTCTTTCATATATCAGAATATTTAATAAAAATATATAGAAAAACAGGAAATTAGCACAGTAATTGACAAATTAATGTAATAGAATGGATAGTCATTAAATATTTTCCGATGAGGAGGAAAACTTACTATATGTTAAAGAAAGCATTCCAAACCAACCAGATACCATTTAGAAACATTTCTAATACTATCTGGGGCAGGTAGTGTTAGAAAATTGGCCCAGCTCACAGAAGTTATGCCAAATCCTCACTTTACCCTGGTGACAAAAATAAGAGTGAGAAGGGACTTTCTGGGTTGTCTAATGTTTAACTATAACATTAAATCTCTTTTCCCCAATAGCCAATAAAATGAACAACAGAAACAAGAAAAAAAATTGAAAATATCTAAAACTCTTCAAGGGCAACCCAACAAAGACAAGGGTCATTGAATGTAATAAATTTCAAAAACTTTTGAAAGGAAAGAAACAGATTCTGGATCAGAGAAGGATTAGTATGACTTGGTTTCTAACCCTTCCCAACATCCCCAGAATTCATGCTGTCAATAAAATGCTGAGAATTTTCAGCAATCCTCCAATTATGAAGAAAAGCAAAATAAATTATGTATAATGACCATATAAATTATAAGTAGATGACTTTTCCTTGAAAATATAAAAGGAAGATTGAAAAAAATTAAACATTAATAGTAGATAATTGGGGGTGTTAAGAATACATATAATTATGTTTTTTGTACATTTTTAGTTTCCAAAGAACAATATCCAATAACATCCATGAATAATATATTCCAAAAAATAATAAATATTTAAGTGTGGAAAGAATACAAACATGTAGTCCACAGAAGAATAGAGGCAAATAATCAGTAAACATGATAAACAAATGTTCTAATAAGTGTTCAACTTTGCAGCAAAGCAAAATGATGATGTATAACTCAAATCTATCAAAGAAGAAATTTTTTTTTTAGTTTTTAAAATTTTTTTTTTTTATACAGCAGGTTCTTATTAGTTATCTGTTTTATACATATTAGTGTACATATGTCAATCCCAATCTCCCAGTTCATCCCAGCACCACCACCCCAACCCCACCACCTCCGCTTTCTCCCCTTGGTGTCCATATGTTTGTCTTCTATATCTGTGTCTCTATTTCTGCTCTGCAGACCAGTTCATCTGTACCATTTTTCTAGATTCCACATGTATGTGTTAATATACCATATTTGTTTTTCTCTTTCTGGCTTACTTCACTCTGTATGACAGACTCTAGGTCCATCCACATCTCTACAAATGACCCAATTAAAGAAGCAAATATTTTTATTTAAAGTTATGATAGTGCTCAATGCTAGCAAAATGAGGTTAGATTACATTTTCACATTCTATTGGGATGCATATTGTTACCTCTCTATAGAAAGCTATTTTGCAGTATTTATGTCCCTGCCCTTTGATCCAATAATTCTGCCTCTAAGATTCTATCCTAAAATTTTCATCATATTACACATAACAGCAAATATTTAGTAATTATACAAATATCTGTTAGTGCAGTTGCACATTCATTTTATGGAACCATTAAAAATTATTTTCACTACAATGAGGTACCACCTCACACCAATCAGAATGGCCATCATTAAAAAGTCTACAAATAACAAATGTTGGAGAGTGTGTGGAGAGAAGGGAACCCTCTTTATTGTTAGTGGGAATGTAAACTGATACAGCCACTATGGAAAACAGTACGGAAGTTCCTCAAAAAACTAAAAATAGAGTTGCCATATGATCCAGCAATCCCACTCCTGGGCATATACCCAGGCAAAACTATAATTTGAAAAGATACATGCACCCCTGTGTTCATAGCAGCACTAGCTATGAACACAATAGCCAAGACATGGAAACAGCCTAAATGTCCATCGACAGATGTATGGATAAAGAAGATGTGATATATATATATATATATATATATATATATATATATATATATATATATATATATATATATACACAGTGGAATATTACTCAGCAATAAATAAGACTGAAATAATGTCATTTGCAGCAACATGGATGGACCTAGAGATTATCATACTAAGCAAAGTAAGTCAGAAAGAGAAAGACAAATACCGTATGATACCACTTATATGTGAATTCTAAAATACAACACAAATGAACATATCTACGAAACAGAAACAGACACACAGACATAGAGAACAGACTTGTGGGTGCCAAGGCGGGTGGGGAGAAAAGGATCGGGAGTTTGGGATTAGCAGACGCAAATTAGTATATACATGATGGATAAACAACAAGGTCCTACTGTATAGCACAGGGAACTATATTCAATATCCTGTGATAAACCATAACGGAAAAGAATACGAAAAAGAATGTATATATATGTATAACTGAGTCACTTTGCTATACAGCAGAAATTAACACAACATTGTAAATCAACTATAATTCAATAAAATTGTTTAAAAAAAGAAAGTATCATCAAGGAAGACTTACCTTAAAAAAAAAAAAAATGAGGGCTTCCCTGGTGGCGTAGTGGTTGAGAATCTGCCTGCCGATGCAGGGGACACGGGTTCGAGCCCTGGTCTGGGAAGATCCCACATGCCGCGGAGCAACTAAGCTTGTGTGCCACAACTACTGAGTCTGCGCTCTAGAGCCCGCGAGCCACAACTATTGAAGTCCACACGCCTAAAGCCCGTGCTCTGCAACAGGAGAAGCCACTGCAATGAGAAGCCGGCGCACTGCAACAAAGAGTAGCCCCCGCTCTCCGCAACTAGAGAAACGCCTGAGCGCAGCAACAAGGACCCAACGCAGCCAAAAATAAATAAATAAATAAATAATTTTTTAAATGATGTTTTCAAAAGATATTTAACGGATTGAGAATATTCTGTGTACTTAATGAAAATAAATGCCACAAAACTATTCTTGTGATTATGGTTTTGTTTTAAAAAACTTTTTTCCACACATAGAATAAAGACTGAAAGGAAATATATAAGATGTACACAGTGCTCACCACTGGGTAGTAAAAGTAAGGGCAATTTTTATTTTCTTTATCTAATTCTGTATGTCCTAAATTTTTTTTAAAAACCTTATTTTTTAAAAAATAAGCATGGTACTTAAAAATCCTTATGGATTTAAGAGTCAATTTTCAACAAATAGATAACAAGTAAAATAAAATATGGATATAATAATCTGAGATCTAGACAGAAAAGAACTGCGCTATCTTAAAGATAATGAATGAAATTTCTTTGTTACAAAAACCACTATGCCTTCAACAGGACTTGAACAGAAAATCTACAATTGAAGAAATGCAAATGGCAAACATATTTAAAGATAAAACCAAATAACCAAAGACAAGAATAATAAAGCAATCTTGCAAAAGAAAAAACTTCTTCTTTTCCCTGTCAAATAAGTGAAGTTCACTCTGTCCCTGTGCCTCAACTCCCCACCTCGCCTCAAAGAACAGTGACTGGCAAGGGTATGATGAAGAGGCATTCCCTTCCACTGTTGATGGAGTACACATTAGTCCAATCCTTAAGAACATTTGGAAATGTAAATCAAGATTTAAAGTGGTTTTTTTTCATGTAGTTAGACCCAGAAATCCCACTTTAGAGAATCTAGCCTAAATAGTCATTAAAGGGGAGACGGAAATCTCTGTGTAAAAAGCTGTATCATTGGGGCAGCATTTGCTTCAAAATATCAGAAACATCCTAAACTGTTCAAAGCTTATGATGCTAACGGCAAGTTTTTAATAATGTAGGAAAATATTTGCTAAAATGTTAAAGAGAAAAAAAGGTACAACTATTCAAAAAATTAACCTATGCCTTAGAAACAATTAGAAGCAAATATATCCAGATAGTAATACTTTTAAAAAAGAAACAAGAAAAAATACACTGGAACTTTTCTGAACCACAGCATTGGTATTAATATTCCAAAGTGAATGAAGGTGAGATTTGAAACTGTGGCAACAGGGACCATTTTGGAATTCCCTGCCAAGACTTCATTTCTCGTTTTATCTTCCCATTTAATGTTGACTTATGTCAAAATTGTTCAAGGGCTAGGATTCAAAAGACTTGAGATAATGCAGAGAAACCACAACCTGTTGCCAACTTATGTAAGAAATGTTGGCCTCCTTAATTTACTTGTATACTTTGCCAATCAGCATTGGATTTGATTAGGTTTTTATTGGCCAGCTCCAGCCTTTCTTTATCATAGGGGCCACACTCCTTGGTGTGTTTTTCTATCAAATAAGTTATTACACAATTCACAGGCTGTTGACGTTGGGAGGATTCATGGTGTTTCCCCAAATTATTTCCTGCATTGTGCCAGATCCTGAAGGTGTAAAAAGTATTATTTCTTTAAAAGCTGGTTAAGGAGACAAGGTTATCGTTATAGAAATATTAGGGGACAGTGTGTGCCACAGGCATTCAGAGAGGGGGACAATCAATGTAGGCTGGAATAAAATAATTAAAGTAGCATTTACTGAGCACATACTAAATACTAGTCACTAAGGGTCTTATACACATTATCTTTTTAAATTTTCACAACAGCTCTCCACGATAATCATTATGACCCACACTTTATAAATAACTTGGGCTCAGAAAATATATAACTTTCCCAAATTCACGTAACTAATAAACAGGTCTATATGAGTCCCACCTTTTCCCCCCTACTACTCGAAGAAGGCTTCAAAGAGAAGTAAGAATTTGAGGGGGAAAATGAGTACTATATCAATAGGTAAAAGGATAGGTAATCTGTAAACAAATTATAATGTATCCAATACTTCCTCCTCATAACAAGCTGGCCAATTACTTACATCAGTTTAGTAGAATATTTTTTCTGCTTATAAAGTAGAACGTCTAAGGCATCAGAATAACCACAGGATTAAGCAAATATCTAGAGTCTCTCAGTTACTCTTTCCAAAAACAAAATATAAGCTGATTTTTATGCTTCATGATTTATAAAATAAGGAAGTGAATTGATCAAAGTGAGGCTGTTTCAAACAGATTCTTGAGAATGCATCAGACTTCCAGGTTGCATTGGGGTCATCATACACCATGTTTTTAACATGTCATCACATCCAATGTACAATTCAATTAGACTTTCCCAGGCTGATGGCGTTGGGAAATTTTATTTTTTAAAAAAAACAAACAAAAAGTTGAAGAGAAGGCAGTAGCCTTTCTCCAGAGGGAGTGACCAAGAGAAAAATTCTGTTTATCCAGGGCTTGCTTGTGCACAGAGCCTACACCTTGGTTTTCACACTGGGTAAAACTCACCAGGCTCCATTGGAACAAAGGAGAAGCAGACTCAAATAAGAAGCAGACTTAAATTAGAGGAATAAAAATCTGCCACCCACCGAATCATTTCACCTCACAAATATGGAAGAAGCCCACACTGCTGTTCATGAAGCTTCTTTCTAGATGGTTTCTATAGGTGTAGGAGCAGCAGCAGCTGCCCTGAGAGACCAGACATGGATCTTTGATGCCACCTTATTTGAGGATTCCACACGCTCTCGCTTGATGAGCCTTCAGGTTACAGAAGTCAAACCTCATCAGACCCTTGGGAATCCGGTAAGTCTGGAGTACCTTCCTGCAGGTGCCATCTGCTACTGGTCATCTTACTTGTAGTGGGTGGAATTTCTTCCCCAAAATGTGGGAGAATGACAGTTACTGAAAATACACCTATTTGACGATCTTTCCAGAACGATGGGGGAAAAGCATGGCATCAACTCTTTCAGCCCAAGACAGTGGAAATCAAATCACGATGGGAAAGTCTCTAGTTTTTTGTGATTAGCTTTGAAGTTCTGAACAAGAGGAGAGAGGGAAAATGTTTTCAAGATGTTTCCTTGAGTTGTGCTATAACACAAAGAACACTATGCTTGAGACTGGAAGGTCTAGCTTCTATAACGTACTTTGTGCCACTTAGCAGGTCACTTAATGTCTCTGGGCCTCAGTTTACTCAACTGACAAATATGGATAATGCCTACCTCAATGAATGCTTGATGAAAACACCAAATAATTAAATACAAATACAACAATAGAATGTACTCTGTAAGCTAATAGGTGATATATAAATGTTAAGGTATATGTAAATGAGAAATTTATCGTTACTTACCTGTTCCCATGCTTTTCAACTAAAGCTTTAATGGCTTTGTCTGTAATATGGCATACATTAATGGAGAGTCCTTGAAGGCTGAAAGTCTACCAAAAAAAGAAATATCTCAATAACATCTTTATTTTAAAAAAAGGATTTAATACCAAAAGCTCAGTTTATTAGTTACTCAAATAACCACAAAATTATCTAAAGAGGATTTTGTTTTGGTAAACAATGTACTTTAATTACATCAACTTTGGAGGGCTCAGTAAGTCAGGCACAGATATATATATCTTTGTTTCTTGGATTTCTTTTCTGTTGCTTTGATTTTGTCTTTGTAGAAAACATATTTTTATTTTAAATTATTTTATCAAGGCTTTGATTGTGACCAAAGAATATGGTTGTGTAAGGGATATGGAATGCTCCTTAAGTGGCGTGGCCACTTAAAGTATAGTTTCCATCATCACCACCATGTTATTCGGCCAAGAATAGTTTCCTAGGGAGATAAATTAAGGAAAACATACAGTGACATCATGATCATTATACAGATTCACTTTGCTTACCACCATGCCAAGCTTCAGTCAGAAATTGACAAAGAAATGAAATATAGTGAGTCTTACATTTGTTTTTAGATTTATCACCAAATATAATGGGACATAAAAGTGACAATGATTTTATATGATATACTTCTTCCCACTGGATGCACAAAATCAGAAAAGCTGAAAGAGCATCTTACCTGACACTCACAAATTTACACCACCAGTATGTATTCTTTTTGAACATGAGGCTCAACTCTAAAAAGTTGGCACTTTACTAAAACATAGAGTTGATTTAATATAAAGTCTTTATCTTAAAACATCCTACAAGGAAGCTTTTTACATTGAGAAGAATGATCAGAGGACCCTTGATAAAGTCACATGTCATAGAAATGGTTAACCTACATTAAGGCTTGGAGCAAAGGAAGGAAACTGAAGCACTAGCCCTGGAGATGAAGACTTCCCCTTCCCATCAGGCATGCCATCTGCCATTTTGAAGCAGGCCGTGGAGAGCCAGCAGTTTCACCATCTTCATTACACAGGTAGTTGGAGAAAGTTATTGCTATCGCTCCTGGTTTCATCAAAACTGTTTCCTGGTTTTCATCTCTTATTTACATGTCAACACCCTCAACAATGAACTTGTTTTGCTTTCACCTTTTAGGAAACTGGTAAAGACACTGATAACTTTAAAATGATACTGTATTTTCCAAACAGTTCTTATGGACCCTGTGTGCAGAAAGTATATTTGTGATGCTTGACAGCACATCTGATTTTGCTGCTCTGGATGGAAAGCCATAATGACTCACTGCCTTCTGCATCTGATATATATTGACATCAAAGTTTCTGTTAAAATATCTGATGGAGGCCTTGATTCCTTCCAGAATAATTATCATCAAATTCATCAGAACTAGAGATTAGTTGATTAGAGAGGCAGGTGGAAAACTAAAACTACCTTGGCCACAATTCTACTCTAAGAGATTGTGATATCAGGATGGCTGTTCACAAATGTCTGGTTTTCTCTTTCCTTCCAGGAATGTGGTAGGATTCCAATTCCCCATGCCACGGAGCTTGTTGCTCTGACTATGAAATGTAATCAGTTGCTTTAGGATGCGGTGCATGCTTCACCATGTCCTCTTTACCTTCTTCCATGACAGTTGCCAGTACTCCAGCCAGTGCCTGCTCTCCTAGCCCAGGCCCTGGACCAAGCAGGACGAAGCTGTGGAGTAGAGCCTCCAACCCAACCAAGACGGGCATGAGCAAAACCTTTATTGTTTTAAGCTACTGAGATCTGAAGGCTGTTTGTTACCACAACATAATCTAGCTTTTCCTCACTGATACAAGGCCTATGCCGGCCTTCTATCACTAAAGGAAATGCTTCTGCAAGTAGAACCCTGCAGATAATCCAAAAAATTGCAGAACTATTTTACAAGGTTCTTCAACTCGGGTGACCCTTAAAATTGAAATGTAGATCTGTAATCCTTGTCTTGCTGACATAAACACCACCAGTGATGCAAATCTGATGAAATATCTAACCTTGGCTACTTCATTAGGATAAATTTCTGCATGGGGGATGATGCACCCTTATTACAAATTATCATATTACCTCCAAAAGATAACCAATTTATAGAGCCACTACAAGGAATGTGTACCAATTCTACTACAACATTGCTGATACTGTATAATTTTTTAAACTATTTTAGCTGGCATATTTTAGTTGTCCAGAGTTGTTTATTCCACATATTTATTCTTGCAGTAATAAGCTTTTAGAAGTTGGCTTTTATTTCATTTATTTATTATCATTTATTTATTGAATATTTATTACATACCTATTATGTGTGAAGTACAAGGAAATGTCCCTGTCCTCTCAGAGCTTACAGTCTAGTGAAATGCACTGATACCCTCTTTTTCGTTCATCCTTCCAAGTTTGAATGTCTTCTTTATAAACATGAATTTTTAAAAATATTGTATATATCAGCCCCTTTGGGGTTTTTTAACGGTATAGAAATTTTATATACGTATATTCTTGAAGCTATCAATCATCCATTTACAATTTTTAATTTCTTCTAAAATGAAGACGTTATCCTCCTTCTATATATTGAATAAATGCTTTAATCTTTGTCAATTTTTATTATAATTTGATTCAATGTTTATATTTTTATTCCATATAGATTGACTTTGAAACATGATAAAGCAGGGATTCACCTTAAATTACTGAAATGTTATCCTGTTTCTATAATACCCTATCTTAAACAACACTTCCTTAACCTCTTTAAACATACATACAGAGTTTTGCATACATATAATTGTCTATGTTGGTACTCTCTAGTCTGTTGTATTAATTGGTATTCCTTATTGTAGCAAATACTATTTGGGGAATTGTAGGTTTATGGACTAACCCTGATAGTACACATTAAAAAAGAACACAGTCACTAGATGCAAAATGAGTAAGTTAGTAAGTATGCAATAAAAAATAATAATCATAAAAACTGAGTAAGTTGGAGTAGGGAGCTAAGAGTTGTGAAATATTTGTACTAAAAGTTAATCTTGAAAAATGTATTGCTAGGTCTGTCTTATAGTAAGGTTTCCTATAATAGTGGAACACAATTTAGTAGATAGAAAAAAGGACAATTATGAATGTTGAGAAAGAAGGACAAAGAGCTAGAGACAGCATGATAGTAACAGATGGGTTCATGCTGGGAATAAGAAAAAGAGAGTGGTACAAATAAATATTCAAAAGCTTGCGGACTAGGACTTCCCTGGTGGTCCAGTGGTAAAGAATCCGACTCCCAATGCAAAGGGTTCAATCCCTGGTCAGGGAACTAAGATCCCACGTGCTGCGGGGCAACTAAGCCCTCGTGCCACAACTACTGATCTTGCGTGCCTCAACTAGAGAGCCTGCATGCCACAAACTACAGAGCCCATGCGCTCTGGAACCCGTGCCACAACTAGAGAAGAGAAAACCCACGCTCCACAACTAGAGAGAAGCCCGTGCGCCACAACAAAGAGCCCACGCTGAAACTTACACCACAATGAAAGATCCCACATGCCGCAACCAAGACCCAACGCAGCCAAATAAATAAATAAATATTTAAGAAAAAGCAAAAAAAGCTTGCTGACTGAAGTCAGAAGTTGGATCAGCTGGGGCAAGGTCCACTGGATGATGCTTTATCAGAATGATACAGAAGTAAGACAAAAGCAAGACAAAAGATACTTAAAAGATTGTTGTTTTGGTAGAGGATATACAAAACTTGAACATTATCCTAAGGAGCTGACCTATTTTAAGATATAAATGCAATCTAATTTTTAGTTATGGAGAACAGTATGGAGTTTCCTTAAAAAACTAAATATAGAACTACCATATAACCCAGCAATCCCACTACTGGGCAAATACCCTGAGAAAACCATAATTCAAAAAGACACATGCACCCCAATTTCATTGCAGCACTGTTTACAATAGCCATGGAAGCAACTTAAATGTCCATCGACAGATGAATGGATAAAGATGTGGTACATATATATAATGGAATATTACTCAGCCATAAAAAGAAATGAAATTGGGTCATTTGTAGAGATATGGATGGATCTAGAGTCTGTCATACAGAGTGAAGTAAGTCAGAAAGAGAAAAATATCGTATATTAACGCATATATGTGGAATCTAGAAAAATGATACAGATGAACCTATTTGTAGGGCAGGAATAGAAATGCAGATGTAGAGAACGGACATGTGGACACAGGGGGGAAACGGGAGGGTGGGATGAATTGGGAGATTAGGTTTAACGTGAATACACTACCATGTGTAAAATAGCTAGTGGGAACCTGCTGTATAGCACAGGGAGCTCAGCTCGGTGCTCTGTGATGATCTAGATGATGATCTAGATGGGGGGAAGGGAGGTCCAAGAGGGAAGGGATATATGTATACATATAGCTGATTCACTTCATCGTGAAGAAACTAACACAGCAGAAACTAACACAACATTGTAAAGCAATTATACTCCAATAAAAAACAAACAAAACAACTACAATGATTTGTCCAAGGCTATAGAATTGGTGTCAGTGGTACTTGTGTTAATCTGCTTTTTCCAAACATCTAAGGCCTTTAAAGCTTCCTGGGCACGTTGCTTTCCTACCTGTACCCACTGGCCAAATAATCCCAGCAGGCTAGTTTCAGATGGTGCTATCCCTGAAAATGACACCATTATCTTTGTTTTACGTGAGGGCTCAAGTTTACTCTTCAGGCATTTCTAGCTAAATGCCTTGTAATTCTGAGCTACAGCATAACCCATAAACTGAAATTGTCGATCATGAAGAAGATTCTCCAAAGAAAATATTAGACTAAGAAAGTAATTATGCTGGAGGAGAGGTGTAGAAAATAGTGGATGACAAGCAGGCAGGGGAATAAAAGCGGTCTTATCCTGAAAATTAACTCTGATTTAAGTTTAACACCATGCAAATGCCCAAACTGGCAAACAAAAGACTACAGTGGGATCTATTTTGAGGGGTCTTCTACAACATATTGTCCAAATCAATAGGGGTATTTATTTATTTATTTATTTAAAATTTATTTATTTATTTGTTTTTGGCTGCGTTGGGTTTTCATTGCTGCACGCGGGCTTTCTCTAGTTGCGGCGGGCAGGACTACTCTTTGTTGCGGTGCGCGGGCTTCTCATTGCGGTGGCTTCTCTTGTTGCGGAGCATGGGCTCTAGGCGCGCAGGCTTCAGTAGTTTTGGTGCATGGGCTTAGTTGCTCCGTGGCATGTGGGATCTTCCCGGACCAGGGCTCGAACCCGTGTCCCCTGCATTGGCAGGTGGATTCTTAACCACCACACCACCAGGGAAGTCCTGGGGCATTTATTTTTATTGACTGTTAAATCTTCCAAATCAGTAAGGGTATTTATTTTTATTGAACGTTAAAACATCAACAATTCAGCTCTTCTAGAGCAGAGCCAACCTTTTTAACCATAGTTTCTTTTCCCATGGCTCCAAATACATCCTTGGCTATTTTTGCATTCTTTTCAGAAATCCTTTTTGGAGCTCTGTAATCTCCTCCTCTTGTATCCATGGCCTCAAAGGACTGTCTGAATTTTTATGACATCACCTGCTATACAACAAATGCAAACTTTTAGAAGCTTTTTTAAAATAAACAAACAAGGGACTTCCCTGGTGGCACTGTGGTTAAGACTCTGTGCTCCCAATTCAGGGGCCCTGGGCTCAATCCCTGCTCAGGGAACTAGATCCCACATGCATGCTGCAACTAAGAGTTTGCATGCCACAACTAAGGAGCCTATGTGCCACAACTAAGGAGCTGGCGAGCCCCAACTAAGGAGCCCACGAGCCACATCTAAGACCCAGTGCAACTAATAAAATAAACAAATAAACACATATTATTGGTGTCATGAAAATGATGTGTCATATCTGTAGTTGCCACCTCCTTACTCTGTCTCCTCCCAGATAAAAAGGCCATATCTGAATGTGAAATGGCACACGAGTACTGATGGAGTAATTCTTTGGTGACAGTCTCTGCTTTGGAGGCAGGGGTCACAGAGCACTAGGCCCTTGGTGAGTCTGGAAATGGAGATGTTGCAGAATTTTCCCTGTTTGTGTCTTCCTGAATGGTAATTCAAATATGAGTGATTTGGGCTCCAAATCATGGACATCGCATGCCAGCTCTTCTAGCACCATAGTGCTCTTAAGAGCGGTATCCACATCACCAGGGAGCTTGTGAGAACTGCAGAATCTGCATTTTAACAGCATCCCCAGGGGATTCACACACACATTAAAGTTTTAGAAGCACTGTATATTAAAACTTGATATTCGCTGCTCTAGCACACACTCCTCCAAGATATTTCCGGGTATATAAACTAGAGCAGAAAACGTATTTTTCAGGGATTTAAGCTAAAAATCTTAAGGGTCATAGAAAAATATTCCCTCCGAACATGAAAACATTTCATTAGTTAGCCAATATTTGGATATTTTTAGTGTATGGTAGCAGGTTGCTAATTTTCCCCTCCGACTTAATACCAATGTGGTAGGAAAACACAATAGCAGAGGAAACTAAAGATATATAAATCAATGATATCAATGATGTTTTTTAGTCATTGGGAGGAATTAGTTCTAACTGTAATGTGGTTGGGCCAGTGAGCTCATATAAGTGTCTTTGAAAGACAGCAACACAACCACAAACATGAACCATTATATTAGAGACCTAGTTCCTGAGGGGAATCTTCCTCCCTAAGGAAAGTCTTCCCTGAGGATTCTTCAGTGTTTCATTCCTAGATTCACTCTGGAGTCCTATAACGCCCAGTGACTGAACTTGGCCATGAGCTCAAGGGCCCATCAATATCGTACCCTGTGGTGTCAAGGCATGAGTAGGTGGGGGCAGAAAAAGGAAGCAATCCACTTTGGAGACTGGATTCCCCATGCTTTACTTCCAACAAAGCAAGAGCTTCATGCTGATTCAAAGTTTTCAGTAACAAATACACTATCTCATAGTTAGAAAACCAGGTAATGGGAACAAAGTCATGCCTCAATAAAGTAATGTTGAACTGGATAAATGTCTTCTAGATATTAAAACTTAAATGCTAGGGATGTGTGCATCTGCTTGGCCTCTAGCTTATTTCCTGAAAGAGAATTCTGACGGTACATTGGTGGATGGTGAGAAAATCCAAATAGAATATGGGTCCTATCAGCTGGCAAATATCAGACCAGAATATATCTTCTTTGTTCAAAGTTGAGTAATCAGGAAAATTATATAACATGCAGCATTTGAAAATCAAAGAAGAATATTCTTGCTCCAAAAATACAGAGAAAAATTATTCTTATTAATACTATGAAATCAGATAAAAAATTTTAAAGCACATTTGCAAAAACACAGAAGAAAGTAACTTTATAAAATTAATTTTAAAAAAAACAATAAAAATAGAACTGAGATGCCGGAGTGATGTAAAAAGGTAGAAAGCAAGGACACAACACAAACTTAAAGAAATCTAACATTGCAGTAGCTAACTAAAGCCCATCTCAAAGGCACTGCAGAGCAGAAGGAACAGAGATAAAGATGATATGATAAAAAGAGATAGCAATAGGGCTTCCCTGGTGGCGCAGTGGTTGAGAGTCTGCCTGCCAACGCAGGGGACACGGGTTCGAGCCCTGGTCTGGGAGGATCCCACATGCCACGGAGCGGCTAGGCCCGTGAGCCGCAACTACTGAGCCTGCGCGTCTGGAGCTTGTGCTCTGCAACAAGAGAGGCCGCGATAGTGAGAGGCCCGTGCACCGCGATGAAGAGTGGCCCCCACTTGCCGCAACTAGAGAAAGCCCTCACACAGAAACGAAGACCCAACACAGCCAAAAATAAAATTAAATAAATAAATTAATTAAAAAAAAAAAAGAGATAGCAATAGATTAAAAAGTTCCAATCAGTTGGCAATTCCTATCATTGAGAAAAACAACATAAAAGTGAGCCTCCTGGCTAATGGCTGAGTGAGGAGGTCAGCAAATCCTTTTCCCCAAAACAGGTGCAAACAATCATCTGTGAAACATTTGTGCTTAAAAAACAGCTGAACTTTAAGTAGCAACAGTGGGAGTCTGAAGCACTCTCTCTGAACTAGCTCCAATCACTCCCCACCCCCTTCAGCTCAGTAAGGTTCTGCCAGGGCAGCAGGCAGGCTGTGCTTTGGTGGAAGGGAGTTCACTCCATGTGGAGTGGTTGGCAACACCTATGTCCAAAGGCGTTGCTGGTGGAGGTGATGACCTCAGTGATGAGTGATTAAGGAGGGCCACTACCTGCCCAAGGCTGAGGTCATAACTGGGGCAAGTATATTTCTGGCTCAGGCTTGGCTAGGGCTGGGGTGGGTGGGAGCAGTGATTAACTGCAAATGAGGACAAAGGGACTTTGGGGGATGATGAAAATGTTCTGAAACCAAAAATCATTGAACTGTTTACCACTTAGCATGTGTAAACTTCATACGAAATTGATACACCAGTAAAAGTTTTTTAAAACTATATATACAAAGGAAAACTTGCTAGGGTGAAAAAAAAAGTCCAAATCTACAGCTCTAATGAGCTCACCATGCCCCTGGCAAAAATTAATTTAATGTTGTTCAGTCTTCAACTTGTCTTGGCAACAGTTTTATTTTCGTGATAAAAACTGTATAAGAACTATGATCTTATCCATGCAGGAAAAGAAAGCCAAACAAAAAGATTACTTGCAAAGGAAGAATAATCACACTGAACCCAAGCTTCTCCTGTGCAAAAGTAAATGTCATGATAATAAAGGAAAGAAATTTTTACAGAATTTTAATAGGACAAACTGAGCTCTCAGAATTACATGCCAGGCTAAGATGTAGCTCTTGTCAAGGGAATAGAAATATAATCAAGTGTGCTCATTTGATGTACAAAAGAGTTAGTTTTTAGTTACAGTTGATTCCTCTGAATAGCAAACTGCATACATTTCAGATGAAGTTTAATTTGTAAACAATATTTTTCCCCAATACTTCATAGAAACACATCTATTGCAAATCTGAGGACTCAAGTTCAATTGCCTTCAGTGACAGGCAAGTAACACAAATGCAGGGAGAAAGTCAGGTGTATTTCCATGGTACGCCAGACTCATCATTTTGGGAGTTTAGTGCTACTCTCCATACTTAGCTTCTGCATCAGGGACACTTTAGGGAATGGTGAGGACTGTGGCAAACTGGAGTGAGTTCCAGAAGATTGACACTTTTCAAGAATGAAAAAACAAAACCTAATTGCTGGGTCTTTTAAGTTTTCTAAAGAAATCAGATTACCTAGATTTTATATTAAAAAATCTTCAATTTACTCATCTGAAAATAGTTTGTCCAGAATCAGTGGCTTTCATGCTGTTTTACACCATAGAAACCTTTCTTCAAATTAAATTCTCCATAAAACACAATAATATGAACCAGAGCTAGATTATCTTTCAATTATCTATGATTCTATGGGATCCTAAATAAGAGTTGGCCAAGTAATCTGTTATCTAGCTGGTCATCATATTTACCTCATGCCAATTTACCTCATTAGGTTAGCTCAATTTAACATGTATTAAGTGATTATTATGGACCGGACACTGTGCCTTTATGGATGCATGATCCCACCATTGGCAGTCATACATACCTATTTCAGGGCAGGGAAAGCAGAACACCACAGAGGACATAGAAAACCCTGCTTCTAGAGGAGGAGGGGGAAGACGTCAGCCAAGGGCACATTTCCACTGTGCCTTAAAGGATGGGTTAAGTTTTTCCAAGCAGAAATGGGTGTCTAGAAAAGCCTGAAGAAACACATATAGGTGTGAAAGTACATAGTAACTCCAGGGAAAGTGAGATAGCTGGTACACAAAAGGAAACAGCACCCAGAAATTAGGCATTCACCTGTTTACTGGTAATTGAGTTATACTAATCAGTCGTTTTCTTACCGTATTTGCATGGAGGAGGAGAAAAAACAGGCCTCAGAGTGGTGAGGATGTAAATCCTAGCTTACATGAATAAAACATTTATATAATTATATACTTTAAGTTAGAATCACAAGGATAATCTGTTATTTTAAATTGTTTTCTTTTTCAGTTAATAGATTTTAATCCTAGAAATTAAGACTAGAAATGTTGATGAGAATCAAACCCATGATATTTTGTGTAAAAATCTGTACACTTTTGTGTTATAAATATTTATAAAATTTAAGAGGATTTGGCTTATTAAAATAAGATTATCCTTATTGTTCTCTCACACGGTGCAGGATGCAGCATCTCCGTGGGGTTTATTCCTGTGCCGTCCTGCGTTCGTTGCCCTCTCTGTGTGGGCTGCAGTGAGGAGGTACAAAAACGAAGCAGCCACGCTCCCTGTCCGCTAGGACTTAGTGTTTAACAGAAGTGATTTTGTGGAGATGCCATTCTCCTCCACTGCAGGAAGTCAGCTGCCTTAAATTCTCTCTATAGAATTCTGAAATGCTTTCTTCAGAGACCAGGAGAAGGGCTCCAGAAGGTCTAAACCTTTCGCCATGACAATATGGTATCTCCGAGGGCAGAGGAAACTCCAAAGTTCCCAAGCAAGCATTGATGTACTCCTAGCATCTACCACCAATTCTGGAAGAGTAAATACCTGAGTTTGTGCCCTGCCATGAGAGTTTTCATTCTGATTTTACCTCTTGAGCCTAGGGGGAGCTAGAAGGTGGGGCTTGTGCTAGGGTTATAGGATGGAATGAGCAAGTCTTCATCCCTCTACAACATCCTGCATGAATCATAGGCTCTGACCCTGTCTTCTCTCAGCTCTTAACTTTGCTGAGACTTGAGAATCCTGAACGTCTTGGTTCCAGCTCATCTCTCTACCCCCAGGGGCTGGGCCCCCAACCCTTAGGCACAGAATCACCATTCAGAGGAGGGACAAATTCATGCTTCTTCCCATCTGGCTTTTCTGCACCCTGCTAGCAGTGGACACATTGTGCTAAGTGCTGAGTCCTATCATAGGAAGAGATTCCTACCCCCACCTCCTGGTTTGATGGTATGTTGAGCCATCTTGGGTTTCCTTAGGAAACAGTGAGGCGGGGCCATCCCACAGTCCCCCATACCACACCATGAGGAAGCCACAGCACTTCCTGCCCTTACTCTCTCCTCTGTGGTAAGTCAGAAAGTGGGACTACAGAAGTGCCAACTTCTGGGAGAAATGAGGTGCCCAAAACAGAGCTCCCTCCCATCCACTCAGGGCAGCCTCTTGGTCTTTCTGCTTCCCAGTTCTCTCCTCCAAACCCCAAAACTCCCTGGTCCCTGGCTGAACACTAGGATGCCATACCTGTTACCAGGTGATCACCAACTTCAACTTTTTTTTCTGCCCACCTGGGCTCACATGCTGCTACCAACTCCTTAGGTCCTAATAAAAAACCTTGCCATGGCAACTTCCAGAATTCCTTTTCATCTCCGGCTTTGGCTCTATGTATCAGCCCCTCCCCCCAGCCATGATCCTTCCCAGTTCCTCATTCACTCCCTTAGGTATCTGCCCTGCTCTCTTAATTGTAGAAAAACCATTCTTCTCATGATACACAGAGTCCCTCCTCATTACTGTCACCTTGTCTCTACTTACCACCAGTGAAACGTCTGTGCTTTTAGCCAAGGCCAACCCCTCAACCTGTGACTCACTCCTATTATGTTACTTCTGCACCATAACATTGCTCTAGCAGTTCTCCCTTTCTCTCCTCCATCATCAGTTTATTCCTCTTGACTGGATCTTTTCCATCAACATTCAACATGCTATATCTCCTACCTTTAAAAAGCCCTCTTGATGCTATCTCATTTTTCTGCACCTCTGTGGAACAAAGCTCCCTAAAGCAGTTGATTACACTTGCTATCACCAGTTGCTCTTCCCCTCTCTCAAATCCACTCCCGTCATGCTTTTACCTCCACTTCTCACCTGAGTCTGTTCTTCTCAAGGCCATGAATGATCTCTGTGTTGTTAAATCTAATGATCAGCTCTGAGTCCTCATCTTACTTGGTGGATTGGCAACTTTTCATGCAGTTGATCACTTTCTCCTTGAAATACTTTCCTCTCTTGCCTTCCAGTATGCCACACTCTCCTGGTTTTCCTCCTACCTCACTGGCTGCTACTTCTCAGTCTCTGCTTATTGGTTCCTACTTTTTCCTCCAAATTCTTAATGTTGGGGTGTCCCAGAGCCTGTCTTTAGATCTTCCCTTTATTTACAATCATTGCCTTGGTGATCTTATCCAGTCTCATGGTTTTACGTATCTTTCTCCCTTCCTTCCTTCCTTCCCTCCCTCCCTCTTTCTTTCTCTTTCTTCCTTCCTTCCTTTCTTCCTTCCTTTTTCTTTTTCTTTCCTTCTTTCTTCCTTTCTTTCATTCTTTCTTCTCCTCCTCTTCCTCCTTCATATTCATCTTCATCGTCATCATCATCATCATCATCATTCAGTCTTAATCTATCTTTCTATCTAGTCTTCTACAGCCAGGACCTTCCCTGAGGACCATCAAACTTCTGTGCTGAGAATAGACTGTTGGAAGTATGGTCTCAGGCAGAAGCTGGGAGATTAGTTATGATGCTACCACAGTAATCATAGCAGCAGAGTGAGTGAGAGACGTTGTCATGTTCCGAATTCATTTCAGAAGGTAGAGACAACAGGATGGACTGGATATGGACACTTAGGGAAACAATGTCAAGGATGACACCAATGTTTTTGTCCTGAACAACTAGAAAGATGGAGCTGCCATTAAGTTATGTTGTGAATACTGTGACTGGAGAATGTTTCATATGTGTAATTAGATGATGGCTTGGAGCAGGGAATCAGGAGTTCATTGTTCTATAGTTCAAGGTGAATATTGGACATTCAAGTATATGTGTTGATTAGACAATTTGGGCATGTGAGACTATCCCATGCAATCATGAGCTCCATTGTGCAAGCCCTGTGTCTTTGTCATATTAGCTATGGTCCCTTGCATATAGTAAGTAAATATTTTAACTGAGTGTAAGATATTTCTCAAAATTATTTTTTAAGTTTTTTTTGTCCAGTTTTGAGATATAATTGACATACAGCACTGTATAAGTTTAAGGTGTACAGCATAATCAAGGTTATTTTTATTGTGACCTGTCTGAGGTCCTCATGAGCTGAGTACCCCAGTAATCGTGTGTCAGCATTCCCTATTCCATAGCGCTCATCATACTAATGTAATGATTTGTCTGCCTCCCAAGCCCAGACTTTCAATTCAAGTACTATTAAGGTATTACTATGCCGCCACTATCCTAAGCCCTGGGGATATGAGACACTATTGTATTATTTAGGCAAGAATGGATGAGTAATCTAACAAGCAGAGGCAGTAAACACAGAAAAAAGGGGGCAAAGTTGAGATATATCAAGATTAGAACACAGTCACTGACTTCATGTTTGAGCTGAGCAAAAACACAGATTTATAGTTATACTAATCCCTGACACTGGAAAACAGTTTTGTGGGATTGAGGGTGAGTGTTCAGAAATTTTAAATTAACATGCATTGCCTTTGAAAACAAGGCTCAACTCACTGCTCTTCATCACACTATGGACAACAGACCAAAACTCAGTTTATTCATCTCCATCCCCTGAAAGCACTTGGGTATTGGGCTGGCTTCCTGGCTCAGGGTTCTTTAGAGTGCATAGCTAACCAGCCTTTTCTCTTTTTATGCCCTCTTCAGGAACATGTCAACTTCTACCCCAGGTATTCAGACCTCCATCTACATGCTCTCCCTCCCTGCCTCTCTCCCTGCCTACACTTGGGAGTGGGGACCAGCCCCTCTCCATGTTCTACTGTGATCTTCATTCCCAGTGTCATTCAGTCCATGCAGCTGATAGACAGTGGAGGTGGGATAGAGGCAAGCGAGCTACAGCAGCCTCCCAAGTGAGTTCTCCAGAAAGATCTAACCAATAACCAACAGGGAGCAGAGAGGGGAGAGTCTATCATTTGCTTTTGACTGTTGTCGTATTACCTATATGCTGTTGATAAACACAAAGCACCTCCTCAAGGTTGGAACACTGGCACTCTCCTAAAAACCTCCCTTCCGGAGCGTGGGCACATATAGAAGTCATCAGTGAATTTTGCCTGTGAGATTCCTGGCCGCTCCTCCTTGACAGTTCTAGCCTCATGTCCACATTGCTCCTCTGGGCCGAAGGACACCATGATAAAATTCAAGCCTGACCTTTACCTTCAATGTACCTTAGACAAGGGCCTTCCTTCTCTGTTCAAGTCCCTTTATCCGTAGTCCGGGGTGGGGGTGGGGTGGAATGCTACCCAGCTTAAGTGTGGGTTAAAGCCCCTTCCCTAGATAGGCAGGACATTTACCTCCCTTATGCCTTCCCTGAACACACCGCAGTGGAGAGAAGGAGCAGGCGCACACCTCTCTACTTAGAGATATACAGTGTATTTTGGGTGGCACTCTGTCCACCTGCACATCAATGAAAATGACAGTAGCAGTCCTCTTCAAGGGATGCAGACGTTGGAGAGACTACAAAGTCTCTTGACTGAGCTGGGTCTTCTTGAGCAGACCAGTGTTTCCCTCCGAGGTGAGAGTTGGGAATTAGGGTGGGTTCCCTGGTTGGGTGACACAAGCCACTCGAGGACAGTGCTGAGGGCAGTGGCGGGGGATGCCCAGGACTGAGGCAGAGTGGAGTTGATGGGAGCGGGAGCGGTGCCGGAGCTTACTGTCTGGGGAGTGGGGCACATCCGAGAACGCCAAGCCCACCTGCTTCTCAGTGGGCGGAAATTGGGCCTTACGGTGCCCTCTTGTCTTCTCCATCTTAGTTTGCCCCTTGGGACTTTTGGCTGAAGCCAGGCTCTTTTCCACATTTTTTTTTCTGGTGTTGGCCACTTTCTCAGATGTGGAGGACATGGATTCTTCATGCCCTTTGCCTTTTGTCTTGGGGTTAATAAAGTCCAGAAAAGATTTCATCTTATTTCTCCAGCCAGATTCTGGAAAGCTGGGCCTCTTGTGAGTACGGCCTTGCATCACCTGCCCCTGAAAAACCTGACCTTGTAAAGTTTGGCCCTGCAACGGCTTACCCGGAGTGAGTTGGCCCAGGAAAGGCTGGCCCTGTGACACCTGGGGCACCACAGGCTGGGCATTCTCAGGAACCCTTGCTGGTTTGAGGATGACATTGAGCTTGGCCTGACTGTCCTGCAGGTCATTCTTCTCAGAGTCTTTCCCCCCAGGGACTCCACGAGGTAGTTCTGGGAGTTTCAGCTGAGGGCAATGCTGGGGACTGTGCTGACAGGGAGCATGAGGGTGAAAGCGACGTCTCCGTCGCCAGGGGCTGCAGGGTGTCCCATTCAGAAGCATTCCTTCTGGCCTCTGGGCTTCAGCAGGGTGGCTTTTCTCTCTTGTGGAGGAGACTGCAAACCCGGCATCCCCTTCTCCGTGGTCCCCGGCCAATTTGGGTTTGCCTGGCTCCTCTCTCTTTTCTGCCAGTGTGGGTACTTGGGCTGAGTCCTTGCTCCTGTCAGGGCTTTGGGGCGCAGGGCTCCAGGGCTCCTCCAGGCTGCGGTTGTTCACACTGGCCTCCAGCTGACCACAAAGCTCCTGGGCCTCTGTCAGGTCCCCACTGGGTTGCGAGATATTGGAGGCCCAGTGGACAGAACCGTGGGATACTGCCCTGGAACTGGGTTGCTTCTGTTTCTGATACATTGCCTTCAACTCAGTGGCCAGCTGTTCTCTGAGGTAGAGGCATTCTGGATCTGGGGCACGTGGCATATCTTGTGGGATGGGGAGTTCCTCGAGCAGTGTGTTTCCTTGGTTGTTTAGAGTCCCAAGAGACTCCTGTGTGCGTATGTTCTCTGAGGTTTCTACAATTTGTTTCCTGGACTTCCTTGCCTTTATGGGAATTCCCAGTTGTATCTCTAGCATCTTCTTTCTCAGATGGAAATTTAGTTTGGCCAACATGTGTTCTCCAAGTGAGGAGGGCCTCGCAGGCTCTGTCTGACTTTCTAGAGGCACCATCTCAACTACTTCTTCCACCTGCACTTCAGCCTGGAACTCATCTGCAATGTCTGCACAAGCCTTTTTGGCATCTTGAAAGCCTGACCCAGGACTTAGACCCTGCTCTTCAGGTGAGGTCATCTGAGTCAGAGGTTCTGTTGGGAATTTGACAGGCCCAGGTACCCTCTCTGTGATCACAGCTTGGGAAGTGATTGCTGGGGCCATGACCCTAGAGAGAGCCACATAATAAAGAGCCGGCAGCCCTGACAAGAAGGTCAGATACTTGTGCCGTAAAGTTGTCTCCAGTTTCTCAATGGCTCCCTTGGACAGGGCTCGGGGCAGCTTAGGATGTTCAATGACAGCATCTGGTGAGGTTTGTTGCTGCTGATCAAGGGCCGTTGGCATCCAGGGTATAATTTTCTGTTGTAGGTCCGGGTCACTTGCTGCCTGTAGTTCCAGGGGCTTGCTTTCTGGGATGCAGGTGAAGGGAACCACTTCCAGGCCCCCAGGAATTATGCACTCCCAAGAGCTATATACACAGGTAGGGACGTTGCCCTGGTGAATCTGCCCCCATTTGGAGTCGATATGGCTCTGCAATATTGCCTTGGCCTGGTCAAACAAGTGTGGCATGGGGACTGTCACTGGGTCCACAATGGGTGAGAATGGGTCATCAGCCCCAGCGGCCTCTAGAGATGTAGGCCAGGGGCCATTCACACTGTCTAGGGATGTGCTGCTCCGGGACATAGTCTGCTGGTTAGTGGAGGACAGGAGCAATTGAATGGACTGTTGGATCTTCTGCGGCAGGCCCCAGCGGTGGTGAATCAACTGTCTCTGGAGGTGGAATTCCAGCTGCCTCCTGGCATGCTGCTGCGGGAAGAGTAGTTCTCTTTTGAGGACTGAGATGGGATGCCCTGGCCAGGAAGTTTTCACAGTCTCAGACGACTGGGCTTTGTCACAGGGCTTATACTGCATGGGGCTCTGGGTGTGCTGATCTCTCTGGGAAACATCTGGCCAGTCCCACTGAAGCTGGAGCTGCCTCTGCAGCAGGTGCCACTCCAAGGCTTCACACTCATCCAGGGTCAGAAATGGGACACTGATCTGAGCTTGTTGGTGGTCAGATGGAGCAACCCAATTTTGAGAAGACAGAAAAGAGGGTGGAGCTGACTGGGGTGGAGTTTTAGGCAGCAGAGGGAGGAAGGAGAGTTCCTTGAAGAGAAAAGGATCCTTCAAGCGGGGCTTGGACATGCTCTCATTCATGGAGAGGCCTTGAGAACCCAAGAAGGCGTCAACCAGGGACTCACTGTGCAGAGAAGGAAGACCACAGAATAGCTGGCTATATTTCGGCTGCACATGGCCCACTGAGTCATTAGCCTGTTGCCCAGGCATTTGATAAAGGCCACTTAATTCTTTAGGGGCTGAAGAGGGCAAGGCAAGAGCCATATGGTTTAGGGTTTGCTGGTAGCAGTGTATTTGTTCTGGGTCCATAATGGACCATTCAGAAACCCAGAAGGCCTGGGTAGGCTGGCCAGCCATACATGGACCCCAGTTCTGGTATGAAATGGTCGCAAATCTCTCAACAGAGAACTGAGAAGTATCATTCTGAATGAAAGAAACTGGTTGGTTATATACAGGTTGGTAAAATAATGGTGGATTTGGCATAAGCTGCCTCAGAGACTCTTCCACACGTCTGGGGAGCCCCCACCTCTGGAAGTGCATCCATTTTTTTACATGTAGCTCAAGAAGCCTCAGGACTTCAGGACTCAGGAACGGCAGGTGGGCAGGGAGGACACTGACCATCTGCAAGGCCACAGGATGTGTCAGGGTAGTAATTTCTCGGTTCAGCGTCAGCAGAGAGACCTGGGAATTTAAGGGCTGCTGGCCTTGGTTCCCACAGACAAGGTTGAGTTGGCTCTGCATCATCTCCTGCAGCTTCACTGAAACCCTAGGTTCCTCAATCCTTGAAGAAAACATAGTCTCTGGGCCCCTGGGCACCTCTGGCACTTGAAATCCCTGCATTAGCATGAGGTGTTCAGCCCAGAAATCATGGATGCTGGCTGCACCAGTTGACTGGGCAGCTGACTGGGTTAAGGATTTCTGTGACACTGTGAGGGTTGCAGATGGAAGTGAAAGGTCTTTGGAGTGTGGGCCATGCTCCAGAGTCTGTTCAAAAGACACAGTAGACGTGGACAAAACCTCTAGGCAAGAGGAGCCCTGCGATGGCTCCCTTGAAGTGGGGGAGATCAGAGTGTTCTCACCCACCACCACCTGCTGAATCTCCAGAGCCACAGCGTTGCAGGTTTGGCAGCAGGGATCTGCACACAGGAGCCGCCGCACGCTCCCCTCCTGAGGAAGCCAGCCCTGGCTGGGAAGGGAAACATGGCAACCGTTTGTTACTGATGGAATGACATCTGCCTCTTTTCAAGTGTGTGGCCTGGAGATTGACACTGCCCCCGCTAGCCCTGTAAACTCTGAGGCCTGCACCCACTGGGTGTTTACTCATCTACTTTTCTTCCTAGGGAAATGTCATTTGGCAAGTTATGGTGTGCTGGGCTGAGAGCCTGGGGCTTGTTGGGCAAGGTCTCAGGCAATTGAAGGGAACGCAGGGCCTTGAGAGCCTGGGAGGTGGATGAGTTCTCTGCTGACCTGTGCTGAGAAGCTGAACTAGGAGAAGGCAACCAGGCAGATGGGAGAGCCAATGGTTAGCTGATGGCGCAGCACCAGGAACATCACCAGATAGAAGCTGGAGTCAGCCTCGTTTGGGGCTACGGAGGTCCTTGTGGGAAGTCTGCATTCTGGGGATTAGAGGGCATACACAACATCTCTTGGAAGCCAATCCCTATTCTCTAGACATCTTAAGAGGGGGATAATATGACAAGCTCCTGCCTGAGGGCTGTCCCAGGATCTGGCCTCCCTGAAGACAAAACCAGAGGAGGTATGTCAGCAGGGTCCAGGGGTCTGCCCTTGAAAGGGTCTAGCTGTAAAGAGAATATGAAAATGATGACTGATCTATGCACTTAATTATCCATCCTCCTAACTTGTCTTGTGGTTGAGTGAAAACCCATGTAGTTTTAAATCCTGCACTAGTCAAATCCTGAATTCCAGGACCTTTGTGAGCCTAGCCCAGAGCAGAACTGCAGGACTCCTCTCTCCTGAGACGTCTGATCCCACCCTCTCCTCTGGGAACCCTCAACCAGTCCAGGCTCCACTGTGTCTGGCTACCTCCCAGCCGTTATGCTCCTCCCCAACCCTGCCCCAGGCCAAGCGGAGAAATGATCACAGGCCAGGCTGGGAGTTGCAAGACGGCAAAAAGCAAGAGATCACCTTCTCATGACAGAGAGCAGCTCCCACGGCTTCTCAGCTTCTTCCCGGGAAAGTCTCCTAGCTGAGAAACCAGGAGACAGTGTTACATGGAACGGGAGAGGATCCAGGGACATCCTACAGGAAGCTGGAGGCCTTTGAATGACAGGAGACTGCAAACCCTAACAGCCAGTGCTCTGAGGCACGTCTGACTACAACTTAACCAGGTATGATGTGCTCTCCTGGACCTAATCTCCTTTGACCTTCTCAACCACACTGTGAGTGAGACAGCATCATCATGCCCATTTTATGGATAACAAGACTAAGAGCTGAAATGACTTCCACTGGGTCATAAAACTAGTAAATGACACAGTTAAGGACAGAGCCCTTACTTCCTCACTCCCCTACTTCCTCTTCACTCCCAGGGATAAGGTGGAGAATTCTAGAACATTCCCAGGCTCTGATTTCCCACCCAAAAAAGTCTTCTGGGAGAATTTGTCAACTTGGGGAATTGGGCCTTCAGTGGTTAGAGCACCTGGTGCCTGGCACCAGGGGTCATTGAGGGACAGGGTTCATGGGAGCCTCACCCACAGTAGAGAGAAGTCAGAGCAGAGACTGGGACTTTACCTCTTGATGTTGCATCTCTAGCCCTTTGTCTGACTTTTCGGTGACGCTTAAAGACAAAAGAGTTTGAGTATGAAGTTGGGACACCATTTTCTTTTTCATGTCCAGACTGAGACAAAGCTAATATAGAGTTCCCAATCCCTTGTAATTTATCTGTATTTTATTTACTTTCCTAACTTTCCATACTCTATTTTTTCACCCCAATATTTCCCTTCTCTTCTTACTTCTGATTCATTTTGAGGTTCTTTCATCCTCAATACCTCCCATTTTTTTCCTAAGAGAAGCTGTGTATCAGGCTTATGACGGAACAAGAGAAAGGGTGGAACAGAATAAAAGGTGTGTAGGTCTAATAACCAAAGGAGTTCAATTTACAAATGCCTTAATGGACCACAAACTAGAAAAATCTCCCATAATGGGAGGTCTTCTAAGATCCAGTGAGGCACATTCCATTTCATCCAAGTCTCAACCCAAGTCAGATAGAGACGTTTTTGATTTTTCAATTAGAATACACTGCAGGGATAGCCTGGTAAGAAATTATTTGTAGGCTCTGAGAAGGGAAATACCTTGTAAGAGTAACTAATGGATGGTAAACAAACAAACAAACAAAAATCAAGGGGAGGGAGGGGAAAAGGAAGGATAAAAGGAGAGATACTGAGAGCTTAGAAGCTTCTTATCTGAGGCTTAATCAGTTCAGTCGTGGTCATAGTGTTTCCCTACCTGGCAGCAGCTCCTTTTATGTTCCAATGTTAATCCATGGTAACTCTTTTTCACTTGCCAGACAATTAGGATAACAATGAAGATGGAGCCATAGGTATATAAGGGAAACCCCAAATCCCACAGAAAAAAAGTCGGGCTCAACATGGTCTAAACCTCATTAGCGTGAGGAGACCAACCATTCCTATATGTAGGCATTCAGAGTCCTGGCACCTAGTGACTTCCAATGCTACACTTTGTCGTCTCCGCCTCACAGACAACGGAACCAGGCCACCAGACTGCATCACAAAGCTCTCCTGTTTCACAAGACAGCTGTGGTGTCAAAGACCTTTACCTGTCTAGAGAAGCAAATGTGGTGATTCCGTTTGTAGATACGGGTGTCTGGTTGTCTGTAAGGACTGAAGGTGCCGCTCACAGTCAGTGTCTGTTCTCCCACTTTGTCTCCACTCTCCACACCCTCCACCAGCCTGATGGCCAGAGTCTGGTTATAGCGTGGAAATGGAGAGCTTTGATCTTACAGGCAGTGGATAATGGGAAATCAGAGGTGCATGAAGGGACCATGGCAAGGCCACGGTGGTAGCATCTTTAAATGACGTTGTAGGAGTCAGAAAGGAATGCCTCCCAGACTGTGTGGCCTCAAGCTTGCAGATGAGTGAAAAGAGACTGTAAACACTGCCTTCCATTGAGGCACACTAATGAGACTTCCTTACAGAGTTCTTTTCTTTTTTTCTTAGGCTTTAATTAATTTATTTATTTATTTATTTTGAATTTTATTTTATTTATTTTTTTATACAGCAGATTCCTTTTTTTGTTTTTTAATTTATTTATTTATATTTATTTTTGGCTACATTGGGTCTTCATTGATGCTCGCGGGCTTTCTCTAGTTGCGGCAAGCAGGGGCTACTCTTCGTTGCGGTGCGCAGGCTTCTCATTGCAGTGCCTTCTCTTGTTGCAGAGCACGGGCTCTAGGCGCACAGGCTTCAGTAGTTGTGGCACGCAGGCTCAGTAGTTGTGCCTCATGGGCTCTAGAGCGCAGGCTCAGTAGTTGTGGCGCACGGGCTTAGTTGCTCCGTGGCATGTGGGATCTTCCCGGACCAGGGCTCGAACCCATGTCCCCTGCAATGGCAGGCAGATTCTTAACCACTGTGCCACCAGGGAAGTCCAGCAGATATTTATTAGTCATCAATTTTATACACATCAGTGTATACATGTCAATCCCAATCGCCCAATTCATCACACCACCATCACCCCCACACCCCGGCAGCTTTCCCCCCTTGGTGTCCATACATTTGTTCTCTACATCTGTGTTTCAATTTCTGCCCTGCAAACCGGTTCATCTGTACCATTTTTCTAGGTTCCACATATATGCGTTAATACACGATATTTGTTTTTCTCTTTCTGAATTACTTCACTCTGTATGACAGTCTCTAGATCCATCCACATCTCAACAAATGACTCAATTTCGTTCCTTTTTATGGCTGAGTAATATTCCATTGTATATATGTACCACAACTTCTTTATCCATTCGTCTGTCGATGGGCATTTAGGTTGATTCCATGACCTGGCTATTGTAAAGAGAGCTGCAATGAACATTGGGGTGCATATGTCTTTTTGAATTATGGTTTTCGCTGGGAATATGCCCAGTAGTGGGATTGCTGGATCATATGATAATTCTATTTTTAGTTTTTTAAGGAACCTCCATACTGTTCTCCATAGTGGCTATATCAACTTACATTCCCACCAACAGTGCAGGAGGGTTCCCTTTTCTCCACACCCTCTCCAGCATTTGTTGTTTGTAGATTTTCTGATGATGCCCATTCTAACTGGTGTGAGGTGATACCTCATTGTAGTTTTGATTTGCATTTCTCTAATAATTAGTGATGTTGAGCAGCTTTTCATGTGTTTCTTGGCCATCTGTATGTCTTCTTTGGAGAAATGTCTATTTAGGTCTTCTGCCCATTTTTGGATTGGGTTGTTTGTTTTTTTACTATTGAGTTGCATGAGCTGTTTATATATTTTGGAGATTAATCCTTTGTCCGTTGATTCATTTGCAAATATTTTCTCCCATCCTGAAGGTTGTCTTTTTGTCTTGTTTATGGTTTCCTTTGTTGTGCAAAAGCTTTGAAGTTTCATTAGGTCCCATTTGTTTATTTTTGTTTTTATTTCCATTACTCTAGGAGGTGGATCAATAAAGATCCTGCTGTGATTTATGTCAAAGAGTGTTTTTCCTATGTTTTCCTCTAAGAGTTTTACAGTGACCAGTCTTACATTTAGGTCTCTAATCCATTTTGAGTTTATTTTTGTGTATGGTGTTAGGGAATGTTCTAATTTCATTCTTTTACATGTAGCTGCCCAGTTTTCCCAGCACCACTTATTGAAGAGACTGGCTTTCTCCATTGTATATTCTTGCCTCCTTTGTCATAGATTAGTTGACCATATTTGTATGTGGGTTTATCTCTGGGCTTTCTATCCTGTTCCATTGATCTATGTTTCTGTTTTTGTGCCAGTACCATATTGTCTTGATTAGTGTAGCTTTGTAGTATAGTCTGAAGTCAGGGAGTCTGATTCCTCCAGCTCCGTTTTTTTCCCTCAAGACTGCTTTGGCTATTCGAGGTCTTTTGTGTTTCCATACAAATTTTAAGATTTTTTCTTCTAGTTCCATAAAAAATGCCATTGGTAATTTATTAGGGATTGCATTGAATCTGTGGATTGCTTTGGGTAGTATAGTCATTTTCACAATGTTGATTCTTCCAATCCAAGAACATGGTATATCTCTCCATCTGTTGGTATTATCTTTAATTTCTTTCATCAGTGTCTTACAGTTTTCTGCATACAGGTCTTTTGTCTCCCTAGGTAGGTTTATTCCTAGGTATTTTATTCTTTTTGCTGCAATGGTAAATGGGAGTGTTTCCTTAATTTCTCTTTCAGATTTTTCATCATTAATGTATAGGAATGCAAGAGATTTCTGTGCATTAATTTTGTATCCTGCAACTTTACCAAATTCATTGATTAGCTCTAGTAGTTTTCTGGTGGCATCTTTAGGGTTCTCTATGTATAGTATCATGTCATCTGCAAACAGTGACAGTTTTACTTCTTTTCCAATTTGTATTCCTTTTATTTCTTTTTCTTCTCTGATTGCCATGGCTAGGACTTCCAAAACTATGTTGAATAATAGTGGCGAGAGCGGACATCCTTGTCTTGTTCTTGACCTTAGAGGAAATGCTTTCAGTTTTTCACCATGGAGAATGATGTTGACTGTGGGTTTTTCGTATATGGCCTTTATTATGTTGAGGTAGGTTCCCTCTATGCCCACTTTCTGGAGAGTTTTTATCATAAACGGGTGTTGAACTTTGTCAAAAGCTTTTTCTGCATCTATTGAGATGATCATATGGTTTTCTCCTTCAGTTTGTTAATATGGTGTATCACATTGATTGATTTGAGTATATTGAAGAATCCTTGCATCCCTGGGATAAATCCCACTTGATCATGCTGTATGATCCTTTTAATGTGTTGCTGGATTCTGTTTGCTAGTATTTTGTTGAGGATTTTTGCATCTATATTCATCAGTGATATTGGTCTGTAATTTTCTTTTTTTGTAGTATCTTTGTCTGGGTTTGGTATCAGGGTGATGGTGGCCTCATAGAATGAGTTTGGGAGTGTTCCTTCCTCTGCAATTTTTTGGAAGAGTTTGAGAAGGATGGGTGTTAGCTCTTCTCTAAATGTTTGGTAGAAGTCACCTGTGAAGCCATCTGCTCCTGGACTTTTGTTTGTTGGAAGATTTTTAATCACAGTTTCAATTTCATTACTTGTGATTGGTCTGTTCATATTTTCTACTTCTTCCTGGTTCAGTCTTGGAAGGTTATACCTTTCTAAGAATTTGTCCATTTCTTCCAGGTTGTCCATTTTATTGGCATAGAGTTGCTTGTAGTAGTCTCTTAGGATGCTTTGTATTTCTGCGGCGTCTGTTGTAACTTCTCCTTTTTCATTTCTAATTTTATTGATTTGAGTCCTCTCCCTCTTTTTCTTGATAAATCTGGTTAATGGTTTATCAATTTTGTTTATCTTCTCAAAGAACCAGCTTTTAGTTTTATTGATCTTTGCTATTGTTTTCTTTGTTTCTATTTCATTTATTTCTGCTCTGATCTTTATGATATCTTTCCATCTACTAGATTTGGGTTTTGTTTGTTCTTCTTTCTCTAGTTCCTTTAGGTGTAAGGTTAGATTGTTTACTTGAGATTTTTCTTGTTTCTTGAGGTAGGCTTGTATAGCTATAAACTTCCCTCTTAGAACTGCTTTTGCTGCATCCCATAGGTTTTGGATCATCGTGTTTTCATTGTCATTTCTCTCTAGGTATTTTTTGATTTCCTCTTTGATTTCTTCAGTGATCTCTTGGTTATTTAGTAACGTATTGTTTAGCCTCCATGTGTTTGTCTATTTTACGTTTTTTTCCCTGTAATTCATTTCTAATCTCATAGCGTTGTGGTCAGAAAAGATGCTTGATATGATTTCAATTTTCTTAAATGTACTGAGGCTTGATTTGTGACCCAAGATGTGATCTATCCTGGAGAGTGTTCCATGCGCACTTGAGAAGAAAGTGTAATCTGCTGTTTTTGGATGGAATGTCCTATAAATATCAATTAAATCTATCTGGTCTATTGTGTCATTTAAATCTTCTGTTTCCTTATTTATTTTCATTTTGGATGATGTGTCCATTGGTGTAAGTGAGGTGTTAAAGTCCCCCACTATTATTGTGTTACTGTCGATTTCCTCTTTTATAGCTGTTAGCAGTTGCCTTATGTATTGAGGTGCTCCTATATTGGGTGCATATATATTTATAATTGTTATATCTTCTTCTTGGATGGATCCCTTATCATTATGTAGTATCCTTCCTTGTCTCTTTTAACATTCTTTATTTTAAAGTCTATTTTATCTGATATGAGTATTGTTACTCCAGCTTTCTTTTGGTTTCCATTTGCATGGAATATCTTTTTCCATCCCCTCACTTTCAGTCTGTATGTGTCCCTAGGTCTGAAGTGGGTCTCTTGTAGACAGTATATAGATGGGTCTTGTTTTTGTATCCATTCAGCAAGCCTGTGTCTTTTGGTTGCAGCATTTAATCCATTCACGTTTAAGGTAATTATCGATATGTATGTTCCTATGACCATTTTCTCAATTGTTTTGGGTTTGTTTTTTAGGTCCTTTTCTTCTCTTGTGTTTCCCACTTAGAGACGTTCCTTTAGCATTTGTTGTAGAGCTGGTTTGGTGGTGCTGAATTCTCTTAGCTTTTGCTTGTCTGTAAAGCTTTTGATTTCTCCATCAAATCTGAATGAGATCCTTGCCGGGTAGAGTAATCTTGGTTGTAGGTTCTTCCCTTTCATCACTTTAAGTATATCATGCCACTCCCTTCTGGCTTCTAGAGTTCTGCTGAGAAATCAGCTGTTAACCTTATGGGAGTTCCCTTGTATGTTATTTTTCGTTTTTCCTTTGCTGCTTTCAATAATTTTTCTTTGTCTTTAATTTTTGCCACTTTGATTACTATGTGTCTCGGCGTGTTTCTCCTTGGGTTTGTCCTATATGGGACACACTGCGCTTCCTGGATTTGGGTGGCTATTTCCCTTCCCATGTTAGGGAAGTTTTCGACTATAATCTCTTCAAATATTTTCTCTGGTCCTTTCTCTCTCTCTTCTCCTTCTGGGACCCCTATAATGCGAATGTTGTTGCGTTTAATGTTGTCCCAGAGGTCTCTTAGGCTGTCTTCATTTCTTTTCATTCTTTTTTCTTTAGTCTGTTCCGCAGCAGTGAATTCCACCATTCTGTCTTCCAGGTCACTTATCCGTTCTTCTGCCTCAGTTATTCTGCTACTGATTCCTTCTAATGTAGTTTTCATTTCAGTTATTGTATTGTTCATCTCTGTTTGTTTGTTCTTTAATTCTTCTAAGACTTTGTTAAACATTTCTTGCATGTTCTCGATCTTTGCCTCCATTCTTTTTCTGAGGTCCTGGATCATCTTCACTATCATTATTCTGAATTCTTTTTCTGGAAGGTTGTCTATCTCCACTTCATTTAGTTGTTTTTCTGGGGTTTTATCTTGTTCCTTCATCTGGTACATAGCCCTCTGCCTTTTCATCTTGTCTATCTTTCTGTGAATGTGGTTTTTGTTCCACAGCCAGAGCTCTTTTAAGGGTTGGTTTTCTAGAGCTGTTTTTAACCATGTTACAGAATTCTGTCTGCTAACAGAGATACATACGTATATATAGTGCAGAATTCAACAGGCATAATAAGGTATGTAGTAAATATGTCTCCTTCTCAACCTCTCATCTCTCATTTTTCTTCCCTTGAAACAGTCATTTCTATCAGATTCCTGTGTATCTTTCCGAACTAGTCTAACATAGCCAGAAACAAGTGGAATTTTATGTCTTTCTTCACAAATGGTAGTATAGGCAGTTTTCTCTCTCTTATTTCATTTAATAATTAAATATATCTTATGCATGTCATTTTATAAAATGGCTGTTGGGCTTCCCTGGTGGCACAGTGGTTGAGAATCCCCCTGCCAATGCAGGGGACGTGGGTTTGAGCCCTGGTTCGGGAAGATCCCACATGCCGTGGAGCAACTAAGCCTGTGCACCACAACTACTGACCCTGCGCTCTAGAGCCCACAAGCCACAACTACTGAGCCTGTGCTCTAGAGCCCATGAGCCACAACTACTGAAGCCCGTGCACCTAGAGCCAGTGCTCCACAGCAAGAGAAGCCACTGCAGTGAGAAGCCCGCGCACTGCAACGAAGAATGGCCCCCGCTCACCGCAACTGGAGAAAGCCCATGAACAGCAATGAAGACCCAATTCAGCCAAAGATAAAATAAATAATTTTAAATTAAATAAATAAATAATAAAATGGCTGTCATGTCTTCCTTGATATGACTATAACACAACTCATTTTAAATTCTCTATTCATGGATATTTAGTTATGTACAGTCTTTTGCACTGAATAAAACCTCATATATATAAATCCTTGTACACATGGGTATATATGTAAGAAAAATTCCTATGAGTGAACTGACATCTTAACAATATTGTCCTTTGATCCACAGATGCAGTACATCTCTCCATTTTTTTAGGGTATCTTTCTCAGAAATGTTTTACAGTTTTTTTGTACAAGTCTTGTACATATTTTGTGAATTTATCCCTGTCAAATTTTATGATGCTATTGTAAATGATACCATTTTTTATTTCAGTTTCTAATATTTGTTGCTAGTATACAGAAACAGAAATTGAATATTTATCTTCTATGCTGCAATCTTGCCAAATTCACTTATTAGTTGTAGTGGCTATTTTTTGTAAATTCTTTAGTATTTTCCAAATTGATGATAATGTTGTCTGACAATTTTACGTCTTCTTTTCCAGTTTGAATGCCTTTTATTTCTTGTATATTATTGCACTGACTAGAACATTCAGTATAATGCTCAACAGAAGTGGTGAGAGCAGACATATTTGCCTTGTTACTGATCTTAGAGGGAAAGCATTCCCTTTTTTTTGCTCCTCAAACTTGATCATTTCAAAGTCCTATCTTTAAGTCTGCTGTTCCTTTCTTCTGCCTGCACAAATCTGTTAAACCCCTCTAGTGAATCTTTCCATTCACTTACTGTATTTTTCAGCTCCAGAATTTCTATTTAGTTTCTTCTTATAATTTCTCTTTGTTGATATTCTCATTTATTCATACATATTTCTTATTTCCTTTAGTTCTGTATTTTCCTTTAGTTTTTCTTTTGCATATTTCAGAGAGTTGTTTTAAGGTCTTTATTTAGTAAGTTTAATGCCTGTGCTTCTTCAGGGACAGTTTGTGACAGTTTATTTTCTTCCTTTAAATGGGCCATGATCTCCTGTTTATTGGTATCCCTTGTGATTTTTTGTTGAAAGTTGGGCATTTGTAAAAACAGCCACCTCTCTCAGTCTTTGCAGACTGGCTCTGTGCTGGGGCAGTCCTCTAATTATCTGGGCATGCTCTAAGCCTAGGGATCAGCTCAAGGAAAAAGTTTAAAGTCTTCTCAGGTCTCTTCTAAACAGCTGTCTTGGCTGGACCTTTTCAATTCCCCCATATACAATGGCAGCTTTTGAATGTCTCAGTCTCCCAAAGAATCTCACCTCAGTTTCTCCTTTGGGCCTTCTATGGTCTATTTTATATCTCCACCCATAATCTCTTACCCAGGAGGTCTGTAGTCCCCTTGTAGCTTTCATGAGCAGCATCCACCACTTCTCTCTGCCTGAGATCTGAATTAGGGGATACAGAGACCACTCCTTAGGCAGCCCCAAGATGGTTAGAACATTCAAATAAGGTCTGCTCTTCTCCCTTTGTCTCAAGGGAGGGAACTGGGAATTGGGCTGCCACTTCCTCTACACCAAAACTACACTACACTGGGGAGGGAGGTGGGGCAGCAAGTAAAAACATCATGAAATATTCTACCATTTTGAATGTGACTTTTCTTGATTGAATATTTGCTTGGTTGCTATAGCCCTTTGACTATTTTCCAGAGCTTTTATAAGGTTATTAAAGCTGTCAGTTTCTGCTTGTTTTTTGCTGTTTCCATGGGAGAACAAGGGCTTGGAGCTTCCTAGTCCACCATTTTTCTCTATAAATATTCTTGAGCTTTGTTTTGTGATTCAGTTAAGTTACTTGGAAACAGTTTGATTCAGGTATTCCTTACAAGCCTTATTAGGCAGATCCCATCAAAATTTAGTCCAGGATTTTTTTTTTTTTTTTACAAATTTTTTTTTGGCTGCATTGGGTCTTTGTTGCTGTATGCGGGCTTTCTCTAGTTGCAACGAGCGAGGGCTACTCTTCATTGTGGTGTGTGGGCTTCTCATTGAGGTGGCTTCTCTTTGTTGCAGAGCATGGGCTCTAGACACGCAGGCTTCAGTAGTCGTGGCACGTGGGCTCAGTAGTTGTTGCGCATGGGCTTAGTTGCTCTGCAGCAGCTGGGATCTTCCAGGACCAGGGCTCGAACCCATGTCCCCTGCACTAGCAGGCAGATTCTTAACCACTGTGCCACCAGAGAAGTCTCTAGTCCAGGATTAATTTTTTACTTACTACTGAGGCAGAGCCTTTCTTGTTACTCTACCCAATGTCCCATTTATTAAGAGATTTTCTACTTTGACTATTAGAATAGGGCCTCTATCTGCCTCTGTGTGTGACCTCTGATACTATGCCCTTGTATCTTTTCAGGTGTCTTTTTAAACCCCACCTCTGGTGCATGTTCTGACCAATCCTCTGCTGAACATTTGAAGGGAACCCTCTTCAGATCTCAAGAGTTGTGTGTCCAGCCCTCTCTCCTCAGATAATCTGCCCTGTGAATTCTAGCTGCCTTGGCCTCCTCTGACTCCCAGGTCCATCTTCTCAACTCACAGACTGCTAAGCTCTACGTGGGTTTCCTCCCTATACCATGGCCTAGGAACTTTGTCTAGGCTGTAAGCTGACACTATTGTAGGACTACTTCATTGATTTCCCATCTCTCACTGATCACTGTCATTTGTTACTTGATGTCTAATGTCTTAAGATTCACTGTATATTTTGTCTAGTTCTATACTTGTTATAAACAGTAGGATAAATGTCAGCCCTGTTGCTCCGTCTTGACTGAAAGTGGGAGTCTCAACAGAATTGTAAAGTTTTCTTTTTATCATTCCTGCTTTATTTTAATTAGGGTTTATTCCTATGTATTTTATTTTTTGCTATTGGAAATAAATGCTACTCAATTCTGTTTATTAACTTCATAAACAGGATTAAATTTTTCAGTTTCTTTTGGTTTCTATCATTGGAACATAGTAATTTTTTATATCTTTCCTTCTAATTTTTATTCCTATTTGTTTTCCTGTCTACTTGTATTGGATACTACAGAGTTGACATGCTCCTGACTTCAATGAGAATGTATATATATTGATGGCTTTTGCAATGATATTTTTAAAAATTATGTATAGGCATATGTATGTGTGTGGGGTGTGTGTGTGTGTGTGTGTGTGTATGTGTGTGTATTATCATGTTAAGGATTCTATTTTATATACAATTTCTATAAAGAATAGATGTTGAAACCACTTCAGATAATAATGGAGTAATTGAACTGCATTAGCCCTCCTGTTGTAAAGAAACTCAAAATTAGACAAAATACATGCACAAATTGTTTGGACAGTGGACAACAATGGACTGTGATCCTTTACACAGGAGAAACACAAGAGGAAAGCTGCACAATTGCCCCAGCTTTCCGCCTGGGGGCAAATTTCAGACTATAGCGCAGGAAGGTGAGGCCCAGGCACAGCACAGTTATGTTGCTGTGTTTCTGAAGTATGGATCATCATTTCTGGTTTTTGAGCCTTTCTGCAGCCGTGCAGAAAAGGAGCACTGGAAATATGTAGAGTGTGCCCATTAATTCTCTGGCCAAATGATAATCTGCACATGTACAGAATGAGACTCTGTAAGATCTAGTTTAGGACAGCTCCTGGAGCCATGAGCTGAATGGAATTTCTGGAGATTTCACAGTACTGTTAGATAATGGAATCCAATGGGTCAAAACGAAGGGAATTTACTGAATATCATCGACACTCAAACAGCCTTCCAAAAAGTCCACACTGTAGGGTAAACTACTCTAGACCTTGATAAGGCCACTCTAATCCCACCCTAACAAAGGTTAGAAAAACCCTTGAAAAAAGATTTACTGACAGTAAATTAACTGTCTGCCAGAATAAATATCAATACTCTCTAAACGTGAGGCTGAGACAAAGTATAAGATTAGCCTAGACATCTTGTGCCAAAAAGTATAGAAGTTCTCAGAAAATCATGAAGAGGTATCAAAAGGACACAGCAGACAACTTAACGGAGCTACCACTGGCCAAACATAGGACAGTTTGAGCATCAATAGTGATAATAATGGCTTATAACATACTGAATAAGTTAAGAATCAATTAGTCCATACTGATATAAATAAATATGAAAGGAGGGAAAGCTCTTCCTTCCAGAAGAACGGCAACTTATAAATATAGGAGGAATAATGATAGAAAGTCTATAATGAATGCTTCAACTAGTGGGTGAAAGTTTGATGAGGAACAGAATATTTTCACAGACTCAGAGTATCTTGACATAAGTTAAGGCACCACCTTAATCAAATTTAACATCATTAATATTGGGACAAATCAAGTCATTTGCCTCCTGATATAATGCCCTGAGAAGAATACAATATCACTTTGGTTGCATAACTGTCAAAAATGCATGACTTGAATCTAGTCATGAAGAAACACTGAACAAATAGAGGGATAATCTATAAAGTAACTGGCCTATACTCTTCCAACAATAAGAGACAAGACAACTAAATGCATGAAGGAAAATTAGCTAAAAAGGACATTAGAGGAGTAACATTGTCAGTTTCTACTCTTTAGAAAGATCACTTTAGCTGCTTTATGGGGGACAGACTTTAGGGGAGCAGGAATAGAAAAGAGACCATTAGGATGACATTGTCTAGCTCAAGAGTATTAGGATGCTATACCTAGCTCGGGCTAGACATAGTTGGGGGTTAGACTGGGTTTTTAACAGTGGATTTGTTAAGAAGTTGTGCAATTTAGGATATATTTGGAAACACATCCACTGGTGGATAAATGTTGGGTGTGAAGGTAAAATAAAGAATTAAAGAAAATCCCTGATTTACTATTGGCCTGAGGAATTGGATGGATGGCACTGTTAATGATAAGGTGAAGACTTGGGGAATATGGACTTGGGGAGGTAGGGGATGAATACTTCGTATTTGGCTATATTATGTTTGAGGTACCTATTACACTTTTGAGCAAAAATATCATATAAGGAGTTGGATGTACACGTCAGGGTGTAGGTCTTGGCCAGAAATACAAACTTGGGAGTCACTAGCTACACAAAATTGAAGCTATGTGGCCAGTTAAAATCTTTAAGAGAGTATAATTAGAGAAGAAAAGAAAATTAAGCAGGCCAAGGATCAAATCCAGGGTTACGCCAACATTTAGAGGTCTGGTAGAGGAGGAAGAGCCAGCAAAGGAAATCAGAAGGGATGAACGGTGAGTTTGAAGAGAAAGGAGAGTGTGGTGTTCTTCAAGAAGTAAGTGTTTCAAGAAAATGGAAATGGTCAACTGTGTCAAATGCTAATAAAAGGTCTATTAAAGTGAAGATGGAAAATGACCGTTGGCTCTGGTGAGATATGAGTCATTTGTAGATGCTGACAAAGGTCCGTTTCAGTGGAGCCGTGGGAAAAAAGCCTGGTTAGAGGAGGTTCACCAAAAAATGGAAAGTGAAAAAATAGGGCAAATGAGTATAAATATACATTTTCAAGAAATTTTGCTGTGTAGGAGAACAAAAGACTTGTTTGGTAACTAGAAAGAATACAGGATCAAGGTTGTGTGTGTGTGTGTGTGTGTGTTAAATTTGGTAGTACTACCACATGTTTCTATGTTGGTAAGAGTGATCTAGATATGAAGAAATTGATGGAAAGAGGGAGGGAATACTTAATGCAGTTTAGTTCAGAGAAAAGGTATACTATGTGAATACAGAAGGAGAAATATTGGCAGCATTTGATGGGAAAATGAGAACATTTCTTTTCCAATTGTACTTATTTTCTATACAAAATTGTAGTTGTTCCTCACCTGAGTGTTAGAGAGGAGGGTAGTGAAGCTATAAATAAAATGGGGGTGTGAAATGGCTGGCTTGGGCATGAAAAAATGTCTGTTAGTACAAGTGCCCATTTGAGAATTACAGTAATAACTGCTGAGTCCAGTCAGCACTGTTAAATGATTTTCTCCTGTAAGGTTCAGCAGCTGTGTGAACTAAACAGATGATTTAGGTTAGCCAGAGTGTGAGTTTTACCAAGCAAGAGTTATGGACAAAAAAGAGGAGCAACAGGGGTTAGGTGTTTAAAAAAGACCATTTTTAGTGCTACTCCATGGCCTCTAGCCTGGCTAGGAAGGGAAGTGAACATATGATGAAGGTGTAGGATAGTGAAAGAGTTTAGTCATTGAACTGGAAGTCATAATAACGAAAACTGGAAACAACCCAGCTGTCTATCAATTGATGAATGGATAAATAAAATATGCTGTATCTATAAGTAGGAATATTATTTGACAATAAAAAGAAATGAAGTACTAATATATGCTACAACATGGATGAACCATGAAAACATTATGCTAAGTGAAAGAAGCCAGTCGCAAAAGACCACATATTGTATTATTCTATTTATATAAAATGTCCAGAAAAGGCAAATATACATAAACAGTATTAGTTTCCTAAGCCTAAAGGCAGTGAAGGGAAGCAGGAAATGGGGATGGGGTATGCTGATGGTTACAGGGTTTCTTACTCTAGCAATAAAAAAAATTCTGAAATTGATATGGTGATGGTTACACAACTTTGAATATACTAAAAAGCATTTAATTATAAATTTTAAATGGGTGAATTGTATGGTATATGAATTAGATCTCAATGAAGTTATTTTTTTAATGTGAAGTAAAGACTTTAGACATACAAAAGTTGGAAGAATTCATCATCAGGGATCACAAAAAATTTTAAAGGAAATCATTTAGGCAGAAGGAAAATGATGCCAGGTGGAAATAAGAATTATATAAAGGAATGAACTACAAATGGTAAGAACATGGGTAAACATATATTTTTCCTATTATTTATATCTCTTTAAAAATAATTGACTGAACAGAAATAACAATAACATATTGTGTGTTTTTAAATATATGTATAAGCAAAATGTAAGACAATATCATAAAGGCACGGAATGGAGAAATAGAAATATACTATTGTTAAGTTCTCTTACTATACATGAAGTGGTATAGTATCACTTGAAGGTAATCACTTGAAGTTGGTAATAAGTTAAAGAGTTAAACTGTAAACCCTAACATGACCATCAAAATAACAAAAGAAATATTTATAGCAAACCAACAAATAAGATAAAATGGAATCATAGGAAACAGTCAATCCAAAAGAAGGCAGAAAAAGAGGAAAATGGTACAAATAACACAGAAAATGAATAGCAAGATGACAGACTTAAATCCAACCATATTAATAATATTAAAGTAAATGATTTAAACATCCCAATAAAAAGGCAGAGGTTGTCTGATTGAAAAAGCAAAACCCAGCAGTATGCTGCCTATAAGAAACACACTTTAAATATATAGACGCTAACTGGTTAAAAGAATAGAAATATATATACCATGCTAATCCAAATAAAAAGAAAGCTGCAGGGGCCATATTAACATCAGACAAAGATATCAAAGGAAAGAGTATGACCAGCGATAAAGGTTATTATTATTACCATTTCATAATAATAAATTTCAATTAATCAAGAGGACGCAACAATCCTAAACATTTATGCTCTTAATAACAGAGCTTCAAAATAAATGAAATGATAACTTATAGGATTGAAGGAGAAATAAATCTACAACTGCATTCAGAGGTTTCAAAACCCCTTTCTCAATAACTGATAGACCAAGTAAAAGAAAATCAGTAAAATATAAAAAGCTTGGGGCTTCCCTGGTGGTGCAGTGGTTGAGAATCTGCCTGCCAATGCAGGGGACACGGGTTCGAGCCCTGGTCTGGGAAGATCCCACATGCCGCAGAGCAACTAGGCCCATGAGCCACAACTACTGAGCCTGCGCGTCTGGAGCCTGTGCTCCGCAACAAGGGAGGCTGTGACAGTGAGAGGCCCGCGCACCGCGATGAAGAGTGGCCCCCGCTCACCACAACTAGAGAAAGCCCTCGCACAGAAACGAAGACCCAACACAGCCAAAAATAAATAAATAAATAAATAAATTTATTTTAAAAAATATATATATATATAAAAAGCTTGAACAATACTACCAATAAATGATATTTTAGAGGACATTTTATTCCACCCAATAACAGCAGAATACACCTTTTTCAAGAGCATGTGGAACATTAACCAAGATAGAAAATATTCTAGATCATAACACAAATCTCAATGAATTTAAAATAATTCAAGTTATACAAAATATGTCTTCTGACCACAGTGGAATTAAATTAGAAATCAATTACAGAAATACATCTGGAAATCACCAAGTATTTGGAAACCAAATAACACATTTCTAAATAAGTCATCAGTAAAAGAAAAACTCAAAAGGAAATTAAAAGTATTTTAAACTGAGTTTTAAAATATATTTTGAATGAAAATTAGAATAAAATTTGTGGGGTGCAGGGAGAGAGAAATATATAGTACTAATCAGGTATATTCAAAAAAGAAGAAAAATCTCGAATCAACAATTTCAGTTTCCATCTTAAGAAACAAGAAAAAAAGAGCAAGTAAATTTCAAAGCAAGGAGAAAAAAGGAAATAATAAATATGAGAAGGGAAATCTATGAAATAGAAAACAGAACAGAGAAAACAGAATTTCTAAAGCTGTTTCTTTGAGATTATCAATAAAATTGATAAATTCTAGCCAGGTTGATCAGAAAAAAGAAAGGACTGAAATTACCAATACAAGGAATGAGAGAGATGACGTCACCACCAACCCTAGAGATAATGAAAGAATAATAAGAGACTATAATAAACAACTTTATGCCAATAAATTCAACAACTTAGATGAAAATAACAAATTCCTTGAAAACACAAACTACCAAGGCTCATTCAAGAAGAAATAGACAACCTTAGTAGCCCTATATCTATAAAGAAAATTGAATTTTTGTCAAAGACCTTCCCACAAAGAAAAATCCAGGCCCAGGTGTCTTTTTTTTTTAATTAATTAACTAATTTTATTTATTTATTTTTTGGCTGCTTTGGGTCTTCATTGCTGCGCATGGGCTTTCTCTAGTTGCGGCAAGCAGGGGCTACTCTTCCTTGCGGTGCGCGGGCTTCTCATTGCGGTGGCTTCTCTCGTTGTGGAGCACGGGCTCTAGGCGTGCGGGTTTCAGTATTTGTGGCACGCAGGCTCAGTAGCTGTGGCGCACGGGCTTAGTTGCTCCACAGCATGTGGGATCTCCCTGGACCAGGGCTTGAACCCGTGTCCCCTGCACTGGCAGGTGGATTCCTAACCACTGCACCACTAGAGAAGTCCCCGCAGGTGTCTTTATTGGTTATTTCTACCAAACATTTAAGGAAGAAATAATACCAATTCTCCACAAACTCTTTTGTAAAACTGAAGAGGAGGGACTATTTCCCAACCTGTTCCATAAGGCCAGCACTACCTTGATGCCAAAACCAGACAGAGACATTACAAGGAAAAAAAAAAAAAAGTACAGACAAATATTCCTCATAAGCATAGATGCAAAACTTCTAAGCAAAATTTTAGCAAATTGAAACAAAAAATTATGAAGAAGATAATAAACCATGACCAAGTGGGGTTATCACAGGAATGCAAGGTTGGTTTAACATTTGAAAACCATCATACTGATATAATTCATCATATTAACAAACTAAAAAGAAACAATATGATCATTTCAACAGTGTAGAAAAAAAGTTTGACAAAATCCAACATGCATTCCTAATTTTTTAAATCTCAGCAAACTAGGAAAGGAATTCCTCCACCTGATAAAGGGCATCTATGAAAATCCCACTGCTAAGGTCATACTTAATGGTGACAGACTAGATCAGTGGTCCCCAACCTTTTGGGCAGCAGGGACCGGTTTCGTGGAAGATAATTTTTCCACGGACGGGGTGGAGGGGGGAATGGTTCAGGTGGTAATGAGAGCAATGCGGAGCGATGGAGAGCGGCAGATGAAGCTTCGCTCACTCGCCCACCGCTCGCCTCCTGCTGTACAGCCCAGTTCCCAGTTCCCCTGGACTAGATGCTTATCCTCTAAGATTAGTAACAATACAAGGATATCTACTTTTAGAACTTCTATTCAACATTGTACTGAAGGTCCTAGCAAATGCTATGAAGTAAGGGAAAGAAATGAAAGGCATCCAGGTTGGAAAGAAAAAAGGAAAACTGCCTTTATTCACAAATGACATGATCGTCTACATAGAAAATCCTGTGGAATCTGAAAAAAAAAAAGCTATTAGAACTACAAGTGAATTTAGCAAGGTTGTATGATATAAAGCTGATATACAGATTCAACTGTATTTCTGTATACTGGTAATGAACAGATAGAAATTGAAATTTGAAAAAATCAATACCATTGAAAATATCATAAAAACATGAAATAGGGATAAATCTAGCAAAAATGTAAGAACAATGCACTGCATCTTTAAAACACTGCTGAGAGAAATTAAAGAACTCAAAATATAGATATAACTTGTCCATGAGTCATAAGACTCAATATTATTATGATGTCACCTCTCTCTAATTGATTTAGATATAAAAGTCAGTCCCAATAAAAATCCCAGCAATTTTTTTTGAGAAATTGACAAGCTCATTCTAAAATTCATGTGGAAATACACAGAACTCAGAATAGTCAAAACAACTTTACAAAAGAACAAAGTTTGAGGATTAATACTAAGTATTATATACTAAGTCACCTATTATAAATCTACAGCAATCAAGACAGTGTGGTATTGGCATAAATATAGACAAACAGATCAATGGAACAGAATAGAGAATCTAAACATAGACTAACTCATGTACAGACAGATGATTTTCAACAAAGGAGTAAAGTCTTTTCAACAAATGGTGCTGGAATAATTGGTTATCAATATCCAAGAAAATGAATTTCAATCCCCACTTCACAATATATACAAAAACATATTCAAAATTGATCATAGATTGAATGCAAAGCCTAAAAGTATAAAATCTATAGAAGAAAACCCATGAACATGAGTTAAGCAAAGATTTCTTAGACATAACTCCAAAAGTATGACCCATACAAGACAAAATGGATAAACTGTACTTCATCAAAAATTTAAAACGGCTGCCCTCTGAAGGACAATGTTAAGAGAATGAGAATGTAAGTTATATAGCGGGAGAAAAATATTTGCATATCATATACCTGGGAAATGACTCATATCCAGAATATATAAAGAACTCTCAAGACTCAACAATAAGAAAGCAAACAACCCAATTTTAAAAAGAGGAAAAAATGTGAACACACTTCACCACAGAATTGGTGAGGCACAGGAATGCTGTGTCCAAGGCCTTTGCCATAACTGCAGTGCATACATCAAGAGCCCTGGAATTTATCAGAGCTTCCCCACTTCCTGTCTCTATTAAATTGCTTCATAACAAATTAACCCAAAACTTAGCCAGTTACAATAATACATATTTATCATCTCATGGTATCTGTGGGTCAAGAATCCAGACACAGCTTACCTGGATCTTCTGCTTCATGGCCAAAATCAAAGTGTCAGCCCAGGTTCTGCAATCTCATCCAAAGTTTCAAGTGGGGATCTGCTTCCAAGTTCACTCAGTGGTTGTTGGCATAATTCAGTTCCTCAGACTCTTCTGGACTGAGAGCTTCTTTTCCTCACTGGTTGTCTGTCACAAGCCACCCTCAGTGCCTTGCCATGTGGGCCTCTCCAACATGGCAGCTTACTTCATAAAAGCATGCACACCAAGAAGGCAATAGAGAGTTGGCTAACAAGATAGAAGTAACCTAATCATGGAAGGTGATACCCCTCAGTGTTGCCATAATCTATTGGCCAAAAGCAAGGTACTGAAGAGGAGGAGGTTATACGATGCCATGAGTATCAGGAGGCAGAGCTCAGTGGGAGTCATCTCAGAGGCTGCCCACCACACTGGCCTCAGAAAATGCAGTTCTCTGGGTCAGTTTATTTATTTATTTATTTTTATTGTATAATCTCATTTATATGAAATGTCCAGAAAGGCAAATTTATACATACAGTTAAGTAGATCAGTAGTTGTCTGGGGTTGGGGTGGGAGCAGGCATTGATTGCAAAAAAACTGGGCTTGAGGAGAATTTCTGGGGTGACGGAAATGTTTTAAAACTGGACTGTGGTTGCATAACTACATATCTACTAAAAATCAGTGAACTGTACACTCAGAATGGAGGAATTTTATGGTAAGTTATATATCAATAAAGCTGAAAAAAATGTGAAGTTACTGCTGTACTACAACAGATGTGTCAAGGACGCCACAGCAAAGGAGAAAAGGGCAACCAACCAACTTTGCCTGTGTAAGTGGGGCAGAAGCCAAGGACAGAGAGGGACGGCAAGGCAGAAAGGAATACACAAATTTATTTCCTCAACAAATATCTATTGTCTACTCTGTTCTAGGTGCCTGAGAACAAATCAGGAGCAAAGCCTACACCTGTAAAACTCCTATGCTAAAGGGGAGATAGGAAATAAACAATAACAAATATAATAAACAAGTTAAATGCATAGTATGTATAGACAATATTTGAATTTAATATTAAATGACGAGATTCCTCAGGCACAAGGGGAAGGGCAGGTACAGGACGTAGGATGTGCCACTGAAGAACTAGGGTATGTGGTTCCACTGTGTTCAGTGAGCCCTATGACTGGGGGTGTACAGAAAAATAACCAAAGATGGCAACAAAAAGGTCAAAGTAGGAATCAAAAGTGACACTCACTGTTTCATTTAATTATTCTGCACCACATAGATATTTTCATTGGTACAGATGAAACTGAGATTAGGGCATTTGCCTGGCAAAATGATAGTAGCAGTATGTACTGAAGATGGTCTTTATTGGACTAACAGTGCCTGGCATGTAGTAAATGCTCTAAAAATGCTTGCCATTATGTTTATTATTAATATTATGGTGTCATAGTGCCTAAATTATTAAGTTCTATTGTCTACCCAGAAAGCTATACAAAATGAATCAAGAAGAGATATAAAAAAAGATTTGAAAATGATCTCTTTCAAAATGATCCTTGCAGAAACAATACACAGAAGTGTATTTCTAATCCTTAGGGCATGGGTTCATACGACTGCAGTTCTCTCTTCCAGAAATACCTTTATAGCCCTTCCTTGAATTTATGGACAGTTTTAAAAATTACCTAAATCTTTCTTTCTTAGGCCACCAACTCAGTGCAGACAAAGGGAAAGCCTATCAGTAACAGAATACTCCACAGAGGTTATTGTGAAGATTAAGTGAGCTAATATGTGTATGCACTAAAGGGTTAATTCAGGAAGCCTGGGATGCCCAAACCCTGAACATCTCAGAGATCTTCAGGACTGGCCCTTGACTGGCTCCTGAGATATCCTCTGAGCCCTTGGAATATCCTGCTAGTACAGTATATTTGTATGCCATTCTTTGGGCCACACTGTATCAGCCTGACCAGACAGTTTATGCTAACAATGTGACTTACAGTGAATGATTCTGTAGGCCTGAAGTCCTTGGTTTGACCTCTGGGAGTGCTGGAGATTGAGTAGCTAAGATCAGCCACATGGGCATTGCATATCCATGTGACTGACCCCCAAGAAAACCCTGGACACCAAGACTCAGGAGAGTTTCCCTGGTTTGCAACATTTTGTCACTGGGAGAGTTAAGTGTATCCCCATGCAACTTCGCTGGGAAGGAACATCTGGAAGCTTGTGCCTGGTTTCTCCTGGACTTCACCCCATGCCTTTTCCCTTTGCTCATTTTAAATCTGTATCCTTTCACTGTAATAAACCATAGCAGTAAGGATAGCAATTTTTTCTTTTTTGGAGTTCTGTGAATCCTTCCAGTGAATCACTGAGCCTAAGGGTGGTCTTGGGGACCTGTGATGGAATATGGAAGTCCTTAGAACAGCACCTGGCATCTAGTGAACAATATATGGATAATTATTATTGCCAAGTGCAGAGAAGTCATTTAAAAGTTTAAGGATAGCAAGATAGTGCTATTATTTCTGCCAATCTCGGATCTCAATTTCCACAGTAGGTTGGGGCTAAGATGATTAAACAAGAACATACTTCTTTCATCACAAGCTTGAGAGACACGGGATTTGATGGCAACACAAGTCAATTTCCAGGAGATTCTGGTTCTAGTCAGTGGACAGTACTTGATTTCCTTTATGCTTGGAAGTGATGCATTTAGAAATTCCTCAGTTAATCTCTTCCAACTAGCAGCTTTGCTGAGATCAGAATGAATGATGAATTTTTCATAAATCCTTTCTATTGTCTTTGCTACTTTGTGGCTGTTGACATCTAAGAAATGATGAAATCTGAAGTTGGACCAGCCGAAGTGCAAGGCGAGCCGGAAGTTGGGGTCCGCCTCGTCCTGGACGCCGGCCACAAGGCGGACGAGCTCGCGCACGTCGCGTTCTTGCCTTCGGTCCAGACGGCTCCAGGACGGCGCCGGCGACACCATACCTCTGGCGCTCCCGCCGTCCTTCGCGAGGTCCGGGTCAGTTTATTTTTAATTCTTGAAATCCAAGGACATATTTCCTTCTACTCACTTTAAGCATATTATTTCCAATCAATTCTTTGGGCTGATAATTCTATGTGGAACGAGGTTTCCTTGCCTATTCCTATCCAGCACTCAGTCTGATTTCATTCTGAGTCACAATAGGGTCTCTGTAGATCTATGTGCCTGCCTTTGTCTGTGCTTTTACCTCCTTCTGGAATAACTCTTCCTTTATACATTGTAGGAACTCTTATTGACTTTTAAGATTTAACTTATGCAACAATACCTTTTTAAAAAAACCCTCCACTAATGCCCCCTACACACACATACTCACACTGCATTCTACAGGCTGAGTGAGGTTGCATTTATTCCTTTTACCAACATTTATTGAGAGGCTAATCTGTGCCTGTCACATACTAGTCTGCACTCAGCAAGTATCTGTAGAACCAACAAACTAGTGAATGGTGATAAACGGGGTGTAATGAGTGCCTTAAATGGGGCTGAATCTGTGCTTCAGGGGACCAGACTAGAGAACAAGGAGTGTCTCTCCATCTTGCTGAAAAGTTTTGCTTGCTAAGTGCAATCATAGCAGTCAGTCATCGATAGTGTGATGTTCCTTAACTGTTGCTCTGCTTTGGTGGGAAGCCAGCCCTACAGCTTTTCATGACGACTCCTCCCAGGCCTCCTGGGGCTAAAGATCATGCCATAATTTTGTCCTCACGTTTATTAGAGCTTTCGGACTTTCAGTAAATATTAAACAACAGCAGCACCTCCCTCACGCCTCATTGTCTTGAGCTGAGTCCAGGAAGACTCAGTTTCAGTCCTTGGAAACCCCAAAATAATTCAGCTAATTTAGGGTGGCCGTGTTTTCCTGGGCTGACTGAAGCCAGTTCTGCTGTACTATATAAACAGGAGTGAATGGAGAGACACTGTACCTACAGAGGTGGAAACTAAAAGGAGCACATAGGCTACTGCCAAATGACTCTGGCTAGAAATAGGCTCCAAAAGCACTGTGGTGAGGCACTTGATTCCTCAAACAACAGTCAGTCACTAGAGAATAGGCAGATCACTTAGGGCTTGGATTTCCTCAAAGAGCTGGAGTCTCATCGAGGGGTTAAAAAGACTTTTGTTCTTTTGGTTTTGCTTAGAGTCTCTTCTGGGTTGATAACACCCAGACGTGCAGTGGTGTTGGTATGTGCATTCTGCATTTCTTACAGATCCTAATTCTGCTGGTTTTCCACTCTCTGTGTTAGGTATGTGGCTCTCCCTGAGGCTCTCACACAATCTTTCAGGCACATGCTTCCAGGAGCCAATTATCAACCACCTTGAAATTTTTCACCCTTATGTGCAGATGGTGCTCATGCTAAATTTCCCCAGCTCAAACCCAGGACAGAGGAGATGCATTTTTTAAGCTTCCTGCACATGCCTTTAGGGAAGCTGCCCTCCTGGGGGCCAGGCCACAATGCCCAGAACTTAGGATAAATGCAGGAAACTTTTGACTTTGGTAATTTTGGTCTTTTCTTATCATTGTGGTTTGTGGTAACTGGCTAAATTCCAGAATTTTGTAGCTCTCCCCTGTGGTGAGAGAAATCACCTGTAGCTACTGTATGTGTTGCCCCTTCTCTGCTAGCCTGACTCACCATCCAGGCTCTACCTCTGGGGAAGCAAAGTGGCTGTGATGAGCTGGTGACTGTGTACTTTCTAGAAGTGAGTTTTGAAGACTTGGTCTGATCAGTCCTTCTGGCCCATTTTTGAGGAAAAGAAAAGGCACTGATGCCATGATCTCAAACTTTTCTGTTGCTGAGTCACTGATGCAGCATTCATTCAACAAAGGTATACAGAACACGTGCTCTGTAGAAGGCAGTGACAGCTGTCTAGATTTGCTTTCCTCCCTCCTGACCTCAATGAAAAGTTAGGGCTTCTTTTCCCACCTTTGGAACACTCTTCGGTTGCTTCCACCCATATTCCCTTTCAGAGGTTTCTTTTGCTTTGTTTTTGCCTAATGAAGGCTTCTCATTTTTCAGATCACTGTTACTTACTTCTGAGTCTTTTCCAAACAGTTGTCACTCTCATGTCAAGAATCAAATGAAAGCAAAAGCTCATCTTTCACAATTGCATTTAACATAGCAGGATGAGACACCTTTGGTTGCTGCTGATTAGGAGGCTGCTCCTCAGACTTTCTCAGCAATTTTTCCTTACAAAGAGCTGTTCCTAAACTGCATTCTGATTCCCTCTTTCCCTTTCCTGCTGCAGAGTACCGCCCCCTCCCCCGCAATTTGCCCTTATAAATAAGCAAGTTCTCTGCAGAGAATATATGTTTTTCACATACACAGACACACAGCCCAAGTTGCCACATATATCTTACTACCTTACAAACACATCTAGACAGCCAGTCATCTGATTTCCTCTAGGTCATAACAGCCAGATAGATGGCCCTATTATACCTTTTGTCCCACTTTTTGCCTCTCTGACTTTGTTCTCCTTCAAAATTGAGTTAGCTATTCTAGGTCTTCTGTCTCTCCATATAAACTTTAGAATCAGTTTGTTGATCTCTACCAAATAACTTGCTGGGATTTTGATTGGGACTGCATTGAATCTATAGAACTGGCAAGAACTGACATCTTGATATACTGAGTCTTCCTTTCCTTGAATATGGAATATCTCTCCATTTATTAGGTTTTTATTTGGTATCGTTCATCAGAGTTTTGTCGTTTTCCTCATATATATCTTATACATATTCTGTTAGATTTATATCTAAGTAATTTTGGGAGGTGCTAATGTAAATGGGAATGAGTTTTTAATTTCAAATTCCACTTGTTCATTACTGGTATACAGGAAAGCAATGAACTTTTGTATATTAACCTTATATCCTGCAATCTTGCTATAATCACTTATTGGTTCCAGTTTGTCAGTCGTTTTGGATTTTCTACATAGACAACCATGTCATCTGTGAACAAAGACAGTTTGATATCTTCTCTCCCAGTCTTTAAACCTTTTATTTCCTTTTTGTGCCTCATTACACTAGCTCAGACTTCCCAGACACTTGTTTTTACCCGTTACCACTACCACTTTTTTCTCTGGAAATTAGAGCTGATTCTGTCAATTTCTCAAACACTCCATGCGCACTGATATCTGGGAACACACGCCTTAATCAAGGTGTCTTTTGTACATAGGTTTGTCTCCTCCATTAACCACTAAAGTCTTTGGCCTTATTCATTAAGCCTAATTCTGTTGTGCCCTCACAGTTTACTCTCAAAATCAAAGCCACGTCAATTTAAAATGACTTGGGATTCTTATTTGGATTTTGATGTACTCTTTTTAAGGTTCTATTTTACATTTTCTGCCTTTAGAGGGAAAAAAAATTGGCCAAGAAAATGGAGCCATCTTAAGTAAAAGGAACAGAAGTATTCTTAGAGCCTGTGGTCAAGGCTGGAAAGTGTTGCGGTGTTTTTTGGGGTGTGTGTTTGTGTGTGAGGGTAGTTTATTTTACTGGTGGATGTCAGCTTTAGTTCACTGAAATTCCTCTAAAGACAGACTCCTGAAGCCACCAATTAACAATTGAGTAGCTTAATAGTGATTCTTGTTATCCTTAGAGAATAACTGTTGTAGCAAGACTGCGGTGTATTAGGGGATGCCTGTGGTTAGTTTGCTGATACACTATTAATGAGTCAGTTCACTTATAGAGTAACCCTCCTAATCAGTTGGATGCTGTTCAATAACTCTTACTGTCTTGCCTGAAAAAGTCAATAAGGACCAAATGCATATTTTATTGATTTTCCTCTAAGGAATCATTCTTAAAAAATTAATTTTCCAAGTATGTTTATTACAGGTCTTTGAACAGTGTTTCTCAGTTTTTCAACATAAAAATCTTTTGGCTGCTCCCTAAAACTTTTGATATAACTCTGGGAAGGGGCTTTCCCAAACTATTTAGAGAGCTAGTACCTTCTGTGTATCCCCAAATACCAAGAAGATACTGTAAACCTTTGCTGTTTTGTAGTCTGTTACCAAAAAGAAAAAAGAAAAAAGCAGGTAATAGCTTTTTAATATTTGTTTTCCAAACATAAATATGTATATTATAATGGATATGCTTTTTCAGTCCACTCATTTTCCCCTCCCTTCCCCCCACTCTTGGAGTTTCTTACATACACTTCCCACCTGCCTAGGATCCAGCCAGTTCACCATTTAATAAGCTTAGCTCTACACTTCCTATTCCTGTTGAGGTTGTTTCTACCTTTAAATCACCATAAACTATGCTCCAATAAGTATTCCTTTACATATGTCCACAGGTCACAGGATCAGCCTCTCGTATACAGTAGTTTTCTTCAGTCAAAGGTATATCAGTATCAGTTCAGATCTGCTAGACCTTCTAATCACACAGACTCTAAAGACAAGCTTGAGAATTCTGTTCTTGCATCACTCCAGTCAAGGGGAAAGCTTACCTTATACCCCACAATGTTGCCCTTGTCTTTTAGACGTAACCATGTTTAAATCAAAAGACAAAAGCATAGTTCACTAATCAAAAATATATAATGATCCTAAGGCTATGTTTTTCAAATTGAAAGTCCAGACCCATGAGGAAGTCATGAAATCATTTTAGAGAGTCACTATCAGGATTGTTTTAATGAACTAGGTTAGAGAGGATAGAAAATATCAGGGAGAATCATGTGCAGTAAAATTAGTATTGTTTCATAAAATTTGGGGTCAGTGATAGATCTATGAACATGTGTTTATAACTATGTGTGTACAGGATCACATCATAAACTACATTTCTTACTATGGGTCGCAGTCAAAAAAATGTGAAAAATATACCTCAGAAGGTTTCTGAGGAAAACACTGTGACCTTGGAAATAGTAATTGATCCTGCGGAAGGTTTGCAGTGAAGGGCTGGGTGTTAGTTTTGCATTCTCCTTCTTGGTGTGGTGTGCCTGTTCCTCTCGCTGTAAGTTGGGGGCTTTCACAGCCAGTGTGCATGAGGCATGGGGGCAGTGTCTGCAGACTACAGGCCCAGACTCTCGCTTCAAGAAATTCCTAGGTGAATAGTCTAAAAAATGTTTACACATACACACAGACTCCTCCCCTGCCCCATGGCTGGATACCCCATGACTAGATGCTGCAATTAGGTCCGTGGACTTTTAAAAGAATTTGAAAATAAACATGATCATTCTAGATGTTTATGACAGAAAGGGAACTCAGTGACTCTGTTCCAATACTCATTGATAGACAGGGAAACTGAACCCAGAGCAATAAAAGCTATGTTTTCTGAGTCACAGAATGTTATATGTAAAACTAAAAGAAGCCACTATGTTGCCAACCCTGGGATTTTTAAAAATTATATAATGAAGTATATAATTAATTTGCAATGTAGGAAAATTAGAAGGTACAGATTACTAAAAAGATGAAAAACATATACACATTTTGTTCTTTCAAAAATGAGATTATGAGGAAATGTATATGACTTTGGGTTTGGTAGTGACTTTTTAGATATACCACCAAAAGCACAATTCATGAAAAAAAATTAAGTTAGACTTCTTTAAAATTAAAAATATTTGCTCTCCAGAAGACACTGTTAACAGAATGAAAATACAGGTCACAGTTGGAGAAAATCTTTGCAAAACACATTATCTGGTAAAGGACTGGTATCCAAAATACACAAAGAACTCTTAAAACTCAACAATAAGAAAATGAACAACCCAGGCTTCCCTGGTGGCACAGTGGTTGAGAATCTGCCTGCCAATGCAGGGGACACTTCCCTGGTCCGGGAAGATCCCACATGCCGCGGAGCAACTAAGCCGGTGCGCCACAACTGCTAAGCCTGTGCTCTAGAGCCCGCAAGCCACAACTACTGAGCCTGCGTGCTGCAACTACTGAAGCCCGTGCACCTGGAGCCCGTGCTCCGCAACAAGAGAAGCCACCACAGTGAGAAGCCTGCGCACCGCAACGAGGAGTGGCCCCTGCTCGCTGCAACTAGAGAAAGCCCACGTGCAGCAACGAAGACCCAATACAGCCAAAAATAAATAAATAAAATAAATAAATTCTAAAAAGAAAATGAACAACCCAATTTTAAAACAGGCAAGACCTGAACACCTCACCAAAGAAGATATACAGATGGCAAGTAAGCATATCAAAAAATGTTCAATATCATATGTCATTAGAGAACTGAAAATTAAAACAGCTGTAAGATACCACTATACACCTATTAGAATATCCAAATTCCAGAACACTGACAACACCAAATGCTTGTGAGGATGTAGAGCAACAGGAACTCTTGTTCATTGCTGGTAGGAATGCAAAATGGTACTGCCAGTTTGGAAGACGGTTTGGCAGTTTCTTGCAAAACTAAACATACTCTTACCATATGATCCAGTAATTGTGTTTCTTGCTATTTACCCAAATTAATTGAAAACTTATGTACATACAAAAACCTACACACAAATATTTATAGCAGGTTTACAACACAAACTTAGAAGCAACAAATATATCCTTCAATAAGTGAATGGATAATCAAACTGTGGTAAATCTATACAATGAAATATTACTCAGCCTTAAAAAGAAATGAGCTATCAAGCCATTTAAGACGTGGAGGAAATACATATTGCTAAGTGAGAGAAGCAAAATGAAAAGGCTACATACTATGACTACAACTATATAATGTCTGGAAAAGGCAAAACTATGGAGACAATAAAAATATCAGTGGTCAACAAACAACAAACAAAAATTCAAAAATGGGCAATGGACTTGAATAGACAATTCTCCAAAGAAGATATGCAAATAGATATTCAGCACATGAAAAGATGCTCAACATCATTAGTCATTAGAGAAATGCAAATCCAAACCACAATGAGATACCATTCCAAACCCATGATGATGGCTACTATCAAAAAAAAACAAAAACAGAAAATAACTGTTGGTGAGGATGTGGAAAATCTGGAACCCCTGTGTACTGCAGGTGGGAATGTAAAATGGTGCAGCTGCTGTGGAAAATAATTTGGCAGCGGTTCCTCTGAAAGTTAAACATAGAATTACCATATGATCCAGCAATTCCACTCCTAGGCATATACCTAAAGGAACTGAAAACAGGGGCTCAGATACCTGGTCACCAATGTTCAACAGCAGCATTTTTTGCAACAGCCAAAACGTGGAACCAACACAGGTGTCCATCAATGGATAAATAGATAAACAAAATGCAATATATACATACAACAGACTATTATTTAGCCTAAAAAGTAATTGAATTCTGATACCTGCTACAACATGGATGAACCTTGACCGCACTATGCTAAGTGAAATAAGCCAGACACAGAAGGACAAATATTAACAAATGGGACCTAATTAAACTCAAAAGCTTTTGAACAACAAAAGAAACCATAAACAAAATGAAAAGACAGCCCACAGAATGGGGGATAATATTTGCAAATGATGCGACCAACAAGGGATTAATCTCCAAAATTTACAAACAGCTCATGCAGCTCAATAGCAAAAAAAACAAACAACCCAATCAAAAAATGGGTAGAAGACCTCAACAGACATTTCTCCAAAGAAAACATACAGATGGCCAAGAGACACATGAAAAGATGCTCAACATTACTAATTATTAGAGAAATGGAAATCAAAACTACGAGATACCACCTCATACCAGTCAAAATGGCCATCATCAAAAAGCCTACAAACAATAAATGCTGGAGCGGCTGTGGAGAAAAAGGGAACCCTCCTACACTGTTGGTAGGAATGTAAATTGGTATAGCCACTATGGAGAACAGTATGGAGGTTCTTTAAGAGACTAAAAATAGAGCTACCATGTCATCCAGCAATCCCACTCCTGGGCATATATCCGGAGAAAAACAAGATTTGAAAGGATACATGCACCCCAATGTTCATTGCAGTGCTGTTTACAATAGCCAAGACATGGAAGCACCCTAAATATCCATCAACAGATGAAGGGATACAGAAGATGTGGTACATATTGGGTTGGCCAAAAAGTTCGTTCAGGTTTTTCCGTAACATCTTATGGAAAAACCCGAATGAACTTTTTGGCCAATCCAATACATACAATGGAATATTACTCAGCCATTGAAAAGAACGAAACAATGCCATTTGCAGCAACATGGACGGAGCTGGAGATTATCATACTAAGTGAAGTAAGTCAGACAGAGAAAAACAAATATCACATGATATCGCTTATATGTGGAATCTTAAAAAAAATTACACAAATGAACTTACTTACAAAACAGAAACAGACTCACAGACTTAGAAAACAAACTTATGGTTACCGGGGTGGGTGGGGGAAGGGATAGATTGGGAGTTTGGGATTGACATGTACATACTGCTATATTTAAAATAGATAACCAACAAGGACCTACTGCATAGCACAGGGAACTCCGCTCAATACTCTGTAATAACCCAAATGGGAGAAGAATTTGAAAAATAAGAGATACATGTATAACTGAATCACTTTGTTGTACACCTGAAACTAACACAACATTGTTAACTATACTCCAATATAAAGTAAAAATTAAAAAAAAAAAAGATCAATGGTTGCCAGGGCTTTGGGGGAAGGGAGAAAGGGATGAATAGGTGGAACAAAGGGGATTTTTAGCGCAATGAAACTCTTCTGATACTGTAATGGTGGATATATGTCATAAAACCCATGTATAACACAAATAGTGAACCCTAACATAAACTATGGACGTTAGTTAATAATAATTTATCAGTATTGTCTTATCAATTTTAACAAATGTACCACACTAAATGCAAGATGTTAGTAATAGGGAAAACTGTGTATGTGACCAAGGATGAGGAAGTATATGGGAACTCTGTACATGCTGCTTAATATTTCTGCAAACCTAAAACCGTTCTCTAAAAGTCTATTAATATTTTTTACATCAGGTGCAGACAAATACCGTTTGATTCCATTTATACAAGGTACCTAGAATAGTCAAATTCATAGTGTCAGAAAGTACATTGGTAGATGCCAGGGGCTGGGGGTGTGGAGGTGGGGAGTGGGAATGGGGAGTTAGTGTTTAATGGGGATAGAGTTTCAGTTTAGGAAGGTGAAAAATTCAGGAGATGGATGATGGTGAGAGTTGCACAACAATGTCAATGTACTTAGTGCCACTGAACTGTACAGTTAACTATGGTTAAAGTAGTATGTTTTACAATATGTGACTTTTACCACAATAAAAAAAAATTTTTTAAAGTTTGTTAATATTTTTTATATGAGACTATAACATGGATATTTTTGTAACTTGCTTTTTCCCACTACTATGTTCATATATTATTAACATCTTTCCAGGGATTCAGCCTGGACAGGGTGGCGGTGGGAAAGTTAGTCAAGGATAGAGATGAGGCTGTGGAAGGAGGATGATTCAGAGGATGTGGGAATTTAGGGGCAGGGGATGTTTTATTCAAAAGACCCACAGAGGAGAGGGACTAGAATTTGAGTGGGCCAACAGACTAACTGAGCCCTTGAGTCTGAGCATCTCCAGCAAGCTGGGAATTCGAGCAGGGCAGGGAATTTCAGTTCATGCTCAGGGAGTCCCAGTCCCCTGCTGGCAAGAGGCTGGCATGACAGGATTGAGCAAGTCACTCCTGAGCTCAGCAACAACCTTCCTGCTAGGGTGGAGTGAACAGGTACAAAAGACAAGCAATCACGATGGTCACTTGTCTGAAATTTCCGTAACAGGAATCTGCTGAGGCACGTGGGAGCTTGTGGGGGACCATGGGAAGGCTGGTCCACTTAAGCCAGGATGTGTGCACATTAACCTTGGCTTCCCACCTGACGCTGCTGTGACCCTTCTGAGTCACATTCCTTCACCTGGGCATCCTCCTGCATGGCTCTCAGCCCAACTCCCACCAGGCAGGGACGATGTGCCTGTCACAAGACTTCCTATGATCTTTGGGGATGTTTTAGGAAAACACTGAAGAGTGTGGTTCAGCCGGCCTGGGCCTTGTGCCCCCTCACCCTGGGAGCCACAACAGGGGCTGGGCCCCCAACCCTTAGGCACAGAATCACCATTCAGGGACTTCCCTGGTGGCGTAGTAGTTAAAAATCCACCTGCCAATGCAGGGGACACAGGTTCAAGCCCTGGTCCGGGAAGATCCCACATGCTGCGGAGCAACTAAGCCCGTGCACCACAACTACTGAGCCCGCGTGCCTAGAGCCCGTGCTCCGCAACAAGAGAAGCCACCGCAATGAGAAGTCCACGCACCTCAACAAAGAGTAGCCCCCACTCGCCGCAACTAGAGAAAGCCCGCGCACAGCAACGAAGACCCAACACAGCCAAAATAAATAAATAAACAGAAATTGTAAAAAAAAAAAGAAAAAGAAAAAGAACCATTCAGAGGAGGGACACATTCATGCTTCTTCCCATCTAGCTTTTCTGCATCCTGCTAGCAGTGGATACACTGTGCTAAGTGCTGAGTCCCTATCAGAGGAAGAGATTCCTGCCCCCGCCTCCTGGTTTGATGGTATGTTGAGCCATCCTGGATTTCCTTAGGAAACAGTGAGGCGGGGCCATCCCACAGTCCCCCATACCACACCATGAGGAAGCCACAGCACTTCCTGCCCTTACTCTCTCCTCTGTGGTAGGTCAGAAGGTGGGAATGCAGAGGAGAGGTGCCACCTTCTGAGAGAAATGAGGTGTCCAAAACAGAGCTTCCTCCCATCCACTCAGGGCAGCCTCTTTGTCTTTCTGCGTCCCAGTCTCTGCTCCCACCCCCAAACATGCCTGGTGTCTGAACACTAGGATGCCACACCTGCCCCCTTTCTGTGTCCCTAGTCCCATCCTCTTCCTCATGTTCTGTGCATCTAGAGTTTCTCTGTGATCTTTCTTGCTGATCCAGTGTTCCAAGAGCACATTCAACCACCCTTTTATACCCACATGGGCCCTCAGTTGGCCACCAACTCCTAGGCCCTAATAGAAACTTGCCATGGTAACTTCCAGAATCTACCTCTACTTCTGCCTTCAGCTTTGGTTCTCCATACTACTCCTTCCACCCCCCAGCCATGGTACCTTCCCAGCTCCTCACTTACCCTTTTGAGTCTTTGCCCAAATTCTGTTACATGTGAGAGCAACCTTTCTTCTCCTAATACACAAAGTCTTACCTCATTAATGCTTCCTTCTTTCTACTAACCACCAGCAAAGTGTCTGCGCTTTTTCCAAGGCCATCTCATGAACTTGGACATTCACTCCCATCCCCTCACCTCTACACCACCACATGGTTCCAGCAGTTCTCCCTGCATCATCAGTTTACCCCTCCTCGACTGCATCATTTCTGTCAACATCCAACATCTTATGTCTCTCATCTTTAAAAAAAAAAAAAACCCTCTCTGGGTTCCACTTCCTCCTACAGCTCTATCCCCATTTTTCTGCACCTCTGTGGAACAAACCTCCTTTGAAAGAATTGATTACACTTGCTATCACCACACTTGCTATCACCAATTGCTCTCCTCTCATTCTCTCTTGAATCCACTCCACTTCACCTGCATCACACGCGAGTCTGTTCTTCTCAAGGCCATGAGTGATCTCTGTGTTGCTGAATCTACTGGTCAGCTCCACACCCTCATCTTACTTGGCCAGTTCACAACTTTTCATGCAATTGATCATTTTCTCCTTGCAATATGCCAGTATGCCACACTCTTCTGGATTTCCTCCCTCCTCCCTGGCTCCTGCTTTTCAGCCTCCTCTGCTTACTTGTTCCTCTTTTTCTTCCCAATTTCTTAACGTTGGAATGTCCCAGAGCCAAGTCCTTAGATCTCTCCTACATTGATACTCATTCCTTTAGTAACCTTATCTGGTCCCAAAATTATACATCCATCTCTCCATCTCTTTCTCTCTCTCTCTCTCCAGCCAGGACGCTCCCTGAGCACTATAAGGCTTCTGTGTTAAGAACAGACTGTTGGGGCTTCCCTGGTGGTGCAGTGGTTGAGAGTCTGCCTGCTAGTGCAGGGGACGCGGGTTCGAGCCCTGGTCTGGGAGGATCCCACATGCCGCGGAGCAACTGGGCCCGTGAGCCACAACTACTGAGCCTGCGCGTCTGGAGCCTGTGCTCCACAACAAGAGAGGCCACGATAGTGAGAGGCCCGCGCATCGCGATGAAGAGTGGCCCCCGCTTGCCGCAACTAGAGAAAGCCCTAGCACAGAAACGAAGACCCAACATAGCAATCAGTCAATTAATCAATCAATCAATAAATAAATCTTTAAAAAAAAAAAAAAAAAAAAAAAGAACAGACTGTTGGAGATACAGTCTCAGGAAGAAGCAGGAGATTATGAAACTATTGTAGTATTAGTAGCAGCAGAGGAGGCAAGACAGGGTCATTTTCTGAATTTTGAAGGTAGAGACAACAGGATTTACTGATAGACCAGAAGCAGACTGTTAGAAGCAAAAGTCATGGCTGACACCAGTATTTTTGGTCTGAACAACTGGCAAGAGAAAGGTGCCATTAACTGATGTGGGAGCAGGTTTGGTATGTGTGATTGGGTGGTGGTGGTGGTCTGGGGAATCAGTTCACTTTTGAAACAAATACTGGACATCTGAGTATATACACTTGTGATTAGACAATTTGGGCATGTGAGACTGTCTACCCTGTAAGATAATGATCTCCATGGAGGAAAGGCCTGTGTCTAGGTGACTGTTGTGTCTGACATAGTTCCTGGCACACAGTAAGTACTCAAACATTTTAACTGTTGAATGCAAGATGCCTCTCGAAGTCATTTGTATTGTGACTCTTTGGAGACATTATCATCAACTGATTTTCATTCTAGGAGGCATTTATTCCATGCAGCTGAAAGGCAGTGGGGGTCAAACAGGTAACAGGGCTACAGCAAGCTCCCAGATGGGTTACCCCTTAAAGTCTAATCAATAACAACAGGGTGCAGAGAGGGGAGATTCTATCAATTGCTTCTGACATCTATCATATTAGCTATGTGCTAATATGATAAACACAAAGCACCTCCTCAAGAATGAAGCACTGTAACACTCCTCTAAAAACCTTCCCTCCGGATCATGGGAATATATAAAAGTTATCAATGAATTGTGCCTGTGGGCAAAAAGTGCACTGGATTCTTGGCTACTACTTCCTGTACTGCATCATGCACACTTTGCGCCTCTGGGGCCCAAAGACAACACGGGAAGCCATGACAGAAGTCAAGCCTGATCTTTACCTTCAATGCACCTTAGACGAGGGTCTTCCTTCTCTGCTCAAGTCCCTTTATCCACAGTCCAGGGTGGAGCTGAAAGAGTTGTGTGGAATGCTGACCCATGTGTAAAATGGGTTTAGGCTCCCATATCACATGGGAAGTACAATCTACCGCCTCTACTCTCTCCATCACATATCACATTAAAAACAAAGAGGCACAAACAGGTGGTTCTTTGCTTAGAGGTACACAGTATATTTGGAGAGGGTCCTGCCTCACCTGCATATTAATGGAAATGATGATGACAGCCTTCTTCAGGAGGATGCAGAAGTTTGGGAACCTATGAACTCCTCTTTCCTGGACTGGGTATTCTCCTTGTATAGACAAGTGCCTTCTGCTGAGGTGAGAGTTGAGACACGGGATGGATTTTCTGGCTGAGTGGCACAAGGCAGCTGAGGACAGTGCTTGGAGCTGTTGCAGGAAAGGCGCAGGAACCAGGACTGGCTGGACTGAAGGGAGTGTCGCTGGAACTCATTGTCTAGGCACTGGAGGGCATCAAAGAAGGCCATGCCTTCCTCCTCCTTCTCTGACTGAGCTCCCTTCACAGGGCATTTGGTGGGAGGTGGACTCTTCTCAACATTTTTTGTCTTGGTTTTGGCCACCTTCTCATCCTTAGAGAGGAGAATGGATTCCTTATGCCCTTGACCTTTCACCTTGGGGTTAATCCAGTGTGTAAAGTGCTTCATCTTATTTCCCAAGCCAGCTTCTGCAGCTTCTGGAAGGGTAGGGCTCTTGTGAGTATGGGCTGTCTTTACCAGATCCTGCAGCTCTTGGCCCCAGAAAGTGTGGCCCTACAAATTTTGGCCCTGCAAAGCTTGGATCTGAAAAATGTGGCTCCTTTAAATGCTGGACTTGCAAAATGTGGGCCAGCAAGTTGGTCCTGTAAGATCTGGCCCTTTAAGCCCTGAACACTCCAGATCTGGCATTCTCAGGAATCCTTGTTTGGGTGAGGTCATTCAACTTGCCCTAACAGCCTTACAGACCATTCTTATCTGGTCCTTTTGTCCCAAGGAATCCTGGAGGATGCTCTAGGAACTCAAGGTAAAGGGAGAAGCTGGTGAAGGTACTGACAGGGGGCACTAAGCTGACAGGATGGAGATGGTGGCTCTAAAGATCCAGACAGAGCCTTGCTAGTCCCTACTCACTCAACGCAACCATCCTGGCCAAACTAAAATTTTACCTGAGAAAGATCCTGGAGATACATTTGGGAAGTCAGGGGCTCTGGGGGTTCTACTTAGAAGTGTCCCTACTGGAACCTTGGCAGGGTAGATGTTCTCTCTGGTTGGAGAGAGACTTGGCACTGCACCCCCTTCTCTGTGATTCTCTTATGCTTTGAGTTTCCCTGCGTCCTCTGTTCTCCCTGCTGGTGCAGGGAGTTATTCTCACCTTTGCAGAGGCCTGGGGCTCAGGGATCTTCCAGGCAGGGGTTGTTCACACTGGCCTCCAGCTGAACACAAAGCACCTGGGCCTCTGTCATGTCCCCACTGGGCTGTGAGATCTTGAAGGCCCATGGGAAGAACCATTAAGACTGCTCTGGAACTAGCTTGTTTTTGGTTCTGCTGCACTGCCTTAGTTTAATTGCAAGCTCTTCTTTAAGGTGGGCCGTTTTGGGGTCTGGCGGGATGGGGAGTTCCTGGAAGAATATTTTCCTTTGGTTGTTTAGATTCCTAAGGGACTCCTAGGCACAGATATTCCTTGGGACAGCCACAGTTTGTTCCCTGGACTCCTGTCTTTATGAGACTTCCCAAATGTATCGCTAGGAATTTCTTTTTCAGGTAAAAATTTAGTTTGGCCAAGATGTGTGTCTTGAGCAAGCAGGGGCTAGCAGGATCTGTCTGGCTCTCCAGAGGTGCTTTCTCCATTCACCTGTACTTCAGTCCGGAATGCCTGTGCACTGTCTATACAAGTCTCACTGTCATCTTGAAAGCTGGCCCAGGATTTATACACTGCTGCTTAGATGAGATTGAGCCAGAGACTCTGTTGGGCCCCCAACAGGCCCAGGCACCATCTTTGTGATTGGAGATTGGCTAGTGATTGCCAGGGCCATGGCCTTGGAGAGTGCCACAATTCAAAGAGCCCACAGTTCCGACAGGAAGGCCAAAACTTGTCTCCAGTTTCTCAAAGGCTCCCTGGGAGGGCACCTAGGTAGGTGCTAATCGAGGTGATCAGTAACAGCGTCTGGTGAGGCTTACTGCTGCTGGTTAAGGCCTGTCAGTATTCAGGGTGTCACTTCCTAGTCCATGTAGGGACTGATTGCTGCCTCTATGTCTAGGGGCTTACTTTCTGGGGTGCAAGGGAGCCGAGTTGCTGCCAGGGCCCCTGGAATTCTGCAGACCCAGTGATTTGAGTCCCAACTGCTGCAGATGTGGGCAGGGACAATCCCCTAGCAGATCCTCTCATATTTTTAGCCAGTATGGCTCGACAACATCACCATGGCCTGGGAAGCAACTGTGGGCTGGCACTACTGGCCACAATAGATCAGAAGAGGTCACTATCCCCTCTGGTCTCTGGGTCTGCAGGCTAGGGGACACTCACCCTGGTCAGTGTGCTGCACTGGGGCAGGGGCTGCTGGTCAGCAGGGGATAGAAGCAACTGGATGGACTGCTGGATCTTCTGGGGCAGACCCCAGCAATGGTAAATCAAACTGCCAAATCAACCACTTCTGAAGGTGGAACTCCACCAGCTCAGGGCATGCTCCAGGAAAATACTACCTTGCTCTTGAGGATTGAAAAGGGCTTCCCCAAACAGGTAGGCCCCTAAGTCTCAGGAGACAGGCTTCAGCATGTCTCAGGGCTTATGTTGTATGGTTCTCTGCATCTACAGAGATCTCTAGGCAACAGCTGGCAAGCCCCAGGGAAGCTGGAGCTGCCTTTGAAGTGAAGGCGCCACTGCAAGGCTTCACACTTGGCCAGAGTCAGAAATGGGACATTGATATAGGCTTGTTGATAGAAAGATGAAGAAGCCCAAATTCAGGTATGTGGGAAGAAGGTGGGTCTAACTGAGGTAGAGGAAATTTCAGACAGTTTGGAGATTAACAAATCATTGAAGAAAAAGAAACCAGGCTCCACTTTTGTGGCAAGATGTCTAGGGGTGGACCAGGGACTCAATGTGCAGGAAAGAGGAACCATAGAAAGGTAGCTGTGTTCTGCTGCAGACAGCACACTGAGGCCTCAGCATGTCCCCCAGGCAATGGACAGAGACCACTTATAAACTGAAAGTTGATAGAGGGTAGAGCCAGAGTCACAGAGTTTGGGATTTGTTTGCAGTGACATGTGCACTGGATCCATAGCGGATCCTTGAAAAACAGAAAGTTTGGGTGGACTTGCTTACCTCCCAGGAACCCCAGGTCAGGGAGATAAAAGTCCATCTTTTCAACAGAGGCCTTAGAGGTAGCATTCATGATGAAAGAAATGGTAGTGTTTTCCCCCAGCCTTGGAAAATTTGGGGGCAGTGTGACATAAGTTGCCACAGGAATCTTCCACAGATCTTGGGAGCCCTCAGGTGTAGAAATGCATGCATTTGTCTACACATACTGAAAGATACATCAGGGATTTGGGGACACGGGAACATGAGAAGAAGGGAATGAAAAGTCATGAGGTATTTTAGGTTTGTGAGCTTTGGGTTCAGGGAAAGAAAAGGAATCAGATATTCAAGGTCTGCTGACCTTGTTTCTCTGGAACACATTCGGAGTTGCTCTTCTTCTTGTCTTGCTGGTTCACAGGAATCCTAGGCTCTTCAAGGCTTGAAGAAGACAGAGCTCTCACGTCCCAGGGTACCTCTGGCCCTTGACATTCCTGCCTTAGCTGCTGGTGGTCCGCCCAGTATTCGTGGATGCTGACTGCACTGGCGGACTCGGTGGTTGACTGAGTGGCTGACCTGGCAGCTAACCGGGTTAAGGATTTCTGACTTGTTAGTTGTGACACTATGCGCGTTGCTGATGGAAGCGAAAGCTCTTTGGAGTGCAGGGAATCCTGACTCTGCTCAAAAGAGAGACTAGACATGGACAAAACCTCTAGGCAAGAGGAGCCCTGTGATGTCCCCGAAGAAGTAGGGGTGGTCAGGGTGGTCTCACCCCATAGCAACTGCTGAATCTCCAGAGCCACAGCGTTGCAGGTTTGGCAGCAGGGATCCGCACACAGGAGCCGCCGCACGCTCCCCTCCTGAGGAAGCCAGCCCTGGCTGAGAAGGAAGACATGGCAACCGTTTGTTACTGATGGAATGACATCTGCCTCTTTTCAAGTGTGTGGACTGCAGATTGGCCTGTAAGCTCTGCGTTCTACCCCCAGGTTGTTTTTGCCACGGCTATTCTCTAGAAACATTCAGCAGGTTAGGGCTAGCTAACCTGGGCAAAGTCTCAGACAACTGAAGGGAACGCAGGGCCTTGAGAGCCTGGGAGGTGGGTGAGTTCTCTGCTGACCTGTGCTGAGAAGCTGAACTAGGAGAAGGCAACCAGGCAGATGGGGGAGCCAATGGTTAGCTGATGGCACAGCACCAGGAACATCACCAGATAGATGCTGGAGCCAGCCTCGTTTGGGGCTACGGAGGTCCTTGTGGGAACTCTGCATTCTGGGGATTAGAGGGCATACACAACATCTCTTGGAAGCCAATCCCTATTCTCTAGACATCTTAAGAGGGGGATAATATGACAAGCTCCTGCCTGAGGGCTGTCCCAGGATCTGGCCTCCCTGAAGACAAAACCAGAGGAGGTATGTCAGCAGGGTCCAGGGGTCTGCCCTTGAAAGGGTCTAGCTGTAAAGAGAATATGAAAATGATGACTGATTTATGCACTTAATTATCCATCCTCCTAACTTGTCTTGTGGTTGAGTGAAAACCCATGTAGTTTTAAATCCTGCACTAGTCAAATCCTGAATTCCAGGACCTTTGTGAGCCTAGCCCAGAGCAGAACTGCAGGACTCCTCTCTCCTGAGACGTCTGATCCCACCCTCTCCTCTGGGAACCCTCAACCAGTCCAGGCTCCACTGTGTCTGGCTACCTCCCAGCCGTTATGCTCCTCCCCAACCCTGCCCCAGGCCAAGCGGAGAAATGATCACAGGCCAGGCTGGGAGTTGCGAGACGGCAAAAAGCAAGAGATCACCTTCTCATGACAGAGAGCAGCTCCCACGGCTTCTCAGCTTCTTCCCGGGAAAGTCTCCTAGCTGAGAAACCAGGAGACAGTGTTACATGGAACGGGAGAGGATTCAGGGACATCCTACAGGAAGCTGGAGACCTTTGAATGACAGGAGACTGCAAACCCCAACAGCCAGTGCTCTGAGGCACATCTGACTACAACTTAACCAGGTATGATGTGCTCTCCTGGACCTAATCTCCTTTGACCTTCTCAACCACACTGTGAGTGAGACAGCATCATCATGCCCATTTTATGGATAACAAGACTGAGAGCTGAAGTGACTTCCACTGGGTCATAAAACTAGTAAATGAAACAATTAAGGACAAACCCCTTACTTCCTCACTCCCCTACTTCCTCTTCACTGCCAGGGATAAGGTGGAGAATTCTGGAACATTCCCAGGCTCTGATTTCCCACCCAAAAAAGTCTCCTCGGAGAATTTGTCAACTTGGGGAATTGGGCCTTCAGTGGTTAGAGCACCTGGTGCCTGGCACCAGGGGTCACTGAGGGACAGGGTTCACGGGAGCCTCACCCACAGTGGAGAGAAGTCAGAGCAGAGACTGGGACTTTACCTCTTGATGTTTTATCTTTAGCCCTTTGTTTGACTCTCCGGTGACGCTTAAAGGCAAAAGAGAGTGTGAAGCTGGGGTGCCCTCTTCTTTTCATGTCTAAACTGAGACAAAACCTGCAAATATTTCCCAAGCTTTTTCTGTGTTCCAATTTTACACATTCTCCTACCTTTCTTTTTCCTACTCTACCTTTTTCACACCATCATTTCCTTTCTCTTATTTCTGATTCATTTTTAGGCTCTTCATACTCCATACCTCCACCCCCATTTCCTGAACAAGTTCTGTGGAGAGATCAGGATAAGACAAGAGAAAGGGAGGAACAGAATAAAGGATGGGTGGTCCAGTAGCCAAAGGACTTTAGCCATCCAAGGCCCTAAATGTCCACCAACCAGAAGAATCACCCAAATATGAAGCTGTTCTGGGATCCAGTGAGGAAACTTCCTCCATTAAAAAAAAAAAAAAAAAAAAAAAAAAACAGGGGTAAGGGGTAAGGGTAACAAGAGACAGTGAGGGGATAAAACCTTGTTTAAGGCTTAATTGGTTCAGTCGTGGTCATAGTGTTTCCCTACCCAGCAGCAGCTCCTGTTAGGTCCCAATCTTAAATCTTGGTGATTCTTTCTCACTTGCCAAATAATTAATGCAATAATGATGATGGAGCCATAAGTGTAAAGCGGATATCCAACATCCCACAGAATAAAGGTAGGGCTCAACATAATCTAAACCTCACTAGCCATCCCCCTTTCTAGGCGTCCTAGGCTTTCAGGGTCTTAGAACCTAATGCCTCCAAATTCTAGACCTATCATCTCTGCCTCACAGAGCACAGAACCAGACCAGTAGACTGCATCACAAAGCCCTCCTGTTTCCCATCATGCATAGCATCACAGACCTTTATTTGTCTAGGAGAAACTCATGTGACACAGTGCAGAGCCTGAGCCTAAAGGTGTCAAGTCACAGGAAGCAAATACTCTTTCATGCTCTATTCTCTATATCCTGTTGGCTCAGCCTTCTTCTTTCAGATAATAGTCTGGCATCTATCCCCAGATAACTGAGTGTTTATGTACACTGCATGCCCTAAAACAGAGACAGTGGCTAGGTCAGAGGAACTCCATGAACTATATCACCTGTACTGGGAAGATAACTAGAAAACACACAAGAGGACAGTGCACACATCGTCTTGTTAAGTCTTGGACAGTGAAGTTTTTGACACCACAGGCAATAGGTGGTCAGTATCAAGAGGTTCAGGAAAAGGACAGTGATTAATGGGACAAGGAAAGGACATAGCTTCTGTTCTTTTAAATAACTTACTGAGAGTTAAAGGAGTCCTCCCAGTCTCATCCCTAAGCTGGACAGTGTCAAAGGTACAAAGACATTTGAGTTATGTTACCTGCCTGCTCTCAAGACACTTAAAAACCTAGTTTCAAAGACAAGATTAATTCACAATCAAGAACCCACCTTATTAAGAGTTGAATCAAGAACCAGCCTTACTAGGAGTTGGGAAAGAGAGGTGTAGGGAGTTATTTAATGGGTACAAAGTTTCTGTATGGGATGATGAAAAAGTTCTGAAAATGGATGGTGGTGATGGTTGCACAGCACTGTGAATGTCCTTAATGTCAGTGACAAGTACACATGAAAGTGGTTAAAATAGTAAAGTTTATATTGAGTATATTTTACCACAATTTAAAAAACAAAAGGCCAAGAAAACCCAATCGTTAGCATGAGGGGGTTTTTTGCTACCTATAAGGAAGAATATTCTGAAAATACTTTGGCAAAAAAATGGATTAGTGAATGTTTTTCTTAAATGTCCTTTTTTACAGAACAAAATAAATACAAAATAGATCCTTACATTTAAGATAATTTAAGAAGAGTCTCACCCTGAAGACGGGATGAATTTGAGCCATTTCAACATCTTTCCTGAACTTGTAAATTCCATAATACAGGAATGAGAAGACTTTTCCAACTAAAGAGCACTGAATGACAGGTTAACAATAATCAGTGAAAAAGCATCTTGCATCAGCTTTTTAGCAGTAGATCAAGATACGTACAAAGTGGCTTGAATCTTTTATTACTGTTGTTATTCCTACCAAACCAAGCTCCGGCTTCCTGCAGCTGCTGCCGGCCTCTATGCTGCTGCAAAGGTTCTCAGCCTCCCGTTAACCTGACCCGGTATGGATGGCACTGCGTGGTGCTTGGGGTCCTCCTTCCCTGGACTATGAATGTAGGTAATTAATAAACTTCATTCAGTCTTATAGGTCCAGTGTCAGATGTTGCTCGTTCGGCCATCCCCAGAACCCCAGGATTACCAATGGGATGAAGAGGAGGTGCATAGAACACTGTATCTCCTACACAACCAGCTCCTGCTTCCTGCAGCTACTGCTGCAACACTGCTTAGTCTCCCATTAGCCTGACCTCTTTGCCCCAGACAAAATCACCAAATTTGGCAACATTGGCACCAGCTCCAACTAGTATACTATTTACTTAACAGATAATCCACAGCCACTGTCATCCCACTAAACTGTTAAAACCATATGCTGCAAACTCCTCTATAGCAACTTACCCACCCTTGCTCCTCTGTCTCAGAGCTGAGGAGGTAGAGTCAAATGACAATCTTATGCCTTTCTACAGAGTAGACTTTTAGTACAGGTTTATTTATTGATTTGGTACCCACTGACAGAGGGTGCTTGTGTGGATAGGACAGTGGGATCAGCGTCTTCCTAAACAAGGGCACATTCATGTAATGAACATACTATCGTTTTTGTTTTTTTAATGGATCATTTCTTTTTTTAAAAATTTATTTATTTATCTGTTTATTTTTGGCTGTGTTGGGTCTTCGTTGCAGTGCGCAGGCTTCTCATTGTGGTGGCTTCTCTTGTTGCAGAGCACGGGCTCTAGACGCGCGGGCTTCAGTAGTTGTGGCACGCAGGCTCAGTAGTTGTGGCTCATGGGCTCTAGAGCACAGTCTCAGTAGCTGTTGCACACAGGCTTAGTTGCTCCGTGGCATGTGGGATCTTCCCGGACCAGGGATCGAACCCGTGTCCCCTGCACTGGCAGGAGGATTCTTAACCACTACACCACCAGGGAAGTCCACACACTGTCTTTTTTTTTTTTTTTAACATCTTTATTGGAGTATAATTGCTTTACAATGGTGTGTTAGTTTCTGCTGTATAACAAAGTGAATCAGCTATACGTATACATATATCCCCATATCCCCTCCCTCTTGCGTCTCCCTCCCACCCTCCTTACCCCTCCCCTCTAGGTGGACACAAAGCACCAAGCTGATCTCCCTGTGCTATGCGGCTGCTTACCACTAGCTATTTTACATTTGGTAGTGTATGTATATGTCCATGCCACTCTCTCACTTCGTCGCAGCTTACCCTTCCCTCTCCGTCCCAGCTTACCCTTCCCTCTCCCCGTGTCCTCAAGTCCATTCTCTATGTCTGCATCTTTATTCCTGTCCTGTCCCTAGGTTCTTCAGAACCAGTTTTTTTTTTTTTTTTTTTTTAGATTTCATATATATGTGTTAGCATACGGTATTTGTTTTTCTCTTTCTGACTTACTTCACTCTGTATTATAGTCTCTAGGTCCATCCACCTCACTACAAATAACTCAATTTCGTTTCTTTTTATGGATGAGTAATATTCCATTGTATATATGTACCACATCTTCTTTATCCATTCATCTGTCGATGGACACTTTAGGTTGCTTCCATGTCCTGGCTATTGTAAACAGAGCTGCAGTGAACATTGTTGTACATGACTGTTTTTGAATTATGGTTTTCTCAGGGTATATGCCCAGTAGTGGGATTGCTGGGTCGTATGGTAGTTCTATTTTTAGTTTTTTAAGGAACCTCCATATTGTTCTCCATATTGGCTGTATCAATTTACATTCCCACCAACAGTGCAAGAGGGTTCCCTTGTCTCCACACCCTCTCCAGCATCTACTGTTTGTAGATTTTTTGATGATGGCCACTGTCGCTTTTAATGATGTGGGCATGGACCTTCACCTTTGCCCTTCCTGCCTCATGGTTTATCGTGAACGGCAAACAAGGGAGATGAAGTACATCAAAGGCCTCTGTGGACTCTGGAGGGCTACACAACTGTAAAGGATTCAGATTCGTCTGTTTCTAGAAAACTTGCCAAAGCTGGACCCTGCTTGCATGATAATGCTACAGTGCCACAATTACTGTAATAGTAGAATTTCTTCAGGAAACTGTTCATGATTACTGATTCATATGCACCATGGGTCATACCACAGCCCGATAAAGAAAAATCCTGATAGGACACTGATGTGATTTTGTCCCTCCACACAAGCCTTACTTAGGAGTTTTGCTGTGTCTCATTCTCAGAAAACACTAGTGAATACCTTAGATGTCTCATGTGATGGGGGCAGAGGCATAACTGCTTCCATTCAGAAGCAACATTTTTATATGCTAGCATTTTTATTAATGCCCAAGAGTTGGACAGGAAGAGTTGGACACACCCCAGAGCAGTATCTGCAAGACCACCAGCGCTTCACAGCAGGTTACTATGCTACGCAGAAGTGTAGCAAGCAGCTAGAGGCACTAGAGGGCAGCACTTGCCCACCCAATGAGTCCCGAGGACTCCGTTTCAGGAACTTTCAAAAGGCCGTCTGTTCCAGTGGCTCTCAATCCTGGCCTTACATCAGAATCACTGGGAAGCTTGTGGAAATATACATTTCCTGGCCTCACCCTAGACTTAATTAATCAGAATCTCTAGCGGCACGGTCTTGCAATCTATGTATTAAATAAGTGTCAAAAATAATCCTCAAGCAATAGAGCACTGGGCTTTGGGGTGTGTATTGGGGAGCAAATGGCCTCCAAAGAGCAACAATTCTTCCTCCCACCCAAGTTTTATTGAGATATAATTGGCACATAACATTGTATTAGTTTAAGGGGAACAACATAATCATTTGATGTATGTAGGTATTGTGAAATGGTCACCACAATAAGTTTAGTTAACATCCATCACCTCAGAGTTACAATTTTTTTCTTGTAATAAGAACTTTTAAGATCTACTCTTTCAGCAACTTTCAAATATATTAACTACAGTCACCAGGCTATACATTAGACCCCCAGAACTTATTAATCTTATAACTGGCATTTTGTCCCTTTTGATCACCTTCATCCATGTCTCCCACCCCCACTCACTGACACTGGCAACCACCAATCTGTTCTCTGTTTGAATGAGTTTGGTGTTCTTTTTAGATTCCATATATAAGTGAGATCACATAATATTTGTCTTTCTCTGCCTGACCTACTTCACTTAGCATAATGCTGTCAAGGTCCATCCGTGTTGTTGCAAATGGCAGGATTTCCTTCTTTTTTATGGCTGAAAAATATTCCATGATATCATCTTCTTTATCCATTCATCTGTCAATGGACGCTTAGGTTGTTTTCATGTCTTAGCTATTATAAATAATGCTGCAATGAGCATGTGTGTACAGATATCTCTTGGAGATAGTGATATCACTTCCTTCAGATATATAACCAGAAGTGGGATTGCTGGATGAAATTTGAAGCAACTATCTGCGGATGATGTTATAAAAAAAAAAATCTCCTATAGTAGGTGAGTTTGGCCATCTCTGGCAATGACCTAACTTAGACAGTGATCTGTAAATGGAAGTTAAGAATTCAGGAACACAAGGAAGAAAGGAGAATTGACCCTGACTGAGAAAAAGTACTATGTGCCAGGCCCTTTACACACATCACCTCATTCAGTCCTTACCCTCAACCAGACCCAGGTACTGTTATCCCTTGTTATATACAAGGAAACTGAATCACCTGTAAGTAAAGTAACACTAGCCTGAGGTCACGTAGCAACTTAGTGATGGATAAAATGTTTGTTTCTAAACTCCACTAAGCCTTGCAACCTTCAATTCAATCAAGTTGAGAGGAAATGGACATAACATATGATTCTAAGATGTTTGAAACTGCAGACTACTCACATGTCCAGTTGTTTTTGAAAAGAAGGGCCACAGTAATAAAAGGACTCTAAAACAGGAGCCAAAGAGCAAGGCTGGGTCCAAAGGTATCCAATGTCGTCCAGGTCATACCTACTTCTCATCAGGTATGTCCCCCAGGGGCAACAGCCCAGTGACATTAGCATCTGAGACTGTCCCATTCACACGCCTGGCTTGATTACAGGCTCACCAAGTGCCTTCTGACTAGAATGTAACGTACAATGTAAATGGACCTATACAAAGAGAATGACCTGACTAGCATGTAGGAGTATTCCAGGTCCCTCGGGATTATATTTCTCAATATAAATTCGTAAATTAGCATGATGACTTTATGCCTCAGACTCCTTTCAGTTTAATTTCAGTTGGTAATTCAGTTTAAATACAGTTGGTTTCTTCAGGAAACCAACTGGCTCAGAGAACCTTGACAAGATGTAGTCTTTCTGCTTGTACAGCTGAGGAACACTGACTCCTAGTTCTCCCTCCTTTCCGTTCCTCCTAGTTAGTCTCCACCCTCCTGACCAGTTGCAGAGGCAGGGAGGGCAATTCTAAACATGAGGCTGCTGCAATGACCACAATCCCCAGCCTCCTCACAGAGGAGAGCAGCACTATTTCTCAGTTTGAGCTACCTTCCTCTGTGTGCCTCAGTTTTTTCCCATTAATACAGAGTAGTATCTATCAAAGGCTATTTATTGAATAAAGCATTTGGGCGGGGGGGAGAGTAATAAATGTTATCCATAAGTGAATCCCGATAACTTAAAAGTAGGAAATAACAGTTAGTTATACAGAAACACTCAAAATATCTCAGAATGTGCCTGGTACAGATAAACTACTATATAAATCTCCTCTAAAGAGGAGAGAGGTTACTTTTGGCTGAAGTGATCTGGGAAAGCTCCATGTTGTAGAAAATGGCATTTAAACTGGTGCTTGAAGCAGACGGAGGATTTTAATACATGGAATTGGAAGAGAGTGATCCACATGCAGGAGTCAGCATGGATAAAGCGGCTGGTGCCTCTGTGTAATGATATGTGGAAATAACAGAAGGATTCCTGAAATATTTATTTTACTATGGGGTACATTTTATTTTGTATATATTCGATCTCAATGAAGTGAGGTTTAGATTTCTTTTTGTCTTTGTGTGAAAACTGAGGTTGTGGATATCTCCTTGTGGGTGTGTTTTTCTGCATCACGTGGACATGAACTGTGTAGATGGGTCTCCTGAATCTGACCATTGTGTTTCTAGGTATAAATGCCTGTGTGGGTGCATTTCTCTACAGACTTTTTGATCTTTGTGGGTGTGTGCACATGCAGTCCTGAGGGAATGGGAAGGAAAGAGAGAGGAAGGAGTAGAGGTGAGGAGGAGAAGAAAGAGAGGAAAGGGAGTGAGAAGCTGTTGAGCTGAACCTCTGTCCAAAGCCCAAATGTGAAACTCCTACACATCATTAGTATTTTAAGTAGTTGATAATTGATTGTCCTATTGACCTCAGAAGTTCTTTTTCTAATAATAAAACATTCATTGGTAAAAGGCTAGTGTTTCAAACTGCTATGTTTTATCCATCACATTCTATGTCTTTTCATTCGTCCTTCCTTTCACCCAATTTAGTCCTCTTTTTGGATTTTTTTTTTCTTTTGGTGTCTTATTTTCTTATCCTCCCAGTCCTATTAATTCCTTTATTGGAATTTTGTCTTTCTGTAAGTTTTTCCTTTCTCTTCTAACTTATGAAGCTAATACCATACCCCACCCATACCCCAGAAAACAAATGTTTTTAAATTGCAAAAGGGGTACTTCTTGTTGTAAAGATATTTTAGGCTCAATCTTAGGCATTTATCTTCACTGCCACAGTCGATTCAACAGATTTTAATTGGGTGCTTTGGTATATGTTAAAGGCATTGTTCTAGTTACTGAAGAAACAGAGAAAAATGCCTAGAATAGTCAACCAATTATATTGATGATCATCTTTAACTGAAATAACCAGCTTTTCTTTTCTCCAGACATAGGAGAAAACTAGAAGACAGAAAAGCAAGAGTGATTTAGCTAGTTTTTCCATGGGCATCTACTACATATCATCTTAAGAAAACTGAGGTAGCAAATAATCATCCAGTGAATTTGCATATTTTTTCGTATTTGTTAATATACTGCCATTCCAAGAAATGAGGGTAAATCAAAATTATATTTAGTGAGCAGTATTTTTGCATCTGTTTCTTAGAAATAGTTCAGGTATCCAAAGATGGTTTATTAATTAACTTAATCATTTGTTTAATGATTAAGCTCTTAAGGTTAAAGATCTGGAAATATAATTTTACCTAATATATCCTTATGAGTTCTAGAATTGTAAGGATTTCATAATAATTTCAGAAACAATGACTTGAAAATTGCTCAAACTTAATAAAAGTCATAAATTTACAAATTCAAAATGTTCAATGAGCTCCAAACAGGACAAATTAAAAGAAAACCATGCCCAGACACATGATAATCAAGTTTCTTAAAACCAAAGATAAAGAAATCTTGAAAGCAACAAGAGAAAAATACTACATTACACAGAGGACTCAAATCAATAAAATTAGAAATAAAAAAGAAGTTACAACTGACATCACAGAAATACAAAGGATCATAAGAGAGTACTACAAGCAACTCTATGCCAATAAAATGGACAACCTGGAAGAAATGGACAAATTCTTAGAAAAGTACAACCTTCCAAGACTGAACCAGGAAGAAATAGAAAATATGAAGAGACAAATCACAAGTAATGAAATTGAAACTGTGATTAAAAATCTTCCAACAAACAAAAATGCAGGACCAGATGTCTTCACAGGTGAATTCTATCAAAGATTTAGAGAAGAGCTAACACCTATCCTTCTCAAACTCTTCCAAAAAATTGCAGAGGATGGAATACTCCCAAACTGATTCTAGGAGGCCACCATCACCCCGATACCAAAACCAGACAAAGATATCACAAAGAAAGAAAATTACAGGCCAATACCACTGATGAACATAGACGCAAAAATCCTCAACAAAATACTAGCCAACCGAATCCAACAATACATTAAAAGGATCATGCACCATGATCAAGTGGGATTTATCGAGGGATCCAAGGATTCTTCAATATATGCAAATCAATCAGTGTGATACACCATATTAACAAATTGAAGAATAAAAACCATATGATCATCTCAATAGATGCAGAAAAAGCTTTTGACAAAATTCAACACCCACTTATGATAAAAACTCTCCAGAAAGTGGGCACAGAGGGAAACCTACCTCAACATAATAAAGGCCATATATGACAAACCCACAGGAAACATTATTCTCAATGGTGAAAAACTGAAAGTATTTCCTCTAAGATGAGGAACAAGACAAGGGTGTCCACTCTCGCCACTATTATTCAACAGTTTTGGAAGTCATAGCCACGGCAATCAGAGAAGAAAATGAAATAAAAGGAATATAAATTGGAAAAAAAAAGAAGTAAAACTGTCGCTGTTTGCAGATGACATGATACTATACATAGAAAATCCTAAAGGGACTTCCCTGGCGGCACAGTGGCTAAGAACCCACCTGCCAATGCAGGGGACATGGGTTCGATCCCTGGTCCGGGAAGATCCCACATGCCACGGAACAACTAAGCCCGTGTGCCACAACTACTGAGCCTGAGCTCTAGAGACCACAAGCCACAACTACTGAGCCCGTGTGTCACAACTACTGAAGCCTGCGTGCCCTTGAGCCTGCGCGCCACAACTACTGAGCCCATGCACCACAACTACTGAAGCCTGTGTGCTCTAGGGCCCGCATGCTGCAACTACTGGAGCCTGAGCACCTAGAGCCTGTGCTCCGCAACAAGAGAAGCCACCACAATGAGAAGAAGCCTGCACGCCGTAACGAAGAGTAGCCCCCGCTTGCAGCAACTAGAGAAAGCCTGCGCACAGAAATGAAGACCCAACGCAGCCAAAAAATAAATTTAAAAAAAGAAGAAAATCCTGAAGATGCCACCAGAAAACTACTAGAACTAATCAATGAATTAAGTAAAATTGCAGGATACAAACTTAATACAGAGAAATCTCTTGCATTCCTATACACTAACAATGAAAGATTAGAAAGAGAAATTAAGGAAACAATCCCATTTACCACTGCAACAAAAAAAGATAAAATACCTAGGAATAAACCTACCTAAGGAGGCAAAAGACCTGTACACAGAAAACTATAAGATACTGGTGAAAGAAATCAAAGATGACACCAACAGATAGAGAGACATACCATGTTCTTGGATTGGAAGAATCAATATTGTGAAAATGACTATACTACCCAAAGCAATCTACAAATTCAATGCAATCCCTATCAAATTACCAATGGCATTTTTCACAGAACTAGATCAGAAATTTTTACAATTTATATGGAAACACAAAAGACCCCAAATAGCCAAAGCGATCTTGAGAAAGAAAAACAGAGCTAGAGGAATCAGGCTCCCTGACTTCAGACTATACTACAAAGCTACAGTAATCAAAACAGTATGGTACTGGCACAAAAACAGAAATATAGACCAATGGAACAGGATAGAAAGCCCAGAGATAAACCCACACACATATGGTCACCTTATCTTTGATAAAGGAGGAAAGAATATACAATGGAGAAAAGACAGCCTCTTCAATAAGTGGTGCTGGGAAAACTGGACACCTATAGGTAAAAGAATGAAATTAGAACACTCCCTAACACCAGACACAAAAATAAACTCAAAATGGATTAAAGACTTAAATTTAAGACCAGACACTATAAAACTCTTAAGAGGAAAACATAGAACACTCTGACATAAATTGCAGCACAATCTTTTTTGACCCACCTCCTAGAATAATGAAAATTAAAACAAAAATAAACAAATGGGACCTAATGAAACTTAACAGCTTTTGCACAGCAAAGGAAACCATAAACAAGACAAAAAGACAACCCTCAGAATGGGAGAAAGTATTTGCAAATGAAGCAACTGACAAAGGATTAATCTCCAAAATATACAAGCAGCTCAGGCAGCTCAATATCAAAAAAATAAACAACCCAATCAAAAAAATGGGTGGGGGGGCTTCCCTGGTGGCGCAGTGGTTGAGAGTCTGCCTGCCAATGCAGGGGACACGGGTTCAAGCCCTGGTCTGGGAAGATCCCACATGCCGCAGAGCAACTGGGCCCGTGAGCCACAGTTACTGAGCCTGCGCGTCTGGAGCCTGTGCTCCGCAACAAGAGAGGCCGCGATAGTGAGAGGCCCGTGCACCGCAATGAAGAGTGGCCCCCGCTCGCCACAACTAGAGAAAAGCCCTTGCACAGAAACGAAGACCCAACACAGCTAAAAATAAATAAATTTATTAATTAAAAAAAAAATGGGTGGAAGACCTAAATAGACATTTCTCCAAAGAAGACATACAGATGGCCAACAAACACATGAAAGGATGCTCAACATCACTAATTATTAGAGAAATGCAAATCAAAACTACAATGAGATATCACCTCACCCTGGTCAGAATGGCCATCACCAAAAAATCTACAAACGATAAATGCTGGAGAGGGTGTGGAGAAAAGGGAACCCTCTTACACAGTTGATGGGAATGTAAACTGATACAGCCACTACGGAAAACAGTATGGAGGTTCCTTAAAAAACTAAAAGTAGAACTACCATATGACCCAGCAATCCCACTACTGGGCATATATCCAGAGAAAACCATAATTCAAAAAGACACATGTGGGCTTCCCTGGTGGCGCAGTGGTTGAGAGTCTGCCTGCCAATGCAGGAGACACAGGTTTGAGCCCTGGTCTGGGAAGATCCCACATGCCGCGGAGCAGCTGGGCCCGTGAGCCACAATTACTGAGCCTGCGCGTCTGGAGTCTGTGCTCCGCAACAAGAGAGGCCGCGATAGTGAGAGGCCCACGCACCGCGATGAGGAGTGGCCCCCGCTTGCCACAACTAGAGAAAGCCCTCGCACAGAAATGAAGACCCAACACAGCCATAAATAAATAAGTAAACAAATACTTAAAAAAAAAAAAGTAAAAGTCTATTAATTAAAAAAAAAAAAAAGACACATGCACCCCAATGTTCACTGCAGCACCATTTACAATAGCCAGGTCATGGAAGCAACCTAAATGTCCATTGACAGACGAATGGATAAAGAAGATGTGGTACATATATACAATGGAATATTACTCAGCCATAAAAAGGAACGAAATTGGGTCATTTGTAGAGACGTGGATGGACCTACAGAGTGTCATACAGAGTGAAGTAAGTCAGAAAGAGAAAAACAAATATCGTATAGTAACATGTATACGTGGAATCTAGAAAAATGGTACAGATGACCTTATTTGCAATGCAGAAATAGAGACACAGACGTAGAGACAAATGTATGGATACCAAGGGGGAAAGGGGTGGGGTGGGAGGAATTGGGAGGTTGGGATTGACACATATACACTATTGATACTATGCGTAAAATAGACAACTGAGGGGAACATACTGTATAGCACAGGGAACTCTACTTAATGCACTGTGGTGTCTTAAATGGGAGGGAAATCCAAAAGGGAGGGGATATATGTACATGTATGGCTGATTCATTTTGTTGTGCAATAGAAGCTAACACAACATTGCAAAACAGCTATACTCCAATAAAAATTAACTTAAAAAAAAAGACAGAAAAATACTACGTTACAGTTTGAATGACTGAATTTCTCATCATAAACCATATAGGCCAGAAGACAGTGTAACAACATCTTTAAAGTGTTAAAATTCCACAATGTTATAGCCAGCTAAAATGTCCTTCAGAAATGAAGATGAACTAACATGCACCCCAGTGTTCAAACTGCCAAGATATGGAAGCAACGTGTCAATCAACAGATGACTAGATAAAGATGTGGTACATATATACAATGGAATACTACTCAGCCATAAAAAAGAATGAAATTTTGCCATTTGCAACATGGATGGACTTAGAGGGTACTTATGCTAAGTGAAATAAGTCAGACAGACAGAGGCAAATACTGTATGGTATCACTTATATGTGGAATCTAAAAAATAAAACAAACCAGCGAATATAACAAAAAGGAAACAGACTCACAATATAGAGAGCAAACTAGTGGTTAACAGTGGGGAGAGGGAAGTGGGGAGGGGCAAGACAGGGATAGCAGATTAAGAAGTACAAACTATTATGTATAAAATCAGGGACTTCCCTGGTGGTGCAGTGGTTAAGAATCTGCCTGCCAATGCAGGCGACATGGGTTTGAGCCCTAGTCCGGGAAGATCCCACATGTCACGGAGCAACTAAGCCCATGCGCCACAACTACTGAGCTTGCACTCTAGAGCCCATGTGCTGCAACTACTGAAGCCACACACCTAGAGCCCATGCTCCACAACAAAGAGAAGCCACTGCAATGAGAAGCCTGCGCACTGTAACGAAGAGTAGCCCCCGCTCACCACAACTAGAGAAAGCCCACGCGCAGCAACGAACACCCAACACAGCCAAAAATAAATAAAGTTTTAAAAAAATTAAAATAAAATAAAATAAATAAGCTACAAGGATATATTATACAAACACAGAGGGAATATAGCTAATATTTTACAATAACTATAAATGGAGTATAACCTTAAAAAATTGTAAATCACTAAAAAAAAATTATAAATCACTATGTTGTACACCTGTAAGTTATATAATATTGTACCCCAACTATATCTTAATTTTTAAAGTTTTTTAAAATGAAGGTGAACTAGAAACATTCTCATAAGAAAGAAAACTAACAGAATCTGTCACCAGTAGACCTGCTCTAAAAGATATTCTAAAGGAAGTTCTTCAGGCCTAAGAGACATGATCCCAGAAGGAAAGTTGTAACTTCAGGAATTAAGGAAGAACAACAGAAAGGGTAAATATCAGGATAAATAGACTATTTTTCTACTCTTAAGTACTTTAATATATGTATGAATGTTGAAACCAACAATTACAACATTGTATTTATAGATGTAATACATAAGACACTGATAAAAGGACATGATAAAGGGAGCTTTGTGGTTGTAAGGCTCCTGTGTTTCACTCGAAGTGATATTAAATCTAAATAGACTGTGAGAGCTGGGTATGTATTATATATTATAATCACTGGAGCAACCACTAAAAATGATGCAAAGCTACATGGCCAAAAGCCAGTAAATAAGTTAAAATAGAATATTAGTAAATATGCAAAAATTCCAATAGAAGCCAGGAAAGAGGAGCAAGAAACAAAGAAGACAAACAGGAAAATAATAAAATGTACAACAAAATCTAACCATTTCGATTATCACAGTAAATATAAATGGTCTATACATACCAATTAAAACAAAGAAATTCTCACATTCAATTTTTAAAAGACCAAACTATATAACAATATGCTGCTTTCAAGAAACCTACTAGATAGATGATAGATAGATAGATAGATAGATAGATAGATAGATAGATAGATAGATAGATAGATAGATAGATAGATAGGTAATGCAATCACTAATCAGAAAAAAAGCTGGATTGGCTCTTTCAATGTCAGAAAAAGCAGACCTCAGAACAAGGAAAATTACCAGCAGTAAAGAGGAAAATTTTATAGTGAAGAATGGGGCAACTACCCAAGAAGAGAACAATTTTAAATGTATATACTCCTAAGAACCCAGAGCTCCAGAATACATGAAGCAAAAACTGATACAAAAGAGATAGAGACAAATCCACAAGTATACCTGGACATTTAAATACCCCTCTCTGTGTAACAGGTAGACCAAAAACTAGCAAGGATATAGAAGACCTGAACAATACTATCAACCAACCTGACCATATTGACATTTATACAGCACGCCACCCAACGGGAGCAGAATACACATTCACTTCAAGTGCACATGGAGTATTCATCAAGATAAGCCATATTCTGGGCCGTAAAACAAACCTTAACAATTTTTTAAAAATTAAAATTGTACAAAGTATATTGTCTGATCATAAAATAATTAAACTGCAAGTCATTATTTAATGACTAGAAAGATTTCTGGAAAATCCCCAAATATTTGGAAATTACAAAATGCTGATGGAAAAAAATTGCTGATGAAAAAAATCAGAGAAGACCCAAATAAACAAAGAGACATATTAAGTTTAAAGAATGGAAAATTTAATTTAGTTAATGTTTCAATTTTCCCCAAATTGATCTGTACATTCCCAGCAGGATTTCTTATAGATTTATATGGAAAAGCAAAGAAAGTAGAATACCCAAAACAATTGAAGAAAAGAAAAGTAAAGTGGAGGACTCCCATTACCTGATTTCAAGGCTTACTACAGTAACCAACACAGTGTGGTACTGGAGAAAAGAGAGACACAAAAGTCAATGGAACAGAATAGAGCAGGGATTGGCAAACTGTGGCCTGTGGGCCAAATGTGACCGACAGCCTATTTTGAAAATAAAGTTTTATGGAACATAGTCATGCTCATTCATTTACATGTTGTCTATAGTTGCTTTCATGCTACAATAACTTAGTTGAGTAGTTGCAACAGAGACCATCTGACCTGCAAAGCCTAAACTATTTAATATCTGGCCCTTTAAGGAAAAAATAATAGTCAATTCCTAAAACAGGGAGTCCAGAAATAGACCCAACGCATAAATGGACAAATGATTTTCGATCAAAGTGAAAAGCCAAATCAATGGAGAGATGATAAGTCTTTTCAACAAATGGTGCCAGAATAATTGTGCATCCATTTGCACCCCCTCACAATAAAGACCAACTGATTCTTGACTTATACCTCACACACTCCAAATTAACTCAAGATTGATCACAGACCTAAAGGCAAAGTATAATACTAAAACTCTTAGAAGAAAACACAAGAGAACCTTTGTGATTTTGAGCTAGGAACACAGTTTTTAAATATACTATCCAAGCAAGATCCATAAAAGATCACATTGATAAATTGTACTTCATCAAAATTCTGAACTTCTGCTCTTTGAAAGATACTGTTAAGAGAATGAAAAGACAAGCCACAAATTGGGAGAAAATATTTGCAAATCAGATATTTGACAAAAGACTTTATCTAAAATATATAAAAAACTCTCAAGACTCCACAGTAATAAAACAAACAACCCAATTTTAAAATGGGCAAAAGAAGATATACAGATGGCAAATAAGCACATGAAAGATGCCCCACATCACATGTCATCAAGGAACTACAAATTAAAACAATGAGGATGGACCTAGAGTCTGTCATACAGAGTGAAGTAAGTCAGAAAGAGAAAAACAAATACCATATGCTAACACATATATATGGAATCTAAAAAAAAAAAAAAAAAAGGTTCTGATGAACCTAGGGGCAGGACAGGAATGAAGACAAAGATGTAGAGAATGGACTTGAGGACACGGGGAGGGGGAAGGGTAAATTGAGACGAAGTGAGAGAGTAGCGTTGACATATATACACTACCAAATGTAAAATAGATAGCTAGTGGGAAGCAGCTGCATAGTACAGGGAGATCAGCTCTGTGCTTTGTATCCACCTAGAGGGGTGGGATAGGGAGGGTGGGAGGGAGACGCAAGAGGGAGGGGATATGGGGATATATGTGTACATATAGCTGATTTACTTTGTTATACAGCAGAAACTAACACAACACTGTAAAGCAATTATACTCCAATAAAGATGTTAAATTTAAAAAAAAAAAAAAAGAAAAACAATGAGATACCACTAAACACCTATTAAAATGGCCAAAATCCAGAACACTGACAACACCAAATGCTGGCAAGGATGTAGAGGAACAGGAAATAATCTGTAATGTTTTGTAATGGACAAAAGCCTTGAACAGACAGTTAACCAAAGAAAGATACACAGATGACAAATCAGCACGTAAAAAGATGTTCAATATTATTAGTCATTAGGGAAATGAAAATTAAAGCCACAATGAGATACTATTATAAACCTAATAGAATGCCTAAAAACCAAACCAAAACAAAACAAAAAAAAAAAACTGATGTTACCAAGTGCCAATCAGGATGTAGAACAATTGGAACTCTCATTCTCATACATTGCTGGTGGAAATGCAAAATGGTACAGCTACTTTGGAAAACATTTTAGCAGTTTCTTATAAATTTAACAGACTTACCGTACAGCCCAGTTATCCCAGGCCTAGGTATTTACCTAAGTGAAATGAAAGCCTCTGATGACACAAAAACCTGTATGTGCATTTTTCTCATTTTTCTCTCATTTTCAGCCTTGATCCTGCCACCAGATGTCTCAACTGCTTTTGGCTTCTCAGCTTGACTCTCAGTTTTTCTTACAAACTTTCTTTAGAACTCTTCCTAATCATCCTGTTCTTTGCTGCTTCAGTAAGTTACGCATCTTAGCATCAGCCCCTGGAACCTAACCCCTAGCACCAGCAAATACTCCACCTAGGACTACTAGTTTCAATTATAAGCATGATGTCATGCAAGCCCATTGCTCTGTTTTATCCATAAACATTTTATTTATTTTTTTTTAAATAAATACACAATAGCATGCACTCTCTAATGGGCCCTCTACTAATTTTTAACACACTGGAAACTACCAAACTATGAAGTTATACAAAAATTGGAATAAAACTTCTCTAATGGCTCTGTTTAACTGAAGAAAATCCTGAGACTGAAAGACAGTACATAAAAACAAATTGTTACATTTTACAACCACTTATCTATATGTATAAGGACTTTCCTAATGCTGTTCAAAACAAGTCAGAAATACAAACAATGGGGCTGGGGCTCAAAAGTAAGATTAGATCAGCTTTTTTTTTTTTTGGCAGCACCGCAGCCTGTGGAATCTTAGTTCCCCGACTAGGGATGGAACCCCGGCCCTCAGCAGTGAAAGTGCAGAGTCCTAACCACTGGACCGCCAGGGAATTCCCTAGGTCAGCTTTTTTTTAAAAAAGCTACTTTTTTTGGTGTATGTGTTCGAGTTTAAAATTTTTGACCCAACCTCCCACCAGCACTATATTATCACACAAAATAAATATAAGATTACAAAAAGTGCTACTTAGGAATAAGAAGGGTATCCTGATTGTGTATAGGACTGACATGTAGCCTAACCTTGGGGATATGGCTATCAGGGAAAGCTTTGCAGAGGAAGTGACATTTAGGCTGAGACTGAAAGAGTGAGTTTATTTGAAGAAGAACGTTTCAGACAGGGAATAATGTACACAAGGGGGTTGAAGTGGGAAAGCACTTGCACTATGAGGAACTGAAACAGACAGTACAGTGTGGTGGTGAAGTGCCCAGGCTCCAAAGTCAAATGGCCTGGGTTTGAATCCCAGCTATGCCCCTGACTTGCTGTGTGACCTTGGAAAAGTTACATAACCTCTCTGGACCTTGGTTTCCTCATTTATACCTACCTCATAGGGTGTTTGTAATTGTTCAGTAAATATTAGTGTATTATTATTCTGACTGGTGAGATTAAAATGAAGCGGTACTACAAGATGTTGGAGGGCCACAATATCATAGAGGTTTTTAGGCCCTATTAAAGATTTAGGATTCATTCTAAATGTAATGGAAAACTATTGAAGGATTTTAAGTAGGGGCGTGGCATCATGAAACTTGTGTTTTAAAACATTAATCAAATGACAAATATTATGCTTCTGCTTTGTGGCAAAAAAAAAAGACTCTCATGAGCTAAACTTTTCCTATCAGTCCAGGCTTCTTTTCATTCTCTCCTTTGCCCCTTGATCTTTTCATATGTGATAGTCACTTTCTGGTAAGTATTAAGCCAATTCGAAGTTCAGCCCTCATAGGAGTGTTCTTCCCTTCCCCCTCCCGCTTCTCAAACACAGTGTCCCAGTGTCAGGGAAAGTCTACTACTTTTCCCTGGAAACATAGGAGTACAGCTGGTCTCCGTACTCTTTTTCTGCTGGTCTTCAATTGAGCTGTTTCACCCTGTTTATCTCTAATCCACCCCTGACTGTTAGTTTCTGTCCTTCTGGAATCCACTTGGGATCAACAAGGACCACCACCAACCTCCATTACTGCCATCATCTCAGTGGCTCAGGTGTCCCTTGGTCTTGCTGTCCTCAGAGTACTCTAGGGCTACACAGAGACTGTTGAATCTCTGCATTTTAAATACAGACCACTGAGAACGAGCAGCATTTTGGGAGGAGTTTTACCCAGACACTTGCCTTCACAGATGCTCCTTCGTTGCCTACTCTCCCCTTCCCCACCTCCACATCAAACATAGAGCTTCTCCAAGGTTTGTACCTGCCATCAGGCTCAAAGGGTCTCAGATCACCTTCGCACTATCTGAATATTTCTGTTACATCCTCCCACCTCCATACCCCTACTCTCAATGAAAGTGCTTTCTTTTGCTTCATTATTTTCTCTGGAGGGAGTTTCCCCTCTATCATATGGTTCTTCTTTATGGTGGAGAACATACTGGTGGAATGGCTACAAGGGAATACGATTGGATTTGGGAAACATGACTGGGGTTAGGATGTCTGTGAAACAAATCCACATTAGTTTATTATTAAAATACCACCTCCATTTAAATTATTTGTTTATTGTCTGTCTCCACAAGATACAAGCTCCAAGAGGGGTGGGTCTCCCTTGTCTGTCTTCTTTACGTCTACATCTCCAGCACCTAGCACAGCCTGCTACTCAACAAATATTTGCGGAAAGAATGAAAAAAATATGAGCAAACCAATAAATAATGAGTGACTTGCGCTATTGGCACTAGGATCCATTGGAGGACTCTGAGCAGAGGATTGAAGCAATCAGATTTGCAGGTCATCAAATGTCTTTGTATGGACTAAATGTTTATGTCCCCCTTACAAATTCACATGTTGAAACCCTAACCCCAATGTGATGGTATTAGGAAGTGGGGCCTTTGGGAGGTAATTAGGATTAGATGAGGTCATGGAGGTGGAGCCCTCATGAATGGGATTGTACCCTTATAAGGGTCATGATAGAGCTTGCTTCCCCCTCTGTTTTCCACCATCTGAGACTGCAACAAAAAGATGGCCATCTATGAACCAGGAACTGGGTCCTCACCAAACACTCAATCTACTGACTGGCACCTTGGTTTGGACTTCCCAGCCTCCAGAGCCAAAAGAAATAATTCCTGCTATTTATAAGCCACCCAGTCTATGGTATTGTTATAGAAGCCCAAACGTACTAAGTCTTCAAGTTGTCACGTCATCACAAGCAGCAGTCTGTATTATCCTCCCAAGTAACGGTTATTAAATTAATTCTCAAGTATACGTATTTCAGTGGGAGAATTCATTACTGTAGATATTCAAATCTATGAACAACTTCCCCAGAAGAGCTGAGGAGATGTCAGCTAAGACTGCCTCCTCCTCTCTCTACATCACCTATTTTTACCCCCTCCATCTCCTCACACCGTAGCCCTTTCGTCAGCTGCACTAGTTAGCCATTGTAACCCTTTCCGAGAATTTCAGCTGAGATCTGGATACACAGCCCACTCTGGTGTGGTATTTGCATTTCGTGCTTAATTTGTCTATAACATTACAAATTCCACACTCCTACATTTCTACTGTTATAATCATAATACTATTTTGGTACTTCTCTTCTGCAAGTGAGATTAGCATTTCCATGTAAAATAGAAAAACTGTTGGTCGTCTCCCTAATGTGTCTAGGGGCTTCATCCAAGCCTGAAGTTTAAGTTCTCAGCACCTGGGACAAGGCATCTGTTTACGTAGGTTTCTCAGTGCACTGAAGTGCTGCTGTGGACTCCTGCCTGGGTCTCTTCGTGTCAGAGGATGACCTGGCTGACTTTTCCTTTGATAAAACAGAAGGAACCTGAGATCAGAGACACTATTTGGGAGTTTTCTCCTAAAACAACATCTCTTGTTCCTAACCCTTATAGGATTTTCCAACAGAATGACAAAGCATGGAGGCTGCACCATTAAAGGAGGTGTCAGAAAGCCAGTCGGCCTAGTGTCCAGAATAAAGAAAGCTTAAGGGCTTTGCAGCTAGTGCTCACACCCAGAGCAGAATCAAGGGAGTGTCTCAGGAAGGGGCCTAGAAGAAGGCAGAAGAGCCCCCAACACATTTCCATCAAGATCGGGGACATCTACTCCTGATATTCATGAAGATTTCTGGTAATTGTGTGACTGTTGGTCTCATTTTATGAAATCTTGCTGTCAGAGAACTAAAGTTTTAAGCAGGACAAAGAAACAAACAAACTTTTCAGACAGGGTCAGGAACATGGAGAGAAACTTCCCAGATGACCTTTTTGGGCATATTTTTCAGTTCCATAACTCTAATTCTGACCTTAAAAATCTACAAGTTGTTCATCAACTCATTTCAGTGTCCGAAGAGTGAGGAATAAATTGGGAAACTGCATCACAATTTAGATGTATCCAGGCAAGAACCCAGACTGAGAAGACATTGGTGGAAGCTGGAAAAGAGGGAAAGAGGCCAAAATCACAGCTTGTGGAACTCCAAATTAACTCGTTTCAGGGTCATCTTAGCAAGGACTCTGGCTTGCATGTCAATCCACAGCCCTAATACCCTAACGGAAAGAAAAGTGTTAAGTCTTTACGTTGCGGGGGTAGGGGCAGCTGTTTCCCCAGAAATCACCTGAGGTTGACAAGGCAACAGTGAGAACCTGGGGCTCCTCTCGACCTCCAGAACCTTCTCTCTGGTCTTCTGGCACCTGGCATGTCCCAGGGATTTAATCCTGATCCAGTCTACTCATCTTTACCTGCTCTTTTTCAGCATGGCCAATATTCCTCTCCCTTTACCTCATCCCTTCAAAGCAGGCTCTGGGCTAAGGGAGTTCAGGATGCCTTTATGTGATATCCTTTCCCACGGCTGCCATCCACTGAGCTGTCTGCCGCTCCAAGCCATGCCCAAATGTCAGGAAACTGAGCCCATTTTTCCTACGTTGAAGCAGACGACTTAAAAGGAATAATATTGTAATGAAATTATAGATACGTTTTCTATCTTAAAAAATTTCAGTATGGTGGTATTATTATTTCTATTATAATAAATAAAATAATATTTTCTTTAAATATTTTATAAATTCCTAAGTATATTTTTCCTAAAATAAAATAAACAAGTATATATTTAAATACTTTTATAAAAATGAATAGCTTAAACATAAACAACCTATTGCTATAACAAAATACTATTTTTATATAAAAATTTCAGGAAAAAGTTTTTCCACACATATTCTAAATATACCCTAATCATGCTTCTATCCTCTCTATCCCAGCCTAACTCCCACTAGAATGTTAAGTCCCTCCTCCACAATGATGTGAGTCCTCCCCATCCTGCCAGAATATAAGCTTCATGCGAGCAGGTACTCCTTTTTTGTTCACCGCTCTATACCTAGCTCCAAGAACAATGCTTGATAAACAGTAGTCACTCAATAAATATTGCTGAATAAGTGAATGTACATCTGCATGCATCTTTACCCAAAGACAGGAACACTAAAGAAAGAAATCAAGTGGAGGAAATAAGAATGCATATGTTACTTGGGTCTTGTTACAGTATTAATAATGGATAACATTTATTAAGCACTCATTAGGTAAATACGCTAGGCACTATGCTAAACACTTGATATGTAAAAATATGATACAGACACTATTATTAATTTTATTTTTTAAAAATCTGGAGAAAACAATTTTTGAGTAGTATTGTTATTATGTACCTACATATAATATCTTTTTTAATTTAGCAAAGTACTAAACCATCTTCATGAGTTACTCTTCATAATAAAATTATAGAATAAAACAGTGTTAAAGTCCTTCTTATTTGGATTCTCAAAGTCACAAAGGAAGTAAAAGAGGTGCAATAAGGATTTTGATTCCTTAATTCTAGTATGTGGCCAAAGCAGCTCAAATTTCTTCCCAGAAGACAAATACAAACATCTGTGGTACTGTTGCCCATGTCACAAGGTTCTGGTGGGGGAAAGTTAATAAGCGCTTACAAAATTCTTTGTAAATACAAAGTGCTATAGAAATGCAAAACATCTACAACAACAGTAATTAGTTCTAATCACCATCTCTTTTCTGTGTGCAGCTGTCTCTCAAAATTCACTTTGGGAGTTTAATCACCCCATCTCAACAAATAAAGTAACCTCCCTCCTTCTCAGACCCTACTAAGAAGCTGTCCCTCATTCCTCCCCCCAGCCATGCCCAAGTCACCCTCCACCCCCTACACACGTCCTTCTCCCACATGATGAGCAAAGGCTGAATGCTGACATCAATAAGAAAAAAGAGTTCAGATTGAGCCTTGAGCCTTTAAAACCCTTGAATTTTAAACAAAATTGGGCACGAGGTCCTGGAGAAATATACAGACATTTCAAAATAGAACTCCACCCCCTCCCCTACACAGGTAGGGAACTTTTCCTCCCTCTGAGTTCCAGTAATGCTCAGGTAACCATGCTAAAATACCAGGTTGATAAATTATTGTTTATTTAGCAATGTAAGGCTCATAATAAACACTGAATGACTATAGCAATCATGACACTGATCAATTCAGCATTCATGTTTATCCTGTCTACGGCTTCTTGAGTAGTTGTAAAAGACCATATGGCCCACAAAACCAAAAATATTTACTATCTGGTCCTTTATAGAAGTGGTTTGTCAACCCTTAATAGGGTATGAATATAGGTAGAGAAAAGGCTGAGGCTGGAGTCCTAGGGCACTCCAATATGATAAGAAATATGAGATAAAAAATATGAGGAGGAGCAGTTCATGACATAGGCAGGAAACCAGGGGAGTGTGGTGTCTCCAAAGTCAAGTGAACATCGTTTTGAAGGTCCCAAGGAGTGATCGACTATGTTAACATTGCCTAGTGGACAAGCAAGATGGGGACTTAGAATTAAATGCTGAGTTTCATAAACTGGAGGCCACTGGTGGCCTTCACAAGAGCATTCTCAGTGGAATGGCAGGAATGAAAGTCTAATTGATGTAGTAGGTTCAGGAAAAAATGGGGAGAGAGGCACTGGAAACAGATGAGAGTTATGCTAGAAAGGAGAACCGAGAAAAGAGCCATAAATTGAAAATGGTTGTAGAATAGAGTATATTTCTGTACTGTTTGTGGTTTGTAGTTCTGTGATTTGTAGTTCTGTGGTTTGTTTTTTGTTAAGATGCTATATCACAGCATGCTTGTGTGCTGATGAGAATATGGGAATGATCCAGTAGAGATGAGAATGACGATGAAGATGAAGATGGGCAAGGAGAAAAGGTTAAATTATGATACGCTGTGGAAACTGCATCCTTACTGGAAAGGGATAGAGCTTCAGCAGATGGGTGAAGAGACTCCCTGTGTCAAACATCTAGGGTAAGCAAGGGTCCTCCAAAAAGAAAGGGAACAATTTATTTGAAACAGAACAATTAAGGTGGGCCCTGAGGCAGACAGCTATCTGGCCTCACTCCTGTAAAAGGTAGTGGTTTTCACCTAATGGAAAGGGCCAGGAAGGGAAGACCTTGGCTGAGCTGTCCAGGGATGGAAAGCATCCTACAGACTCTGAAAACAAATCTGACTTGAAAGCCATGTTGCCTGCAATACGCAGACAGCACTCCCTAGGTTGGTTTTCCTTTTGTTATCCTTTACTAACATCTCATTCAGATATTCCAGCTTTCGATAGAGAATCTCACAAAAACCATATGTCCACGTGAGAATCCGCATGGTAAAAGAGCACAATCTCCTTGAGGCCAGGGCAGTGAGGGAAACTGTGATCAGGAAAGGGTGAATGAATTCCACAGGTGGTGCCTAGCCACAAAGTCCACACAGCCTTTGATTTTCACTCCTTAAAAATTTTGTGTCGTATTTAATTAAGAGGAAAACTCACAAATTCATAGAAGATGAGGGACATAAAGGAGGGACAATTACTAGTAAGATCATGGGTATAAAGGCATACAGTTTCTCTTATAAAACAAAACTCTGAACTTTCATGGTTTAACTCTTCAGAAAGACTCTCCAGGAAGGGAGGGAAAGTTCAGCAACCCTGTCCCCTTAGTTTCTCCTTCCCAGGTGGGTTCTTTAAACCCAAGAACTGTAACTGACCCCAAGAGTACAATGTTCTTTCTTTCACATTCTGTTACAAGTGTAGTACTCATAAGTCCTCCTGCCTTTGCAGGGTAGAGACAGACTAGAATATTCAAAAGCCTTTCCAGGGCTTCCCTGGTGGCGCAGTGGTTGAGAATCTGCCTGCCAATGCAGGGGACACGGGTTCAAGCCCTGGTCTGGGAAGATCCCACATGCCGCGGAGCAACTAGGCCCGTGAGCCACAACTACTGAGCCTGCGCGTCTGGAGCTTGTGCTCTGCAACAAGAGAGGCCGCGATAGTGAGAGGCCCGCGCACCGCGATGAAGAGTGGCCCCCACTTGCCGCAACTAGAGAAAGCCCTCGCACAGAAACGAAGACCCAACACAGCCATAAATAAATAAATAAATAAAATTTTTTTTAAAAAGCCTTTCCAGGAGACTGGGGGAGAATGAAGCTAACAGAAACTGCAGAAGCAGGAAAACAGAAATATAAAATCTAGGCACGTGGGCTTTGAAGCCAGATGATCCTGGATTTAAATCATGGCTCTGCCACTTATTGGTTATATAACCTTGAGCAGGTTACTCAAGCTCCCTGAAGCACAGTTTCTTCATCTATAAAGTGAGTAAATTTCTACCTACCTGTGTCAGTTCAGGTCCAAGAAGTAGACACCAAGATCAGACTAGACTTGCAAGAAACTGGGGGAAATGCCTGTGGAAAAAAATGGGGAGAAAGCTAGAGAAGGCTGAGATCTGCCAGACAGTGACACACATCTAACCCGTGAGAAGGAGCGAGGCAAAGAAGGAAGGTAGGAGGGGCCTTAGAATGCCATGAAGCTTTCAGAGAGTATCTGAAAGCTGATGTAGAATCCTCAGGCCAAAATCATCTGTCAGAGGCGTCCTCTGTCTCACAGGAATGGGCCTGCTGTGTACCACCACTGTCTGGAAAAAGACCACAGGAACCGTGGCCTCGGAGCAAATGTGGTGGTGTATGTAGATCAGAGCAGGTGGGGCGTCAACTACGCTGCCCCCAGTAGGAGATCTAAGAGGCACATTCCCATGGCCGCACACATCTCCTTCTCCACAGGGGCCTGGGGAGCAGCTCCTCCATGGTTCCATGGGGCCTCTCTTCCTAAGGAAGGGCCCACTGAGTGGAAAAAACTACAGCCCTTATCACTGCTGCTGATCTCAGGCCTGCAACTGGTACTCATACTCTGCCTCCTCCTTTCTAAATTCCCCTCACTGTCATCTGTCACCTTGGCTGGTCTTGTTGATTCACCTGGTAGTGTGACCTGAGCCTTCATTCCTGAAGTAGGTAATCATGCTGTGGGTAACCACAGCCTTCTCAGACTAGAGTTGCTGCGTGTGTCTATTCAAGAGGGCAAGGAAATACCAGGAAATGCCCAACTGCATCACAGAGATTCCACACATATTCCCTCCCTGTAAAACACCCTTACCTTCTCCTGCTGATCAGGGTCAATTACTTCTGCCAATATGGTGGCTCTTCTCTCAGGCTGGTCCCTGGACACAGGAGTCCAAAATGCCCTGGTGGCAGCCATCGCTTATAGTTCAGTAGGATCCTTGCTGTGTCCCCTGGCAAGAGTACACCTTCTTTAGAGATCAGAACCTCCAACTCTACAAAGCTCAGAGGTGCAGGGATACGAAGTACAAAATCCCCCACTGGGTCATTGTGAGTAATGGTAAGTGGGGTTACTTCTGCTTGTACCCCTTGCTTCCCAGAGCCATGTATTCTTCCCATACACACACTGGCACTTTAGCTGTGCCTTGAAAAGGCTATTCAACATTTTCTGAGACCAGCTGCCCCTGGTTGGTATAGTATGTGATATGACCAGTGGACCTATGATCATGGGCCCACTCCACGCTTCCTTCACTATGAAGAGGCTCCCATGTTTGGATGCTAAGCTGTGTGAGAATCCCTGCCTATAGATCAGGCATTCCATAAGCCCCTAAACAGTGATGCTGGCTGAGCCATTACAGGTAGGAAATGCAAACCCATACCCCAAATAAGTCATATATTCCTGTGAGGATGAACCACTGGCCCAGCCATTGTGGGAGAGGCCCAAAGCAGTTGACTTGCCACCAAGTAGCTGGTTGGTCTCCTCAAGGAAAAGTGCCCTATCAAGGGCTCAGCATTGGTCTCTATTGCTGACAGGTTGAATATTCAGAGGCAGCAGGAGCCAGAATTCCAAGGGCCTGCAAAGTGATTGTCTCACTGGAGCTTAACATATGCCCATACCGCATCATTTCCTACCACTGACACTTCCAACACCATAGGGTCCTCCAGATCCTATTGGCAGAGACTTTCCTTTTCTAGGTCTCACTCAAAGCTGGCAGCCTTCGGTCACTCTATGTGAGCCAGAGCAATGAACCTAGTTGTAGAAAATATTGCTTTCCAAACCCAAAGAGGACTACTGGTGCTGTGCTTCCATCATTGTGGTAGGGGACACAAGATGCAGTGATTTGTTTTTTACTTTGGAGAGCTATCCCAACATACTCCTGACCATTGGAATCCTAAAAACTTCACTGAAATGGCAGGTTCCTGAATCTTTGTAGGGTTTTTCTCCCATCCTCTAGAGCACATCAGCATGCCATCAATGAAATGGATCAGTGTGATAATCTGTGGAATGCCCAAGCAGTCCAGATCTCATCAAGCTATATTATGACTGGGCAGGAAAGCTGACATAGCCCTGAGGCCAAAATGTAAAGAATATTGTTGGCCATCCCTCATGAATACAAACTGTTATGACCCTCTTTTCTGATTGGAACTGAAAAGAATGCTTTTGTCAGATCAATGGCCATATACCATGTACCTGAAGCCTTATTGATCTACTCTAGCAATTAGATCATATCTGGCACAGGAGCTATGATGAAGACTACTGATTGTTTAAGCCAGCAATAGTCTTCAGTCGTGCTCCAGGGATGTGATATTGTTTCCGATTTACTATCGTGGCTGGGAGAGGAAGGAAGATGAAGGAACAATTTCAAAGCTTCCCACTTGGCCTTCCTCACTATACCTTTTACCCCACAGACTAAGAACCCAACATGAGGGCTACCCTAACATGCAACTATATCAATGCAATCAGGAACAGGAGAAATGACCACTGAGTGTATCCACAAACCCAGCAGGCCCACTTGGAGCCAGACGTGAGCAAGGACTTCATTTATTATGTGGTCCCTGTAGGCCTATCGGAGGTCCACTCTATTAGAACTATGCTGATGCTTTGGGTCTCCAGGTATCAATGTCAACTCAGACTGTGGGCCTAAAACTGTCTGGGTATCTTCCCTTTCCCAATATACAATCACCCAAGTAAACGTCCACAGGTCCCTTTGGGAAAAGAACTAGGGAAATCATCATAGTATATACCTGCCATGCTTTGCTACCTATTTTTCTCCTGGGGACATCATGCTCTATTACCTTCTCCACAACTCCATGCAGCTCAAGTCCCTTGGCTGTTCCCTCAGACCCTGAAGGTCATTACAATTATTATGGCCTCTATTACAATGAAGCTCTTCATCCCCATGGATATTCATGAACTCAGCTCTGCGACCACCTCGCCTACAATTAGCCCTGACCTGTAGAGAAGAGCCACCACTGTGATGCTAGTGCTACTCTCACCAGTGCGTTCCTGATGGCCTTGGTGAATGGTGTGTTTCCTGAGCTCTCTCATGGAATACAATCAATGGATATGTTTTGTATCCTCACATAATATAGTCATTCGTCCTTGGCCACTTTCCTCAGCCTTCTACTATCTGCCAAGATAGCTCAAGCGTTTCTACTTCACTCAACATTGGGCATCACTTTCTTTCTTTTTTTTTTTTTTTTTACTATTTAGTTTTTTTTTTTTAATAAATTTATTTATTTTTGGCTGCATTGGGTCTTCGTTGCTGCGCGCGGGCTTTCTCTAGTTGTGGAGAGTGGGGGCTACTCTTCACTGCGGTGCGCGGGCTTCTCATTGCGGTCGCTTCTCTTGCTGCGGAGCACGCGCTCTAGGCACACAGGCTCAGTAGTTGTGGCACACGGGCTTAGTTGCTCCATGGCATGTGGGATCTTCCCGGACCAGGGCTCGAACCCGTGTCCCCTGCATTGGCAGGCGGATTCTTAACCACTGCGCCACCAGGGAAGCCCTACTATTTAGTTTTAAGAGTTCTTTATAGCTCGGACCTTCAAGATGGCAGAGGAGTAAGACGTGGAGATCACCTTCCCCCCCACAAATACATCAGAAATACATCTACATGTGGAACAACTCCTACTGAACGCTGGCATTAGACCTCAGACTTCCCAAAAGGCGAGAAACTCCCTACGTACCTGGGTAGGGCAAAAGAAAAAAGAAAAAACAGAGACAAAAGAATAGGGACAGGACCTGCACCTCGGGGAGGGAGCTGTGAAGGAGGAAAAGTTTCCACACACTAGGAAGTCCCTTCACTGGCTGAGATGGGGGTGGCAGAGGGGAAGCTTCGGAGCCACGGAGGAGAGCGCAGCAACAGGGGTGCAGAGGGCAAAGCGGAGAGATTCCCACACAGAGAATCGGTGCCAACCAGCACTCACCAGCCTGAGAGGCTTCTCTGCTCACCCGCCGGGGCGGGCGGGGGCTGGGAGCTGAGGTTCGGGCTTCGGAGGTCGGATCCCAGGGAGGGGACTGGGGTTGGCTGCGTGAACATAGCCTGAAGGGGGCTAGTGCACCACAGTTAGCCGGTGGAGGGGGGAGTCCGGGAAAAAGTCTGGAACTGCTTAAGAGGCAAGAGACCATTGTTTCGGGTGCACGAGGAGAGGGGATTCAGAGCACCACCTAAACGAGCTCCAGAGACGGGCGCAAGCCACGGCTATCAGCGCGGACCCCAGAGACGGGCATGAAACGCTAAGGCTGCTGCTGCCACCACCAAGAAGCCTGTGTGCAAGCACAGGTCACTCTCCACACCTCCCCTCCCAGGAACCTGTGATCCAGGGACAACTTCCCCGGGAGAACACACGGCGCGCCTCAGGCTGGTGCAACGTCACGCCAGCCTCTGCCGCCAGAGGCTCACCCCGCATTCCGTACCCCTCCCTCCCCCCAGCCTGAGTGAGCCAGAGCCCCCTCATCAGCTGCTACTTTAACCCCATCCTGTGTGAGCGAAGAACAGATGCCCTCAGGTGACCTACACGCAGAGGCGAGGCCAAATCCAAAGCTGAACCCCAGGAGGTGCGCGAACAAAGAACAGAAAGGGAAATCTCTCCCAGCAGCCTCACAAGCCACAGATTAAATCTCCACAATCAACTGGATGTACCATGCATCTGTGGAATACCTGAATAGACAACGAATCATCCCAAATTGAGGCGATGGACTTTGGGAGCAACTGTAGACTTGGGGTTTGCTGTAAGCGACTGACTGGTTTCTGGTTTTAATTTTTATCTTAGTTTAGTATTTAGCATTTATTTTCATTGGTAAATTTGTTTACTGATTTGGTTGCTCTCTTCCTTTTTTTTTTTATATAGAGATATTTTTTTCCCTTTTTCTCTTTTTGTGAGTGTGTACATGTATGCTTCTTTGTGTGAGTTTGTCTGTATAGTTGTTACCATTTGTGCTAGGGTTCTGTCTGTCCTTTTTGTTTGTTTGTTTTAGTATAGTTTTTAGCACTTGTTATCATTGGTAGATTTGTTTTTTGGTTTGGTTGCTCTCTTCTTTCTTTCTTTTTTTTTTATTACTTTTTAATTTGTTTATTTTTAACAATTATTTTTATTTTTTATTTTAATAACTTTCTTTTTATTTCCTTGCTCCCTCCCTCCCTCCCTCGCTCCCTCACTTCCTCCCTCCCTCCCTCCCTTCCTTCCTCCCTTTTCTTCTAAGCCGTGTGGCTAACAGGGTCTTGGTGCTCCCCAGGTGTCAGGCCTGTGCCTCTGAGGTGGGAGAGCTGAGTTCAGGACATTGGTCCACCAGAGACCTCCTAGCTCCACGTAATATCAAATGGCGAAAGCTCTCCCAGAGATGTCTATCTAAACGCTAAGACCCAGCTCCACTCAACGACCAGAAATCAACAGTGCTGGACACCCTATGCCAAACAACTAGCAAGACAGGAACATGACCCAACCCATTAGCAGAGAGGCTGCCTAAAATGATAATAAGGTCACAGACACCCAAAAACACACCACCAGACGTGGTCCGGCCCACCACAAAGACAAGAGCCAGCCTCATCCACCAGAACACAGGCCCTAGTCCCCTCCACCAGGAAGCCTCCACAACCCATTGAACCAACCTTAGCCACTGGGGGCAGACAGCAAAAACAACGGGAACTACGAACCTGCAGCGTGCGAAAAGGAGACCCCAAACACAGTAAGTTAAGCAAAATGAGAAGACAGAGAAACACACAGCAGGTGAAAGAGCAAGGTAAAAACCCACCAAACCAAACAAATGAAGAGGAAATAGGCAGTCTACCTGAAAAAGAATTCAGAGTAATGATAGTAAAGATGATCTAAAATCTTGGGAATAGAATGGAGAAAATACAAGAAACGTTTAACAAGGAGCTAGAAGAACTAAAGAGCAAACAAACAATGATGAACAACACAATAAATGAAACGAAAAATTCTCTAGAAGGAATCAATAGCAGAATAACTGAGGCAGAAGAAGAGATAAGTGACCTGGAAGATAAAATAGTGGAAATAACTACTGCAGAGCAGAATAAAGAAAAAAGAATGAAGAGAATTGAGGACAGTCTTAGAGACCTCTGGGACAACATTAAATGCACAAATATTCGAATTATAGGGGTACCAGAAGAAGAAGAGAAAAAGAAAGGGACTGAGAAAATATTTGAAGAGATTATAGTTGAAAACTTCCCCAATATGGGAAAGGAAATAGTCAATCGAGTCCAGGAAGCGCAGAGAGTCCCATACAGGATACATCCAAGGAGAAACACGCCAAGACACATATTAATCAAACTATCAAAAATTACATACAAAGAAAAAATATTAAAAGCAGCAAGGGAAAAACAACAAATAACATACAAGGGAATCCCCATAAGGTTAACAGCTGGTCTTTCAGCAGAAACTCTAGAAGCCAGAAGGGAGTGGCAAGACATATTTAAAGTGATGAAAGGGAAAAACCTATAACCAAGATTACACTACCCAGCAAGGATCTCATTCAGATTCGACGGAGAAATTAAAACCTTTACAGACAAACAAAGACTAAGAGAATTCAGCACCACCAAACCAGCTTTACAACAAATGCTAGAGGAACTTCTCTAGGCAGGAAACACAAGAGAAGGAAAAGACCTACAATAACAAACCAAAAACAATTAAGAAAATGGTAATAGGAACACACATATCGATAACTACCTTAAATGTAAATGGATTAAAAGCTCCAACCAAAAGACACAGACTGGCTGAATGGATACAAAAAGAAGACCCATATATATGCTGTCTACAAGAGACCCACTTCAGACATAGGGACACATACAGACTGAAAGTGAGGGGATGGAAAAGATATTCCATGCAAATGGAAATCAAAAGAAAGCTGGAGTAGCAACTCTCATCTCAGACAAAATAGACTTTAAAATTAAGACTATTACAAGAGACAAATAAGGACACTACATAATGATCAAGGGATCAATCCAAGAAGAAGATATAAAAATTGTAAATATTTATGCATCCAACATAGGAGCAACTCAATACATAAGGCAAATGCTAACAGCTATAAAAGGGGAAATCGACAGTAACACTATCATAGTAGGGAACTTTAACACCCCACTTTCACCAATGGACAGATCATCCGAAATGAGAATAAATAAGGAAACACAAGCTTTAAATGATACATTAAACAAGATGGACTTAATTGATGTTTATAGGACATTCCATCCAAAAACACCAGATTACACTTTCTTCTCAAGTGCACAAGGAACATTCTCCAGGACAGATCACATCTTGGGTCACAAATCAAGCCTCAGTAAATTTAAGAAAATTGAAATCATATCAAGCATCTTTTCTGACCACAACGCTATGAGATTAGAAATGAATTACAGGGGAAAAAACGTAAAAAACACAAACACATGGAGACTAAACAATACGTTACTAAATAACCAAGAGATCACTGAAGAAATCAAAGAGGAAATCAAAAACTACCTAGAGACAAATGACAATGAAAACACGACGACCCAAAACCTATGGGATGCAGCAAAAGCAGTTCTAAGAGGGAAGTTTATAGCTATACAAGCCTACCTCAAGAAACAAGAAAAATCTCAAGTAAACAATCTAACCTTACACCTAAAGAAACTAGAGAAAGATGAACAAACAAAACCCAAAGTTAGCAGAAGGAAAGAAATCATAAAGATCAGAGCAGAAATAAATGAAATAGAAACGAAGATAACAATAGCAAAGATCAATAAAACTAAAAGCTGGTTCTTTGAGAAGATAAACAAAATTGATAAGCCATTAGCCAGACTCATCAAGAAAAAGAGGGAGAGGACTCGAATCAATAAAATCAGAAATGAAAAAGGAGAAGTTACAACAGACCCCGCAGAAATACAAAGCATCCTAAGAAACTACTACAAGCAACTTTATGCCAATAAAATGAACAAACTGGAAGAAATGGACAAATTCTTAGAAAGGTATAACCTTCCAAGACTGAACCAGGAAGAAACAGAAAATATGAACAGACCAATCACAAGTAATGAAACTGAAACTGTGATTAAAAATCTTCCAACAAACAAAAGTCCAGGACCAGATGGCTTCACAGGTGAATTCTATCAAACATTTAGAGAAGAGCTAACACCCATCCTTCTCAAACTCTTCCAAAAAATTGCAGAGGAAGGAACACTCCTTTGGTATCACCCTGATACCAAAACCAGACAAAGACACTACAAAAAAAGAAAATTACAGACCAATATCACTGATGAATATAGATGCAAATATCCTCAACAAAATACTAGCAAACAGAATCCAACAACACATTAAAAGGATCATACACCACGATCAAGTGGGATTTATCTCAGGGATGCAAGGATTCTTCAATATACGCAAATCAAGCAATGTGATACACCATATTAACAAATTGAAGAATAAAAACCATATGATCATCTCAATAGATGCAGAAAAAGCTTTTGACAAAATTCAACACCCATTTATGATGAAAACTCTCCAGAAAGTCGGCACAGAGGGAACCTACCTCAACATAATAAAGGCCATATATGACAAACCCACAGCAAACATCATTCTCAATGGTGAAAAACTGAAAGCATTTCCTCTAAGATCAGGAACGAGACAAGGATGTCCACTCTCACTACTATTATTCAACATAGTTCTGGAAGTCCTAGCCACAGCAATCAGAGAAGAAAAATAAATAAAAGGAATACAAATTGGAAAAGAAGAAGTAAAACTGTCACTGTTTGCAGATGACATGATACTATACATAGAGAATCCTAAAACTGCCACCAGAAAACTGCTAGAGCTAATTAATGAATTTGGTAAAGTTGCAGGATACAAAATTAATGCACAGAAATCTCTTGCATTCCTATACACTAATGATGAAAATTCTGAAAGAGAAATTATGGAAACACTCCCATTTACCATTGCAACAAAAAGAATAAAATACCTAGGAATAAACCTACCTAGGGAGACAGAAGACCTGTATGCAGAAAACTATAAGACACTGATGAAAGAAATTAAAGATGATACCAACAGATGGAGAGATATACCATGTTCTTGGATTGGAAGAATCAACATTGTGAAAATGACTATACTACCCAAAGCAATCTACAGATTCAATGCAATCCCTACCAAATTACCAATGGCATTTTTTACAGAGCTAGAACAAATCATCTTAAAATGTGTATGGAGGGACTTCCCTGGTGGCACAGTGGTTAAGAATCTGCCTGCCAATGCAGGGAACTCGGGTTCGAGCCCTGGTCTGGGAAGATCCCACATACCGCAGAGCAACTAAGCCCATGCACCACAACTACTGAGCCTGCACTCTAGAGCCCTTGAGCCACAACTACTGAGCCTGTGTGCCACAACTACTGAAGCCCGTGCACCTAGAGCCCACGCTCCGCAACAAGAGAAGCCACTGTAATGAGAAGCCCATGCACCTCAATGAAAACCCAATGCCTCCAATAAATAAATAAATAAATAAATAAATAAATAAATAAATAAATAAATAAATAAAGTGTATGGAGACACAAAAGACCCCGAATAGCCAAAGCAGTCTTGAGGGAAAAAAACGGAGCTGGAGGAATCAGACTCCCTGACTTCAGACTATACTACAAAGCTACAGTAATCAAGACAATATGGTACTGGCACAAAAACAGAAACATAGATCAATGGAACAGGATAGAAAGCCCAGAGATAGACCCACGCACCTATGGTCAACTAATCTATGACAAAGGAGGCAAAGATATACAATGGAGAAAAGACAGTCTCTTCAATAAGTGGTGCTGGGAAAACTGGACAGCTACATGTAAAAGAATGAAATTAGAATACTCCCTAACACCATACACAAAAATAAACTCAAAATGGATTAGAGAAATAAATGTAAGACTGGACACTATAAAACTCTTAGAGGAAAACATAGGAAGAACACTCTTTGACATAAATCACAGCAAGATCTTTTTTGATCCACCTCCTAGAGTAATGGAAATAAAAACAAAAATAAACAAATGGGACCTAATGAAACTTCAAAGCTTTTGCACAGCTAAGGAAACCATAAACAAGACGAAAAGACAACCCTCAGTATGGGAGAAAATATTTGCAAACGAATCAATGGACAAAGGATTAATCTCCAAAATATATAAACAGCTCATTCAGCTCAATATTAAAGAAACAAACAACCCAATCCAAAAATGGGCAGAATAGACATTTCTCCAAAGAAGACATACAGACAGCCACGAAGCACATGAAAAGATGCTCAACATCACTAATTATTAGAGAAATGCAAATCAAAACTACAATGAGGTATCACCTCACACCAGTTAGAATGGGCATCATCAGAAAATCTACAAACAACAAATGCTGGAGAGGGTGTGGAGAAAAGGGAACCCTCTTGCACTGTTGGTGGGAATGTAAATTGATACAGCCACTATGGAGAACAATATGGAGGTTCCTTAAAAAACTAAAAATAGAATTACCATATGACCCAGCAATCCCACTACTGGGCATATACCCAGAGAAAACCGTAATTCAAAAAGACACATGCACCCCAATGTTCATTGCAGCACTATTTACAATAGCCAGGTCATGGAAGCAACCTAAATGCCCATCGACAGATGAATGGATAAAGAAGTTGTGGTACATATATACAATGGAATATTACTCAGCCATAAAAAGGAACGAAATTCAGTCATTTGTTGAGACGTGGATGGATCTAGAGACTGTCATACAGAGTGAAGTAAGTCAGAAAGAGAAAAACAAATATCGTATATTAACACATGTATGTGGAACCTAGAAAAACGGTACAGATGAGCCGGTTTGCAGGGCAGAAGTTGAGACACAGATGTAGAGAACAGACATATGGACACCAAGGGGGGAAAACTGCAGTGGGGTGGGGATGGTGGTTTGCTGAATTGGGAGACTGGGATTGACATGTATACACTGATGTGTATAAAATTGATGACTAATAAGAACCTGCAGTATAAAAAAACAAACAAAACAACTAATACTAAACTTTCATTGGGTTATTTGTATGGAAATATGCTAATATAAATGTTTCAGACATTACATGAAATTTCTAAAAATCTTATATGTTCTGGTATAATGTTATAAGTCATAATCCTAGTTATTACTTTAAAATGTATATCTCAGAAAGAACTAATTTTCTTGTCAACTGCATTATTATGAACTTTCATCAAATCTTTAACCATGGTCATTTTTAAGTCTTTTGTCATTTACAGACAGTTCTGGGTGTACTCTGATGCTTTTGCAAATATGTTCCTATAAAAGGGTTTCATCTTCAAGAAATTCATGGAAAAGACTCTGACAAGTACAGGTTTCTGGTAACTGACTGTACTGCTGAACTGAATGAATAAGCATTTTCAGAACTCTAATGAAAAACTGATGAACTCATAAAAGTGCTAACAAAAGATCAAGATGAAAAAAAAATTAATTACATGGGACTGAGTGAACTGATGAGGATGAGTATAATTTTTGTGACTTTCTGTTTGAATTTAGAAAAAAAAATCCCACAAGGACTCAGAGGCAAAGAATATAGAAATCAATTTTCACTGCAAAGTAAAGGAGCTGTTACAGTGGAGGATTACCAGACTGAATGTCAATATTTTGACATAGTATGAGTGTGTTTCGTGTTTGGTAATTGCAATCATTGTTGCTTTTGTTGTGGTCATCCATGTACAATGCTTGGTGTCAGTCTATTTATCTCTTGTAAAAATAAAATACAGCGTGTGTGTGTGGAAAAAAAAAAAAAAAAGAGTCATGTACCACAATGTTCATTGCAGCTCTATTTACAGTAGCCAGGACATGGAAGCGACCTAAGTGTCCATCGACAGATTAATGTATAAAGAAGATGTGGCACATATATACAATGGAATATTACTCAGCCATAGAAAGAAACGAAATTGAGTTATTTGTAGTGAGGTGGATGGACCTAGAGTCTGTCCTACAGAGTGAAGTAAGTCAGAAAGAGAAAAACAAATACCGTATGCTAACACATATATATGGAATCTAAAAAAAAAAAAAACAATGGTTCTGATGAACCTAGTGGCAGGACAGGAATAGACACAGACGTAGGGAATGGACTTGAGGACACAGGGAGGCGGAAGGGTAAGCTGGGACAAAGTGAGAGAGTGGCATGGACATATACACACTACCAAATGTAAAACAGATAGCTAGTGGGAATAGTGGGAAGCAGCTGCATAGCACAGGGAGATCAGCTCTGTGCTTTGCGAACATCTAGAGGGGTGGGATAAGGAGGGTGGGAGGGAGACGCAAGAGGGAGGGGATATGGGGATATACGTATGCATATAGCTGATTCACTTTGTTATACAGCAGAAACTAACGCGACATGGTAAAGTAATTATACTCCAATAAACATTTAAAAAAAAAAGGGACTTGTATCAGAATATATAAAGAAGGGGCTTCCCTGGTGGTGCAGTGGTTAAGAATCCGCCTGCCAATGCAGGGGACACTGGTTCGAGCCCTGGTCCGGGAAGATCCCACATGCCGCGGAGCAACTAAGCCCGTGCACCACAACTACTGAGCCTGCACTTTAGAGACTACAAGCCACAACTACTGAGCCCACATGCTGCAACTACTGAAGCCCACGCACCTAGAGCCCGTGCTCCACAACAAGAGAAGGCACCCCAATGAGAAGCCTGCACACCACAACGAAGAGTAGCCCCCGCTTTCCGCAGCTAGAGAAAGCCCGTGTGCAGCAACAAAGACCAAACACAGCCAAAAATAAAAATAAATAAAATAAATTAATTTTTAAAAAAAGAATATACAAAGAACTCTCAAAACTCAATGATAAGAAGACAAACAGGCGAATTTTTTTAAAAAACAGACAAAAGATTTGAACAGACACTTCACCAAAAATGTTAAATGAATGGCAAACAAGCACAGGAAAAGAGAAGTTCAACATCATTAGTCACTACAAAAATCCAACAAAACTCAGTAAGATACCAATATATACTTATTAAAATGTCTAAAAACAAAAAACTGATAATACCAAGTACTGGAGAGGATGTGGAGCACCTAGAACACCCATGCATTGCTGATGGGAATGCAAAATGACACACCCATTTTGGAAAACACTTTCCTTATAAAGTCAAACATACACTTACCATACCACCCAGCCATCATACTCGTAGGTGTTTACCAAAGTGAAATGAAAACTTATCACAGAGAAACCTATATGTAAATGTTTCTAGTGACTTTATTCATAATCACCAAAAACTAGAAACAGACCTAATGTCCCTCAACTGGATGGCCAAAGCATAAGGAAAAGGGACGGAAGGAAGAGAAGAAGATCCAAGATGCGGGAAGAGCAGGGACTGAGACAGATCTGGGGTCTAAGCAGTAGCAGTGGGAAGTTCTCTTCAGAACACATTCTCACTAACTCAGGTCTAGCAATTCCCAACCTCTTTGCTGCTTGGTTCTGAGTTTCAGATTCCTGGGAGAGACTATGATTGCACCGGTTTAAGTTGGATGTCTACCTCTGGATAAAATTGGCAGTAGGCGGTGGGCAAGTTACCTAAGTCTGAGAAAGTCGCTGGGACTTGTCCCTGTGCACTGGAGCCACTCACAGCGAAGGGGAACTGTGTGCTAGGTAGGTGCCCCAAGAAATGTGTATTATAAGCAAAAAGGATGCACCAATCCTCTTCCACTAGAGGTCACCAACAGGATATGGAAAGGACAAAAAGAGTTCAGTGGCATTCTCATTACTTTTTCCCCCAGTCTCTTTAATATCCCAACAGGTTTTTGTCTACAGCCTAGGAGAAATTACCCTCATTCTCATGTTTATATTTTAAAGTTTTGTTTAAATTACTGACAAAAGATCATACGCATTCTCACTCGGTCCTCCATCTAAAAGATAATACCTCTAAATGCTTAGGTTATGACATATATACACTATTGATACTATGTAAAAAATAGATAACTAATGAGAACCTACTGTATACAAGGAACTCTACTCAATGCTCTGTGGTGACCAAAATGGGAAGAAAATCCAAAAAAGAGGAGATATATGTATACGTATAGCTTCTTCACCGTACTTTGCTGTACAGTAGAAACTAACACAACAGTGAAATAAAGCAACTATACTCCAGTAAAAATTAATCAATTTTTAAAATAAAAATAAATAAATAAATGCTTAGGGTATGTTAAGTAGTAGCTTTAACATGCTACTACCTTGCTCAAAAACTTGTAGGGGCTCCCTATTACCTACCACATTAAAGCATCTGAGAATTTAGAGTTTCTTATCAAATAGCCCCTCCCTGACTTTTCCAACTCCTCATTTATTAAACATCTGTTGAACATACAGTGATCTCTACTTTCTAGACACTAACATGAATATGATGACCTTATTTGTCAATCTTATTGACAAGAATTTATGGGCATAATGGAATCAAATATCTGAACTGAGACCATCCCAGAATATCTGTGGCATGTTTGCCATAATTAAAAGATATCACACACACCAAAAAAAAAAGTTGAAAACACAGTCTCTATCTTGCAAGAGTAGTTCTGTGTGGTATAGGGTACTGCCCAGCAACCTTTGACCCTGTTCAGAATCCAGGCTGCCCCCAGGCCTACCTTGTTCACGCCCACCTTGCTTTTCTTTTGCTATTCCTTTGACCTTGAAAATTTATCTTGTGCATCATCACTCTATTCTGTGCCCCCCACTAGAGGAAATAAGGTAAACCATCTTCAAAATGTTTGTGCTTACTAACCTCTCCATACTCTGAACAATTCTTGTAACATAACAAAAAGCTGTCTTTTCTGAGTATGAGAAGAACTTTGCATGTAATTTTTCAAAAATTAAGGAATTGGATAAATTTTTATACTATTTGTAATACTTTAGTATCAAGAGTAAGTTAAACGATAATTCTGTGTTTTCCTTAACCCAAGCACCTCCCTTCATGAGGTAATCTGTCTCTCTACTCCTTGGAACTTCCATTACATTTCATTCCTCTATTGAGCACAACTCGTTTTCTGTTTTGCATTATGGTTCTCTGTCAATACCTGTTTCTTCTGTGAGATTACGGCTCCTTGAGGGCAAGAACTGTGTCTTACTGTAATGTGCACCCCTTCTAGTTCTCAGCACAACACACTTTTTTCTTAAATGAAGGAAGGAATTAACCAACAGAGATTTCTATGGTGATATTATTACAGTCTCATCTTCCATATAAGCCTGTCAAACAGCCTAGAAATAAAACACTGAAAACAGTTCAGAGAACCCTATCTGTGAAATTGTTGGTACAATGTAATTCTAAAGTAGGTTTGGGGCCCCCAGACTACACAGAAAGCTGTCTTCTCTTCTGTGTTACTTTCCCAAGCAAAAAAAAAAAAGATAGTGGTTCCTGAGAAATAAGTGCTAATTTTAGCATTCCATATATTAATGATTAGCAAGCAGCCAGTTCTTTCTCAGTAGCAGTACAGTAAAATGGTTAGGAACTTGGGGTCTGATGTCAGACTACCAGGATTTCAATCTTACCTCCACCACATATTAGCTATGGGACCTTAGGCAAGTTGTTTAATATCTTTGTGCCTCATTTTCATCACCAGTAAAAGGCAGAAACTTAACAGTACAGTCCCTCTAAGGGATGGTGTGAAAAATTAATGATTTAATATATTGAATATTTAAAGTGTTTAGAATAGTATACCTGACACTTTGTTTAAAAGTGATTGTAGGGCTTCCCTGGTGGCGCAGTGGTTGAGAATCCGCCTACCAATGCAGGGGACACGGATTCGAGCCCTGGTCTGGGAAGATCCCACATGCCGCGGAGCAACTGGGCCCGTGAGCCACAACTACTGAGCCTGCGCGTCTGGAGCCTGTGCTCCGCAACAAGAGAGGCCGCGACAGTGAGAGGCCCGCGCACCGTGATGAAGAGTGGCCCCCGCTTGCCACAACTAGAGAAAGCCCTCGTGCAGAAACGAAGACCCAACATAGCCAAAAATAAATAAGTAAAATTAAAAAAAAAAAAAATTTTAAAAAAAGTGGTTGTAATATGTAGCACTACATTTACCTTATATTCCCTATTGGTAAGTTGCATGATGTTAAGAACAAAATGAGTTGTTTTTTTTTTTTTCTTTTTATCTCCTACAGCACTTAGCAGAGTGAAACAAATACTAGACGTTCAAAAAATGACGACGTGAATTGTATTTGAGACACAGAGATCGAATGCACAAGAAAATGAATGTAGGTTAAAATGTAAACACAATTAATTTAAATAAAAAGAGTTCTTGGCATATCATTTGCATACCTTCAGTTATTGCTTTATAATTAGTTCCTAGGTGCTTTATTACTTGATCTTTTTCTTGCCCTCTCAGAGCATGTAGTTTGGTGTAATACAGGTTATATCTCTCAGAACTGCTGGCCTCCTGACAAGCTGGCTATTCAGTCTGAGTGATGAGGTTACTGCAGCAAAAACTGGGTTAAAGTACATTACTTTTCTGCTGGAGATGAAAGGCCAATAATCCCAGAAAACAGCGCACAGAAAGAGTTGGGCCAGCCAAGCACTTTGTGAAGGCTCATTTAGACCCTCCGCCGTGGGGTACTATGAAGGTGAGTGCCCTGATGCCAGGGTCGCGGGCCTGGAGGCCTGAGTGGGCAGCTGGCCTCGGTAGGAGAGACAGAGCCCGGCCGAGGCCGCTGGATGAATCATTCTCACCTCTCTAGGCAGGTGCGGGCGGCAGGACGCTTCCGCTTCGCCACGGCGCGGGCGGGACCGGGAGCGGCGGCATTCCCCGCGGAGCCCTCTCCCGGGCCGCCGCCTCCGGGCGGGCACTGACCTTGCCGTAGGCGTCCGGGCTGCCGCAGTCCCAGCGCTGCAGAGCCCGGAGCTGGTGGGGGGCGCCCACTGGCACCTGGACCCACAGCTCGTCGGGGCGGGCCGCAGAGCCCGTGTGGAGCCGCCGCCCCCCCCGCCGTCCCTCGGCGCTTCATTCCCGCGCGCGGTAGCCGACTGAGGCGCGGAGGCCGCGCGTCTAGGCGCGGGAGGGCGGGGCGGGGTGCGCGCCCCCCGGACCGCGGAGGTCGTCTCGCGCGGGCGCACGCGCCGCAGCCGCGCGGGGCGGGGAGGGTGGGTATGCTTTGGGCGCGCGCGCCGCCGCCGCTTCAGCCTGCTGCTCCGCCCGCGCCGCCTGCTCCCGGCGCTCGGCCGCAGCACGCCGACTCCGGAGCGGCCATGGGTTGCGCGGGGCCCGCGGTGTAGAGTCCGCCAGCCCCGGACCCGCATCCCGCACCCTGACAGTCCCGGTAAGCGGGGGCGGGGGCGGCGGGGACCAGGCAGGCACCGTGAGGGGCGGGTCTGCGGGCAGCGGACAGCGGACTCAGAGGTGCTGTGTGGGAGCCGCCCCGAGGGGGTCCCTGTGTAAGTGGATGAACCCCGAGTGTCCCTGCCTCTACCCCTTGGGAGAGTCCCGGAGGCGGTGTGCGGAGCCGCCCCCATGGAAGACCCCTGTGCGAGTGGAGATTCCCAGGGCTCTCTCGGCATTTGCTGCCACGGGGAGGCCCAGTGGGGAGGACGCCATCCCCAGAGAGACTGTGTACCTACGGGAGGGCAAGGGTGGTCTCTGGTGTTGTCTCAGTGGAAGACCATTCGGGAACATAGGGGAGCCTTAGGAGCCTGCACCGTCGGGACGGACCCCACAGAGGACCCGTGTATATAGGAGGACCTGAGACTGTGCCCTAGACCTGCCTGGAAGAAACCTCTGACTGGAAGGAGAGGATCCTGCCTTGGGATCCAGGCCAGGAGTCACTTCCCGTGTGCTCAAAAGTCTTTGGCTTTGCCCTCCTTCAGGGCTCAGTGTTTCCTAACTTGTATCCCTCCAGCGTGGTCGAGAGGCAGGGGTCCTGTGGGGCTGCGCCTTTGTCCATTCGTCCCCCACCCTATTAGAATTTGTATTCTCCGTGGTAGCCCAGTTGGCTCCAAGCTGAAGGCAGCAACTAATATCAGAACACAGGGTGCAAGAGAGGGGAGGACCAGTGAGGCCTCTGAAGCAAAGAAAGGAGATTTGAGCCCCTGGGCTTGACCCTCAGGAAGAAAGCAGTAAAATCAGGTAGAATAACTGACTCAGCCAGGTCCTGTAAAGAAAATCCTTTGACCGAAGGAGAAAAGGATATGTAGGATTATTGAGCACCAGTGTGCCAAGTACTAAACCAGGGATGTTTAACGTCTCATAGAGTCCTTACAACAGCCTTATGAAATTATCCCCTTTTAAACATTTGGCACTTTAGACTCAGGTTTAGCAATTTGCCCAAGGTCACAAAGCATGGAATCATGAAATCTGTTTTTCTAAGTTTATTTGGGTATCAAGGAGAGGCAGAAGCAAGAATGTTTATTTGTTAATAAATTGCATTAAGATACCAAGCACAGGGCTTTGCAATAGTATACGCTCACTAAATGTGATGATTAATTAAGTGGATGAAGACAGTTTAATTGGGGACGTGTGTGCTGCAGGAACTGATTTCCACTGAATCCCCAGATTTCAGGGTGTGGCTTCCTTCACTGGCAACCCTACTGTAATTATGCCTCTGGGTGGCTCTGCACTTAATTGGGTCTGGGAGAGGCCTCTGGGTGTGGTCTTTGACAGGACTTGCTCTGGGGATCTAGTGGAACCCTTCGGAGGATGGAGTATTCTGAGACTACCCTCCCTGCTTGCAGAATCCTTGAGGGAGAGGACAGAGAGACAGGATCACTTTTAGGAAGCATGACCCACAGTGTCTTTGTGGCCATCTGACTCCATGCACTAGCAGACATTGGTCCACAGATACCACTCAGGATACTTGCCCAGCAGTGCCTCTGCATGATGAGGAGGAGGGCAGGAAAGGCTCAGAGCCAAGGAACGTTTATTGGGAGTCCGTCGTCTGGGGAATGCAAAGGGTCTGTGCCTGACATAGTGATGCACCCTCATCTCACCCTCTGGGCTGTGGTAGCTTTCATGCCACCTGAATCCCAAGGGTGTGAATTTGGAACCAAGGATAGACTCTGGTTTCTTGTCCATAAATGGAGTGGTGAGGGAGCTAAGCAGTGGAATTCACCAGAGTATTCTGGAAGAGTTTTCCTGTTCCCCTTCCTTTCTCCTTCCACATAGCCAAACCTAGTGACATCCTCCCTTAACAGAAGTGGGTTCCCTGGGCTCCTGGGGTTACATAGTGAGAAGGGAGATCAGGCTTGTGAGAAAACAGAAAAACCTGGGTGTGGCATCTCATGCACAGCTCAGTGGAACAAACTCTGACAAAGGCTGATATTGGTTAAGCACCTCCCCATTAGAGAATTGTTTATATCCCCTTTCAGTTCAAACCCCTCTCATCAGTTTAACACACCAAAATAAACAGGGATATATATCTTTTTTAAGAAAATCAGAGCAAGCCTGCAAATATGATCTTTGCTCCGATTCAGAGATTTGTCACTGGGTTTTATTCCTAAACTGGTCTTTTTACTGAGGGCTCTTGGTATCACACCCACTCATGACCCTGGAAAAATTGCTAGATGGCTCCAGGTGCTCCCCAAATATTGGACCTTGGATATCACTTCTTTGATGTCCAGCATTGGGTAAACATTAAGATTACAAAACCCTAAGAATACTGACTGTCTCCTCTAATCACAACGTGAGTCTGCAAATCAAATCATTCCACAGTGGGTATGAAGGATGTCACCAGGTGGCCTTAATCTTCTTTTAAAAAAAAAGCTCTCTCTAAAGAGAAAAGGGGAGAGCATGGCTCACACAATTTCACTTGAGTGTACACAAATGAGTCTGGATTTTTTAGCCTTTAATCTTCCTCATCATCTCTGACCACATTCTTATGGTTTTCTTCCTCCTACATTTGCCATCTTTAGACAATGCTTCCTCTTCCTCAGACACATAAATAGTAGGACCTACCCCTGCCCATTTCTCATACTCCTTGTATTTTTTCCAGTACACCTGTTCCTAAGTGGATCATATTTATACAAAAAGTTTCCTTTCTTTTTAGCTATAGAATCTATTATCTTCCAGTCCCACATGCTTTTCTCCAGCAGTGCTCTTGGTTTCTGCTATCTTCATTTCCCAAATTGCTTTATTCATTTCTAATGGGAATATCATTATCCACTCCAACCCCTCAATCTTAATGACCAAGTTCTGACAGAAATGCTTACCAGCTTTTGACCAAGAAACCAAGACCATCAGTGTCCAGCTGGAGACATGACTATTTTTTCTATTATAACATCCCCCTTCATCCTTCCTCCCCTTCCAGCAATCCACTCAGAGACCCATATACATTTACTAAGTGCTACCCACTTGTCAGGCACTATGCTAGATAAATATGAGAGTTCCTTGCCCTTGAGGTGTTCACACAGGATCAGTCTGCATTTCTCTAACCATTTACTATAAAAAGTAAGAAAAAAGAAGTACAGCTTTACAGAGTATCTATAGGAATCATCATACACTATGCCTTTTCCCAGGCATCACTGAAGCACCACTGCTGTTCTGTGCCTCCTCTGGCAGCCACATCCTTAGCCCCCGTGCCATTGCCCTGCCAGAATTACTTCCGCCCATATACTTTGAATGAACTGGCCACTCTTGGCTCTCTATGATAATAATGACAGTACCTTATATTTGGATAATATGTGACAATTTACAAGCCCTCTTACATGATCTCATTTGGTTTTCAGAAATGTTTCATCTTAACTGTGGTCTTCTTACTAAAACAACAGTGTGTTGGTTGGCTGGCTGGTTTTCTCTCCTTTTTTTTGTTTTGTTTCATTTTGTTTTGTTTTGTTTTTTGAGCCTCCTAATCAGGGTTACGGGTCTCCAGAGGGAAAGCCCCGATTTACTACAGCCTCTACCTACTAGCTCTTAGGCTATGAAGAGGAGATTCCTGTTGGGTCCAAAGGCCAAGCAATGCACTCACTGGTCAACCCTGGGACTTATCAGGGCTGTCCTGCTACCTGGCCTCAGAAAATCCAATTCTCTGTGTTTTCTTTCCTCCCTGAAATCTAAATACATATTCCCTTCTAGACAAATAGTTTAAGCATACTATCTCAAACCAGTTCTTTGGGCTGATTCTTATGTGAAGGCAGGTTTCTTTGCCTATTTGTATCTAACACCCGGCTGGCTTCATACCATCTAAGCCATGATGGAGTTTCCGTATAGCTCCATGCCTTGGCATGTGCTTTTATCTCTTCCTGGAATGCCTTTTTTTTCCTATCCACTGGGGTAACTCCCACTCATATTTCAAAATTTAGCTCAAGCAACACTTTTTTTTTTAATCCTACACTTATGCCCCCTACACACGCACATACTCACACTGCTTTCTCACAGGCTGAGTGAGGTTCCATGTGTTCAATCTACCAACAGTTACTAAGCGCCTAATTTGTGCCTAACACATAGTAGGCTGCACTCAGCAAATATTTGTAGAATCAACAAATAAGTCATGATAATTAAGGTGTAATGAGTGCATTAAATGGGGCCGAATCTGTGCTTCAGGGCCCCATCTGTGCTTCAGGGCCCCAGAGCAGAGAACAGGGAGTGTCTCTCCATCTTTCTGAAAAGCTCTGCTTGCTAAGTGCAATTACACCAGCCAATCACTGATGGTGTGCTATTCCTTAACTGTTGCTCTGCTTCTGTGGGAAGCCTGCACTGTAGCTTCTCACGAAGACCCATCCCAGGCCCCTAGAGGCTAAAGATCATGCCATAATTTTGTCCTCATGTTTATTAGAGCTTTTGGGCTTTCAGTAAATATTAAACAACAGCAGCACCTCCCTCACGCCTCATTCTCTTGAGCTGAGTCCAGGAAGACATTTTAACTCAATCTTCAGCCCTTCTTCTCCTTGGAAATCCCGGAAGAGTCCTGTGCAGTCAGGGGTGACTGTGTCTTCCTGGGCTGACTGAAGCCAGTGCCGCTGCACTGGATAAACAGAGGAGACTGGAAGAAGACAGGGAGGTATCAGTTAGACCCCTTTAGACATGAAAACTATAAGTAGCCCATAGGCTACTGCCAGGCAACAGAATGGCTGACTAGAAACAGGCTCCAGGGGCACTGTGGTGAGGCAATGGATTCCTAAAGCAGGACCCAGATACTGGAGATCATCCAGACTATTTCGGGCTTGAATTCCTCAAAGACGAGCAGAGGGTAAGGGGACTCTTTGATAATTTTTGTTTAAAGTCTCTAGATTGATGTTGATGTGCACAGTGAACTTAGGGTCTGTGCTGTGCATTCTGTATTTTGTAGACCCTGGTTCTGCTGGTTTTCCATACCCTTATGGCTAATCACCTTCTGTGTTAGGTATGTGGCTTCCTTGAGGCTCTCAGACAACCTTTTAGGCACATGCTATACCTGGAGCCAATTGTCAACCACCTTGAAGTTTTTCACCCTTATTTGCAGATGCTGCTCATCTCATGCTAAATTTCTCCAGCCCAAACCCAGGAGGGAGGAGATACACTTTTAAGTTTACTGCACATGCCCTCAGGGCAGCTGCCCTCCTGTGGGCCAGTTCACAGTGCCCCCAGGACACAGCATAGATGCAGGGGACTGTTGACTTTGGTAATATTAGTCTCTCTTTTTTTATAATTGTGGTTGTGGAAACTGGCCAAATTCTAAAATTCTGTAGCTCTCTCCTGTGGTCAAAGAAATCACCCATAACTACTGTATGGTTACCTGTTCTCATCCCTGCTATCCCTGAATCAGCAGATAGGGTCCCCTCTGGGGAAGCAGAGTAGATGGGATGAAATGAGCAGGTGACTGTATAGTTTCTAGAATTGAGTTCTGAAGATTTGGTCTGATCAGTCTCTCTGGCCAACTTTGAGGAAGAGAAAAGGTACTGACACCATGATCTCAAACTTTTTATGTTGCCTAGTTATCTCTGCAACATTCATTGAACCAAGATTTATAGAACACATACTCTGTGGAAGGCAGTGGGAACCATCTAGATTCTTCTCCTTCTCAATCTCAGTGAAAAACTGGGATTCCTTTTTCCATCTGCTCAACCCACTCTGGTTGTTTTCCCCTGTCTCCCAGCTCAGAAGTTTTCTTTGCCTTGTTCCTGCCTAGGGAAGCCTTCATAACCTCCAAACAATCACTTTTAGTTGCTTTTGAGCCTTTTTCAAACAGCTGCCATTCCCATACCAAGAATCAGATGAAAGCAAGTAAATGTGCTTTACATTTAGCACGCCCAATGAGGAGACTCCTGCCTGTTGAGAGGCTCCTCACAGCCAGAAGTCTTTATAGAGAGCTTTGGAAGAGGTTCCCTAGCTGCCTTCCTTTTCCTTATTTTGCCACCAGCTCCTGCTGTGGAGCAGCCCCTCCTCCTCTTACTCCCACCACTTTGCCCTTATAAATCATCCCACTGCGTTGTAAGCATGTGCTCTGCAGAGAATGGGTGTGTCTTGCACGCACACATTTCAAGCTGCCCACGTATGTCTTACTGCCTGACAAATTCATTTAGACAGACTCCTCTTCTCTGAAGAAAGGCTCTGGTTGTCATCTGTTTTCATTTCCTCCAGATCGTAGAGTCAGACAGCCCTGTTCTACCTCATGTCCCTCTTATTCACCACCACCTGCTCCTGCTCCCATGAGGTTTTTTTCCAAGCCTTCCCTAGGTTCTACAAATCCTCTGACAGTCACATCATTCTTGGGACAATGTCTTTTTATGCCTCTTTCATCCTTGTTAGGGAGGCAGAAAACCCTAGTTCCACCCATCAGCCAAAGGAGTAATCATTAGATATAATTTGTGGCATCTTCGCAACTTGATTTCCTTTTAACTCACTCTTCTTCCTAGGACTCCTTCCAGCACAGGAGAGGCCAGGTTTTTCTCACCAGGCATTTGTTTTTACTCCTCACTAATCAGGACCACTTGTTTCTCTAGACATTAGAACTGATTTTGTTAATTTCTCAAACACCCCAGGTGCACATCGTGGATATTTCAGCATACTTGCTTTTAATCAAGGTGTCTTTTGCATATAGTTCCAACCCTCTCCATTAAGCATTAAGGGGTTTTAGCCTCACTCTTAAAGCCTAATTCTGTTGTGTCCTCACAGTTTACTCTCAAAATCAAAGCCATGTGATGAAAATGACTTGGGGTCTTGTTTGGATTTTGATACCTTCTTTTTAATGGCTCTGCTCTACATTTTCTGCCCTTATGGGCATAAAGTGGCCTAGAAAACTGGAGGGAATAGCAGTACTCCAAGATCCTGTGGTCAGGACTAGAAAGTAGTTTTTTATTGGTTTTTATGTTTGTTTGTTTGATTGTTTTGCTGGTGGATGTTATCTTCAGTCTTCATTGAAATTCCTTTGAGGATAAACTCCAAATCCACTGCAGTGACATCATTAACAGTTGAGTAGCTTAATAGTGATTCTTGGTATCCTTACAGAGAGTAGTGGTTGTGCAGGACTGCAGTGTGTTGGGATATGCTTGTGGTTAGTTTGCCGATACACTATTAATGTGTCAGGTCACTTACAGAGTAACCCTCCTAATTGGCTGGCCTTTGTTCAAAACTCTTATTACATTATCTGAAAAAGCCAATAAGAACCAAATGCATACCATTGATTTTCCTCCAATGAATCATTCTTGAAAAAGTGAATTTCATATGGTTATTCCAGGTCTCCAAATAAGTGTTTATCAACCTTTTTTTTAACCCATGCCTTCTTGCTGATAAGCATTAATGTTGGGACTTCCCTGGTGGTGCAGTGGTAAGGAATCCGCCTGCCAATGCAGGAGACACAGGTCCAATCCCTGGTCCGGGAAGATCCCACATGCCACGGAGCAACTAAGCCCGTGCACCACAACTACTGAGCCTGCGCTCTAGAGCCCGCCAGCCAGAACTACTGAGCCCACGTGCCACAACTACCGAAGCCCACATGCCCTAGAGCACGAGAAGCCCGCGCACTGCGACTAAGAGTAGCCCCCACTTGCCACAGCTAGAGAGAGCCCGCGCACAGCAACAAAGACCCAGCGCAGCCAAAAAAATAAATAAAATTTTAAAAAATTTTTTTTAAATTAATGTCTTATGACTGCTCCCTAAAACTTGACCTACAACTTCTGGGAGGGGGCTGCCCCCAACGATTTGGAAAGCTGGCACCTTCTGTATCTCCCACAGGAACCAGGAGGATACTGTCAAGCTCTGCTGTTTTGTTGTCCATGTTACGAAGAAAAAAGTAATGGCTTTTGATATTTGCTTTCCAAATATAAATATATTATAATTTATATGCTTTTTCAATCCACTATTTCTTCCCTCCTCCTGGAGTTCTAATATATAAACCCCTACATGCCCCAGGATCCAGCCAATGTGAGTCATTGCTCTGATCTTTATGTTCGTATTGGATTAAACCAGTTTTTTCTCTTTACTTTTATAGCATGAATATATCACAAGTTATCCAATAATTCTCCTACTAAGGTTATTTCCACCTTTTTATCACTGTGAAAAATGCTTTGATAGGGACTTCCCTGGTGGCGCAGTGGTTAAGAATCCGCCTGCCAACACAGGAGACACGGGTTCGAGCCCTGGTCCAGGAAGACCCCACACGCTGAGGAGCAACTAAGCCCGTGCGCCACAACTACTGAGCCTGCGCTCTAGAGCCCGCGAGCCACAACTACTGAGCCTGCGTGCCTAGAGCCCGTGCTCTGCAACAAGAGAAGCCACCGCAATGAGAAGTCTGCACACCGCAACAAAGAGTAGCCCCCACTCGCCACAACTAGAGAAAGCCTGTGCGCAGCAACGAAGACCCAACGCAGCCAAAAATAAATAAATAATAAAAAAATTTTTTAATGCTTTGATAAATATTCTTTTAAATATGCCCACAGGTAGAGGATCAAACTCTTGTATGTAGTACGGTTTTCTTCATTCAAAAGTATATTAGTATCAGTCCAGATCTGCTAGACCTTCCAACCACACAGACTCTTAGGACAAGCTTGAGAATTCAATTCTTGCATCACTCCAGTCAAGGGGAAAGCATACCTTATACCCCACAATGTTATCCTTGTCTTTCAGAGGTAACTATCTTTAAATCAAAAGACAAAAGCATAGTTCTCTAATCAAAAATGTATAGTGATTCTAAGGCTGTGTTTTTCAAATTGCCAGTCCGGACCCATTACACAGTCACCAAATCATTTTTTTACAATCTTTTTTTTATGTGGACGATTTTTTAAAAATATTTATTTATTTATTTGGCTGCACCGGATCTTAGTTGCAGCATGTGGGATCTTTTAGTTGCAGCACTTGGGATCTTCGTTGCGGCATGCTGGCTCTTAGTTGCGGCATGTGGGATCTAGTTCCCTGACCAGGGATCAAACCCGGGCCCCCTGCATTGGGAGCGCAGAGTCTTAACCAGTGGACCACGAGGGAAGTCCCTGATGTGGACCATTTTTAAAGTCTTTATTGAATTTGTTACAGTATTGCTTCTGTTTTATGTTTTGGTTTTTTGGCCATGAGGCACATGGGATCTTAGCTCCCCGACCAGGGATCAAACCTACACCCCCCACATTAGAAGGCAAAGTCTTAACAAATGGACCACCAGGGAAGTCCCTCATCAAATCATTTTAGAGAGTCACTATCATGATTGTTTTAATGAACTAGGATAGAGAGGATAGAAAATATCTGGGAGCATCACATGTAGTAAAATTAGGATTCTTTCACAAAACTTTGGGTTCAGTTATAGGTCTATGAACATGTGTTTATAATTTTGTGTGTACAGGGTCACATCATAAACTATACTTCTTACTATGGGTCACAGTCAAAAAATGTGAAAAACATACCACAGAAAGTTTTCTGAGGAAAACACTGTGGCCTTGGAAATAGTAATTGATCATGAGGAAGGTTTGCAGTGAAGAGCTGGGTGTTAGTTTTGCATTCTCCTTCTTGATGTGGTGTGCCTGTTCCTCTTGCTGTAAGTTGGGGACCTGCTTTTCCACCTAACTGTAGAGCACAGCCAGTATGCATAAGCCATGTGGGCAGTGTCTGCAGACTGCAGGCCCGGCCTCTTCAAGAACCCCCTGGGTCCACAGCCTCAGCAAAAGCTCTAACATACACACACTCCCTTCTCCACCCCTAGCCCCACCACCACCCAAGGCTGGATACCCTCATTAGGTCACATGGACTTTTAAAAGAATATGGAAAAGAAGCATTCTAAATGCTTGACTACATATTCCAAGCATACGCATTAACAGATAGAGAACTGAAGCCCAAAGCAGTAAAATAACGTGTCCTGGGTCACAACAGATCCAGAACTAAAACAAGTCACCAGGTTGCCTCTGTGACTTTTTAAATTATATAATTAATGTACAACGTAGGAAAATTAGAAAAAAACAGATTAACAAAAATATGATAAAACGTGCATTCTTACAAAATTAGATAATAACGAGCATTTCTGTAACTTGCATTTTTCATAAATATGTTCATATATTTTGAACATTTTTCCACATTAATAAATTTACTTTTACCTTAATGTTTTACATATTGTTCATTCTTCCATTGTACCATAATTTAACCATTCCCCTATTGTCCCATATTTGTTTGCAACTGAGGAAAAGAATGAGTTTTTAATCATCTTAAACAATTTCCTAATTTGATCAGTAAATCTTTCCTTGAACTTCCCTGGTGGCGCAGTGGTTAAGAATCCGCCTGCCGGTGCAGGCGACATGGGTTCGAGCCCTGGTCCGGGAAGATCCCACATGCCGCAGAGCAACTAAGCCCGTGCACCACAACTATTGAGCCTGCACTCTACAGCCCACGAGCCACAACTACTGAGCCTGCATGCCACAACTACAGAAGCCCGTGGGCCTAGAGCCCGTGCTCCACACCAAGAGAAGCCACCGCAATGAGAAGCCAGCGCAGCGCAAGGAAGAGTAGCCCCCGCTCGCCACAACTAGCAAAAGCCCATGCATAGCAACGAAGACCCAACGCAGCAGTAAATAAATAAATGAATCTTTCCTCAATAAATCTCCTTTGCCACCATCCTGTAAATGACAGTCACTTACTCAAAGCAAATATTCTTTTTTTTTTTTTTTAATAATTCTTTATTTATTTATTTATTTTTGGCCGTGTTGGGTCTTCGTTTCTGTACGAGGGCTTTCTCCAGTTGCGGCAAGCGGGGGGGCCACTCTTCATCGCAGTGCGCGGGCCTCTCACTATCGTGGCCTCTCTTGTTGTGGACCACAGGCTCCAGAGGCGCAGGCTCAGTAGTTGTGGCTCACGGGCCTAGTTGCTCCGCGGCATGTGGGATCCTCCCAGACCAGGGCTCGAACCCGTGTCCCCTGCATTGGCAGGCAGATTCTCAACCACTGCGCCACCAGGGAAGCCCAAAGCAAATATTCTTTAGTCATATAATTTAATTTTACAAACAAATTTTACAAATGGGGAGAGGGGATCTTTCCTTTCTTATCAGTAGGTTTATAAATTTAAAAATATGGGCTGGGTTTCTTTGATAACAAGTGATGGCAGGGCAAGCACCCAGACAGGGTAGGAATTTGCACCACTGTGGCACAGAAAATAGTTGTTTCTAGAAAGAAGACGTGGCTGTCATCAGATATTATGAGTATTAAGACTTTATTGAAAAATCAGAAAGACTTATACACAATTAATTAATTGGGAAATATTATTAAATGCCTTTCCTCTTTTAGACATATTGCTAGGCAGTGGAGACAGGTACTACACATGGTAAAACGATCTAAGAGAGGAAACTGACACTGATTAGATAATCATCCTATTGAATATGTAATAACAAAGATGAGTGTTCTAGAGCAGAAGAGCATGGTGCTGTCAGCACACCTACCTGGCTTGGGGAGACGGCAGTAACTTCCATGAGGAAGCAGTACTTGAACTGAGCTCTAATCAGGGGAAAGGAATGTTCAAAGGTCCAAAATAGAGGGAGCATGGAGACTTCTCTGGTGGCACAGGGGACAGAATCTGCCTGCCAATGCAGAGGACACAGGTTTCAGCCCTGGTCCGGGAAGATCCCACATGCCACAGAGCAACTAAGCCCATGGACCACAACTACTGAGCCTGTGCTCTAGAGCCCGCGAGCCACAAATACTGAGCCCGTGTGCCACAACTACTGAAGCCCATGCACCTAGAGCCCGTGCTCTGCAACAAGTGAAGCCACCACAATGAGAAGCCTGCGCACCACAACGAAGAGCAGCCCCTACTCGCCACAACTAGAGAAAGCCCGCACGCAGCAACGAAGACCCAACACAGCCAAAAATAAATAAATAGATTTATTAAAAAAAAATAATAATAATAGAGGGAGCATGGCAAACAAAGACGGAAAGACCAGTGTGGTTAGAACAGAGTAAAGAAGGGACACCAGACTGAGGAGAGCCTCACAGGCCATAGTAAAGAAACTGATTTGGAGGACTTTATCCTGAAAGCTTTGGAAAGCCATTGAAAAGTTTTAAGCAGCAGATAACATATCAGCTGAATGTCACAGAGACATCTTTAATTCAATACATACAAAATCCAATTTCATTGTTCCTCTTTCTTATTTCACAATTTCTGTAAATGGCACTACCCTTCTTCTCGTTAGTCGATTTAAGACTGTCCTCTAAGTCAGGCGGGGATAGGCTGTATGAAATATGAAATACTGTATGACTTCACTTGTGTGCGAAATCTAAAAACATTGAACTCATAGAAACAGAGAGCAGAATGATGGTTGCCAAAGGCTGAGGGGTGAGGGAAATGGAGGGATGTTGGTCAAAGGGTACCAACATTCAGATATAAGATGAAAAACTTCCAGGAATCTAAGGTACAGCATGTGACCATAGTTAACAATACTATACTGTGTACTTGAAAGACGCTGTGAGAGTAGAGCTTTAATGTTCTCACCATAAGAACAACAACAAAATGGTAATCGTGTGAGATAAAAGATGTGCTAACTAATTAGAGAAAGAAGAACAAAAAAATCCTGAAGTTAGCAGAAGGAAAGAAATCATAAATATCAGATCAGAAATAAATGAAAAAGAAATGAAGGAAACAATAGCAAAGATCAATAAAACTAAAAGCTGGTTCTTTGAGAAGATAAACAAAATTGATAAACCATTAGCCAGACTCATCAAGAAAAAAGGGAGAAGACTCAAATCAATAGAATTAGAAATGAAAAAGGAGAAGTAACAACTGACACTGCAGAAATACAAAGGATCATTGGAGATTACTACAAGCAACGATATGCCAATAAAATGGACAACCTGGAAGAAATAGACAAATTCTTAGAAAAGCACAACCTTTCGAGACTGAACCAGGAAGAAATAGAAAATATAAACAGACAAATCACAAGCACTGAAATTGAAACTGTGATTAAAAATCTTCCAACAGGGCTTCCCTGGTGGCGCAGTGGTTGAGAATCTGCCTGCCAGTGCAGGGGACACAGGTTCGAGCCCTGGTCTGGGATGATCCCACATGCCGCGGAGCAACTAGGCCCGTGAGCCACAACTACTGAGCCTGCGCCTCTGGAGCCTGTGCTCCGCAACGAGAGGCCGCGATAGAGGCCCACGCACCGCGATGAAGAGTGGCCCCGCTTGCCACAACTAGAGAAAGCCCTCGCACAGAAACGAAGACCCAACACAGCCAAAAATAAATTAATTAATTAATTAATTTTAAAAAAAAATCTTCCAACAAACAAAAGCCCAGGACCAGATGTCTTCACAGGCGAAGTCTATCAAACATTTAGAGAAGAGCTAACACCTATCCTTCTCAAACTCTTCCAAAATATAGCAGAGGGAGGAACATTCCCAAACTCATTCTATGAGGCCACCATCACCCTGATACCAAAACCAGACAAAGATGTCACAAAGAAAGAAAACTACGGGCCAATATCACTGATGAACATAGATGCAAAAATTCTCAACAAAATACTAGCAAACAGAATCCAACAGCACAATAAAAGGATCATACACCATGATCAAGTGGGGTTTATCCCAGGAATGCAAGGATTCTTCAATATATGCAAATCAATCAATGTGATACACCATGTTAAATTGAAGGAGAAAAACCATATGATCGTCTCAATAGATGCAGAAAAAGCTTTTGACAAAATTCAACACCGATTTATGATAAAAACTCTCCAGAAAGTAGGCATAGAGAGAACTTACCTCAGCATAATAAAGGCCATATATGACAAACCCACAGCCAACATCATTCTCAGTGGTGAAAAACTGAAACCATTTCCTCTAAGATCAGGAACAAGACAAGGTTGTCCACTCTCACCACTATTATTCAGCATAGCTTTGGAAGCTTTAGCCACAGCAATCAGAGAAGAAAAAGAAATGAATCCAAATCAGAAAAGAAGAAGTAAGGCTGTCACTGTTTGCAGATGACATGATACTATACATAGAGAATCCTAAAGATGCTACCAAAAAACTACTAGAGCTAATCTATGAATTTGGTAAAGTAGCAGGATACAAAATTAATGCACAGAAATCTCTTGCATTCCTATACACTAATGATGAAAAATCTGAAACAGAAATTAAGGAAACACTCCCACTGACCATTGCAACAAAAAAATAAAATACCTAGGAATACACCTACCTAAGGAGACAGAAGACCTGTATGCAGAAAACTATAAGACACTGATGAAAGAAATTAAAGATGATACAAACTGATGGAGAGATAGACCATGTTCTTGGATTGGAAGAATCAACATTGTGAAAATGATCGTACTACCCAAAGCAATCTACAGATTCAATGCAATCCCTATCAAACTACCAATGGAATTTTTCACCAATCTAGAACAAAAAATTTCACAATTTGTATGGAAACACAAAAGACCCTGAATAGCCAAAGCAATCTTGAGAAAGAAAAACGGAGCTGGAGGAATCAGGCTCCCGGACTTCAGACTATACTACCAAGCCACAGTAATCAAGACAGTATGGTACTGGCACAAAAACAGAAATATAGATCAATGAAACAAGATGGAAAGCTCAGAGATAAACCCACGCACATATGGTCACCTTATCTTTGATAAAGGAGGAAAGAATATACAATGGAGAAAAGACAGCCTCTTCAATAAGTGGTGCTGGGAAAACTGGACAGCTACATGTAAAAGAATGAAATTAGAACACTCCCTAACACCATACACAAAAATAAACTCAAAATGGATTAAAGACCTAAATGTAAGGCCAGACACTATTAAATTCTTAGAGGAAAACATAGGCAGAACACTCTGACATAAATCACAGCAAGATCCTTTTTGACCCACCTCCTAGAGAAATGGAAATAAAAACAAAAATAAACAAATGGGACCTAATGAAATTTAAAAGCTTTTGCACAGCAAAGGAAACCATAAAGAAGACGAAAAGACAACCCTCAGAATGGGAGAAAATATTTGCAAATGAAGCAGCTGACCAAGGATTAATCTCCAAAATTTACAAGCAGCTCATGCAGCTCAATATCAAAAAAACAAACAACCCAATCCAAAAATGGGCAGAAGACCTAAATAGACATTTCTCCAAAGGAGATATACAGATTGCCAACAAACACATGAAAGGATGCTCAACATCACTGATCATTAGAGAAATGCAAATCAAAACTACAGTGAGGTGTCACCCCACACCAGTCAGAATGGCCATCATTAAAAAATCTACAAACGGGCTTCCCTGGTGGCGCAGTGGTTGAGGATCTGCCTGCCAATGCAGGGGACACGGGTTCGGGCCCTGGTCTGGGAAGATCCCACATGCCGTGGAGCAACTGGGCCCGTGAGCCACAACTACTGAGCCTGAGCGTCTGGAGCCTCTGCTCCGCAACAAGAGAGGCCGCGATGGTGAGAGGCCCGCGCACCGCGATGAAGAGTGGTCCCCACTTGCCGCAACTAGAGAAAGCCCTCACACAGAAACGAAGACTCAACACAGTCATAAATAAATAAATAAATAATAATAATAGCCTGGGAAGACTCCGTTGATGGATGTGCCATTTAAAAAAAAAAAAAAATCTACAAACAAAAAATGCTGGAGAGGGTGTGGAGAAAAGGGAACCCTCTTGCACTGTTGGTGGGAATGTAAATTGATACAGCCACTATGGAGAACAGTATGGAGGTTCCTTAAAAAACTAAAAATAGAACTACCATACGACCCAGCCATCCTGCTATTGGGCGTATACCCTGAGAAAACCATAATTCAAAAAGAGTCATGTACCACAGTGTTCATTGCAGCTCTGTTTACAGTAGCCAGGACATGGAAGCAACCTAAGTGTCCATCGACAGATGAATGGGTATGTAAGATGTGGCACATATATACCATGGAATATTACTCAGCCATGAAAAGAAACGAAATTGAGTTATTTGTAGTGAGGTGGATGGATCTAGAGTCTGTCATACAGAGTGAAGTAAGTCAGAAAGAGAAAAACAAATACCATATGCTAACATATATATATGGAATCTAAAAAAGAAAAAAAGGTTCTGAAGAACCTAGGGCCAAGACACAGATGTAGAGAATGGACTTGAGGACACGGGGAGGGGGAAGGGGAAGCTGGGACGAAGTGAGAGAGTGGCATGGACATATATACACTACCAAATGTGAAATAGATAGCTAGTGGGAAGCAGCCACATAGCACAGGGAGATCAGCTCGGTGCTCTGTGACCACCTAGAGGGGTGGGATAGGGAGGGTGGGAGGGAGATGCAAGAGGAAGGAGATATGAGGATATATGTATATGTATAGCTGATTGACTTTGTTATAAAGCAGAAACTAACGCACCATTGTAAAGCAATTATACTCCAGTAAAGATGTTAAAAAAAAAGATGTGCTAACTAACTTTATTGTGTTACACATTTCACAATATATTCATGTATCAAATCATCACATTTACAGTTTAAACTTAAACAATGTTATATGTCAATTATATCTCAGTAAAGCTGGGAAATAAATATAAAATTGCTCTCTTGCACTTCACGCCTGATCCAATCAAGTTATCAATTTATTCCTAAATTTCTCTATTTCCATAGTATCAAATCAACTCAGTATCATTCTTGCTGCCACCATTTCAGTTTAAACCCTCTACCTCTTGCCTGGACTATTATAGTAGCCTTCTAGTTGGTCTGAATCTCTCCTCCTTCCCTCTGTCACCTTTTTCCCCAAACAAACTGAGGATAACTTCCTACCCATCCTTCAGGGTCCACTCTGACTCCCAGTAATATGGTCTCACCTTCCTTTAGGCACTTCCAGTACTCTGTCTTACTCTTCTTTCAGTTCTGATCTTAAGTAGCTTGAGTGATGAGACTGTGTTCTCCCATCTTCTATTTCCAATGATGAGCAGTCGGTGCCTTGCATATAGTACTGTTCAATAAGCCTTGATTATGATGGATTGATAGCAAGGCTAAAATGGACTCTCTGCTCCACTTAGAACAAACATTCCCCAACTGAATGCCACTAAGACCCTTCAGGCTAGGAAATAGCAGACCAGCTTTGCAGTGTGCCATGTCATACCCTCACTTTCCAATGCCCTGGTACTACAGAAGAAGAGCAAGAATAACATTCCTTTTTAACCTGTAAAGGATATGGACCTTTCTTGAACTGTTGTGAGAATCAAAGCAGAAAATGTGGCAGTGACATTAGTAAAGCCTTAGAAGTGTGAGAAGCACCTGAGAGCTTGTGATGGGCAGGTTGTCTGTGATAGACAAACAGACACATAAACAGGCATAGCTACTAATTAGAAGGAGCAAAGGAGTGTGTGAGACCTTGACCACATGGATGAGGTGGTAGAGTTTCCTGAATGCCTAATTCAGGAGTCCTCTAAAAATAGGAGTTCATTCACTCTGACTCAAAAAGTAGGCGTTTGATATGGATTCTTGTGCACAGCACTTGTCAGAGGAGCATTCCTTCAGTCAGAAGTCTGAAATGTGTAGCTGTAGTCTTGCTTTATGCCTTGGGTCATCTTTGGGAGAGACTTGGGCTCTGGAGTCTCCTACTATCTCAAAGTCGCGGAGGCCTGGGACCCCTATACCTAATTGGCTTTGGGACAGGAAGGGAGACAGAGATACCATCTCACATTTGTAGAATGCTTTCTAGTCTACACGCGCTGTTAAGCCCCTTTTCTGATGTTATCCTCATGATAGCCCTATGAAGTGTGCTGAGCAGATCGCCCTCATTTTGTAGACAGGAAAACCAAAGTCACAGGGCCAGTCAGAAATAGAACCAAGGTCTTCTGACCCTTTAACAAGTGCTCTGTCCACCCCGCCATGCTACTGAGTTCCAGAAAAGGGAGAAGCTATTTAATAGCACTTGCCACTTAGGTGAATGGTTGAAACGAATTGCCCTAATATGGTCAGCCATTGGCTGAGTCTGGACCCCTCTGCTTTCTGTCCACAGAGCCATGGGGGTGTTGATGTCCAAGCGGCAGACAGTGGAGCAGGTGCAGAAGGTGAGCCTGGCTGTGTCTGCCTTCAAGGATGGGCTGCGGGACAGGCCTTCCATCCGACGCACAGGTGAACTTTCAGGGTCTCACCGTGGCACGGTAGAGGGCTCTGTCCAGGAGGTGCAGGAAGAGAAAGAAGCAGAGGCAAGCACCCCAGCACTCCAAGAAGAGAGCAGTGTCAACCGTGCCGCCTGGGAGAGGCTCCGGGATGGGCGTGGAGTGGAGCCGGAGGAGTTTGACAGGACCAGTCGTTTCACACCCCCTGCCTTCATCCGCCCCACCCGGAAGCTGGATGATGACAAGCCTCCAGATATCCGCTTGGAGCCCAGAGAGCCTGTGAGTGTCCAGTAAGGGCAGAATCCCGCAGTCTTAGACCTTCTGGGGATCAGGGAGCAGGACAGGGAGGCCTGGGTATGGTTGAAGTGAGACTCAAAACCAGAAGGATGGAGCTGAGTCTTTGAATTTCTTCCCCAAGAATAAAAATGTTACATCCTGGATTTGTCTTAGTGAAAGACTTGAGAAAATGGGTGATAAGGAATTATACCATGCCAGCCCTCCCACCTAAGGGATAATACTGTCCCCTGTAGGAGGCAATTGGAAATTTGGGGTGGGGGTAGGGGGAGTTCAGGAAGGTCACAAAACTGGGAGTTGCTCCTGGTATTTGGTGCCAAGAAAAACAGGGATGATAAGGGTCCTGCAATGCCTGGGACAATCTCTCACAACAGATTATTCTTTCCAAAAATGCTAGTAGCATCCCTGCTCAGAAACATGATCACAGAGACCTGAGCAGCTGGAAGAACCTACTGGTTCTTGTCTTCCAGAGAGAAAGCTCTATTGCCATAACACTGGCTTCAGTTCCTTTAGGCTGCTCCAGGGTCACTCAGCCCCAGGCAGGTAGCACTGTGCTTGGTGGCCTAGGATCTTGCTGCTGTGTTTATACATCCCTATACACTCCTGCCATCTTTCCCCAGGTTGTTAATGATGAGATGTGTGATGTCTGTGAGGTCTGGACAGCCGAGAGCCTCTTCCCGTGCAGGGTCTGCACCAGGGTCTTCCATGATGGCTGCCTGCGCCGCATGGGCTACATCCAAGGAGACAGTGCCGCGGAGGTGACTGAGACGGCACACACGGAAACAGGCTGGAGCTGCCACTACTGTGTGAGCCTAGACTGCAGGGATGGTGGGCTCCTGCACTGCCAGAGATTTGGCACATTTCCTGGAGGCCCAGTCTTAGACCACTGGTTTCTAGGCAGTAACCTGAAGAGTATTCAGGTTCAGGTCACTAGAGTTAGGACAGACTTTCCTTACCTCAGTACTATTGACGTTTGGGGCACAATAATTCTTTGTTGAGCGGGCTGTGTGCACTGTAGGATGTTTAACAACATCCCTAGCCTCTACCCATTAGACGCCAGTAGCACCCACCCCCAGTTGTGACAACCCAAAATATCTCCAGATACTACCAAATGTATCGTGGGGGAACGAAATTGTTCCAATTGAGAACCACTGAGCTAGAGGACTGAATGGGTAGGACGAGACCTAATTATTCACAACGAATTCTGCTTGGAGCAGTACTTACTCTCTGTTAGTCTATAGTTGTCATTCATTGTATTCATCTGAAAAACCAACCTGAAATCCTAACCGGCTTGCTTCCAATAGGGATGGATTCCATCCAAGAAAAACATCTTAGTCCTAAGATTCTCACTTGGTCTTCTACCTAACTCTTAGGAGCATTTTTCTTCATCTCTGAAGCAATCATTTTGTGAATTAAGTAACAAAGGCCTGTTGATTCAGAACTTTGCAAATTATACATAAATGCCTTCCAAATTTTGAAAAGATTAAAAGCGAGATTCATATCCATTTCTCAGCACACCTGAATAGAGTTCAAGTCTTGCTTTATTGATCTGTTGCCCTGCAGGTATCTTCATCCACTGATTTCAGAGTAAGGAGTATCTGCTGATCCCCTCTTCTTCCTACTGCCTAGGAGAAAGCAAAGATGTGCCACTTTCTAACAAATAACACTTTCTCTATGGCTTGTCCATAAAATGAAGTATAGAACAGTTATTTCCAGTCACTTAAATACCTTCTCCCCAGCTGGAATATGCCACAGCAGAGCCTGCTCTACAGGCAATCTTCTCTAGTCACCACTCCTCCAAATGCTAGCCTTTTCACACTCACAGCAACTCTGCTTGGCAGTGTTCTGCTGATGTAGGACTGAGTGTCTCCTTCCTAAACCCTCAGGATTACACGGCTCCCTTCCTGGCTTTCTGTCACAGTCCTGCCTTCATTACCACCACTCTCCACCAGACCTTTTACAAAGCCTTCTTCCAAGCTCCTCCCTTTTCTTTCCTTCCCTTCACAGCCAAGCTTCTTGAGAGGACTTCATTATCTCCTTGTGGTTCTGCAACCACTTGTAATTCGGCTTCTGCATCCATCATTTTGCTGAATTAGCTCTTCTAAGGTCGCCAGTGACCTAATTGTCAAGTCCGGTGACCTTTTCTCAGGAATCTTTTACTTGATCTCTCTGACGTATTTAGCACTTCCTTACTGCCCCCTCTTTTCTTAGGGTATGAGTATTTTTGTGAGAATTATTACACAAAATACGGAAACCAGAGAAAATAGAAAATCAATAAAATTCCATCTGACTCGTATAACCACTGTTAACATTACCTCCTACATTGTACAACTCTCTTTTCTTGGCTTCCAGTACCCTCTACTGATTCTCTTCCCAGGTTCTTCTCTGACCATTCTTTCTTTCGTTTTTTTTTTTTTTAGATTTTTTTTTTTTGATGTGGACCATTGTTTAAAGTCTTTATTAAATTTGTTACAATATTGCTTCTTTTTTATGTTTTGGTTTTTTGGCCACGAGGCACGTGGGGTCTTAGCTCCATGACCAGGGATGGAACCCACAACCCCCTGCACTGGAAGACAAAGTCTTAACCACTGGACTGCCAGGGAAGTCCCGACCATTCTTTCTAAGTGCCCTTAGTTTCTTGTCCCAGTCCTAAATGCTGGTGTTTCTCAGGGTTCTTTTCCCACTATACTCTCTCTCTCTGGGTCTTCATCCACTTGGCTACTCCACCATCTAAATACCAATCATTCCCAAATCTGTGGGTCCAGACCTAAATTTCCTGTCTCCTGGACTTATATCCATCTTGATGTCTCACAGGTACTTCACACTCAACATGCCCCCAAATGAACTCATCTTTTTCCCCAAACCCATTCTCCCTCCCTGCCTTGTCTCTGTGAATAGTAATACCACTACCACCCCACAGTTAACCAATCCCAACTCATTTCTCTCCCTCACCCCTCACGTCCAGTGAGTCAGCCGGTCCTATACACTCTACCTCCTAATCTCTCTCAAATCTCTCCCCTTTTCTTCATTCTCATGTCTTAGTTTAGCCACTTTTCTTTATTGCAACAATTACTTAACTGCCCTCCATGCCTCCAGACTTTGCCCATCTAATCCATTCTCCACACAGCAGACAAAGAGCTGACCATGGCACTCCACACTTAAAAACCCTTCCATGACTCCCATTTGCCCTCAGAAAAAAAGGCCCAATTTGAGGGGCTCAAAAAGGGCATTTGAAGCACTTCACAGTCAGGCTTCTGCCTACCTCCCCTCCCTTATCTTTTATCCCCACCCTACCCTCTCCCAAGACAGACACACACACACATACTCTACATTCCAGCCATACTAAACATCTCACAGTGTTGTACACCATTGTGCCAAGCACATACTAGGTGCTCAAAAAGTGTTTATTGAAAGAATGGTTTGAGTTCTTCATGAAATCCACAAATGAATAGACATGAAATGTCTGCTCCTGTTCTTTACTGGTATTTTAGAGGGAAAATGATCTACTATAAAGAATATTCGGTAGTTTAAAGACTGTAAGACTGTAAATTAATGCTAACAACATAACATATCAGTGCTCTTTTGGAATTAAAACTTCCCTGGCACCACAAAAAAAAATTCATTTGGTTTTAGGAACTTTTTCATGATGGCATCTCTTTCAAAACCATTCTGGAGTTAAAGTGATACAACTTTAGGATTAAACAATTTTTAGCAATATGGAAACTGGAGTTAGAATTAAACTTTTTTAACTAAAATACTCTTTGAACACAGCCTAACACAGAAGCCAGATACATAAAATGGATAAAGATGGAGCTGCTCTGGTTGATGGAGCTAGGGATTCAGAACCCTGCCCACTTGCCCCCTTCTCCCTTGCAACAGCTTCCTAAGGCACCTCCAGGGAACCCCTAAGCTATCTCAGAGAATAATTCAAAAACCACTATTTTAGTAAAAGGGACTCAGGGCTGGAGCCAGGAGGATATCTGGGTTCTGGGAAAGATCCTGCCCAGAGCTGGACAGCTCTGAGAAAGTCCTTTCCCCTTTCTGGGGCCTCAGTCTCCTTGACTGTGAATGAGAGGCTGGGATTAGATGATCCAATAATTGCCTTCCAGCTGAAATACTATTTCCATCCTTCTTGATCCTTGGCCTTTCTTTCTTACTGGCCAACATGGCCACTGACTTAGCTCTTCCTCTTTTTCAGAACAACCTCAACTTGCTGCTAACTGAGGAAGAAATGTACAGCCTCACAGAGACCTTTCAGCAGTGTAAAGTTATCCCCGGTAAGGCTGGATGGTAGTGCCAATGGAGAGAGCCAGGCAGATTTCTTCTTCATACTTTCTAGGATGAACCATGAAAGGAGTATTCCGGAATTTGTGGGGCAAGGGCATAAATGGGGCCGTGTTCGCAAGCTGTTGGCCCACCACTGGCCACAGCCTCAGTTATCCTGGCTATGGAGACAAAGACTGGATGAGAGCTGTGGGTGGTGGGGCTCTGGAGGGTACCCTAGCGGTGAGTGCAGGTACTCCAGAGGCTGCGGAAAGGGTGGGCATGGCTAGCACGGGGTGCCTCCCCACAGACTGCTCCCTGACGCTGGATGATTTCCTGCGCTACCGCCACCAAACAGCGAAGCGAGGGGACGGTGACAGGGCTCTAAGTGAGGAGCAAGAGGAGCAGGCAGCCCGCCAGTTTGCAGCCCTGGACCCTGAACACCGAGGACACATAGAGTGGCCTGATTTCTTGTCCCATGAGTCCCTCCTACTTCTACAGCAATTACGTCCCCAGGTAAGGGCCAGCTGGGGGTAAACATCCGTGGGATACTGGGTGACAGAGACCAGGGAAACATGCCAGGCAGGTTGGAGGAGCACTGGGTACTCTCTGAGCAGGAAAGGGCTCAGGTTCCATCCAGTGACAGGTGATCCAGTGCCTAGGCTGGGGAAACTGCCCAAGGAAGACTGATTAGCGCTGGACCCCACTGCAAATGTTGGTGTTACCAGAAACGCTCTGGGCAGCTTCAAAGGGAGGGTGCAGAGGTGGTAATGGAGGTAGGATTCTCTGTGGCTTGACCGTTTACAAAATATTTTCACCTCCAGGTCTTACTATATCTCTTCTTCCCCAGAACTCTCTGTTAAGGCTTCTGACAGTCAAGGAGCGGGAGCGAGCCCGGGCCACTTTCCTGGCCCGGGGCAGCGGGAGCGCTATCAGTGAGGCAGAGTGCCGCCGTGCCCAGCACTCTTGGTTCTGCAAACGCCCCCCAGATGCTTCCTCCTGCAGTGTCAGGTCCGCTCCCTACCAATCCCTGCCCCTCCTCCTTTCTCCATGCCAAATGGCCCTTGATATGAAAGGTACCCACCTCCCTGTTCCTCCTGCCAGTTTCTCCAAGAGCCAGAAGATCCTCCTGTGCTTTACACAGTGGACAGTGACTCCTACTGGCCAAGGCGTAGAGCAGCCTCTGCTCCGAACTCTGTCGCCCCATGTCAGAAAAGCCTGGACAAGCACATCCAGAGCTTTGGGTTCACCAGAATGTGGAAGGGGCCGGACCTTTCAGTGTCCCACTCCTAACCACATGTCCTTGTGCCCAACAGCGTCAGCCATGTGGGTCCCATAGCAGACAGCAGCCCAGCCAGCAGCAGCAGCAAGAGTCAGGACAAGGCCCCGCTGCCCACAGAGCCTGAGTCCAGGTGAGTGACACCTCCTCACCTGGCTGTCTACACCCCTGACCCCTACACACACACAAGTAAGGTTGGGTGTTACCCGCCATCACCCCAAAACAGCAAATGCCCACCCCAGAAACCAGACTTCAAGAGTACACATTTGACCCCAGATCCATAGGGCCAGTGAGCTGGTCTGTCACCCTGGAAGCACAGCCTGCCATCACCATGTCACGCACAAGCCAGGGCTTCCCTGAGTTTTGCCCACCTCAAGCCATGCTGCCACTGGGAGCAGGTCTCATGAGCCTCCAGGCTCAGCAACCGGCCTCACAAACCTGTTCTTTGCTTCCACTCCAGATTTGTGGACTGGCCTACCTTCCTGCAGGAGAATGTCGTCTACATCTTGGCTGCTCGCCCCAACAGTGCAGCCATTCACCTGAAACCCCCAGGATAGCATGGAGCAGAAAAGCTCAGTTTGGGGACAGTGGCGTTCTCTCCCTCCTTTACTTTCTCCCTTCCCCCACCAACCTCTGGTACTGAGACTTATGGGGATGGAGCACTGGCCACATCTCAGTTTGTCACTAAGCTTTATGGCACTGAAATCAACATTCCCATCACAACAGAGACAGTAAATGCATTGCCACAGGGAGAAGCCCTGGGAGCTGTGGCAGTATCTGCTCCTGGACCACCCCCTGCCCTCACACCATAGACTGGACCTGCCACTGCACACGTATATGTGTGCACACACATGCACACATACACACATGCCTAGCTGTCCATGCCTGCAGAGACCTGGTTCTTTTTGGTTGAAGAAGGACCAAAGTTCTTTCGTGAAGCCCTTGGTATAAACGAGGGGGTCTCTACTTAGCCCTTCTATTGGCCAGTTCTGATTCACAATAGATCAGTCTCTGGCCAAGTGATTCTTAATAAGGGGGCATATCAGACTCACATACTCTCCTAGAGATGCTGACAGGCTCCCTCTTCCCACACTGAAAATCCCTTCTGTGGTGAGCCACTGTTCCGGTAGGTGTGTGCTATGTCCCTCAGGTGGGGTGGGGAAATGGTTGAAAACCACCACTGCACTTATTATTTATTTATTATTTATTTAAATTCCAATTCCTGGTGACAGAGAAGGCAACTAGTCTGTGGAGTCCTAATTAGAAAAGGGAAGGCAGCCCCTCCCAGGGACCCAGAATTCTAGGAACCTCTCAGCCAGGTCATTCAAGTCCAAAAGTCTTTATTTAACAGAACAGTCCAAAACCAAGGTGAGCCATCCTGGCCCCTGTTTTTTAGGTGGGTGCTCATGACCCAGAGCCCAGGGGCCTGAATGGAACAGGTATGATGGCAAGAGTCACAGCCCTCTGGGTTAAGTGCTTCACCCAGGTCAGCTACCACAGAGACCCAAAGCCTGAGCTCCAATGAGGACAAGGCCTGGATGGAAGAGGAGAGAAGAAGGCTCATGCTTTTCCATTCTTCCAGCTCAGCTCAACTGCAGACCTAGAAAAGTGTGCCATGGTATGGAGTACAGAGCCAGCCTTTTTCATAGCCCAAGAAAGAACAACTCCACAGAAGCCCTCAAAAGGGATTCCTTTCAAACCACCTGACAATGAGGATAAGACACTGAAGCTAAGAAGAGGATTTGCATCTCAACTCTCTTGAACAGAGAAAGTCCCAGCAAAGCCTCACAGAAGGAAGAGGTGTTCCCTTCTCCCTGTTACTGAGATATGGCCTGAGTTGCTGCTTTTCCCCATTGCTCACTACATGTCCTTCCCCACCAGCGTAGGGCCTGGACCTGGCATGGGAAGACTTTGGGGGCAAGGAGAGGCTGCCACAAGGCCACCAAGCCTGGCCTCCCAGCCCCAGCTGTCCTTCCTAAGTTGTCATTAAATTCCCCAATCAGTGTATGTTACAGGTAAGCACAGGCCCTGGAGTTCAAGTTTCTGTTTCCAAGCTAATGGCTTAGGTTAGCCAGTTCTGACGACCAAGTTATTTGAGAGGGGGTTGGCTCAGTCATGCAGAAGTTAACACAACCCCATTGCTCAAGGCACTTCTACAGAAGAAGCAGCATACAGCTCAGTGCTGCTCAGAGGAAAGCAGGGAGCTGTAACCTGGGGCATGGTAAGAGCACTATATGGTCTCCTCCCTTAGAGCCTGACCTAGAAGCCAGGTAAGAGGCTTCTGAGGTTGGATTATTTAGGACTGAAAGGAAGCATACAGAAGATGAACTGGGTTCATGTGTATGGCTCCGAACATTTCAAAAACCCCAGTTCTTTGTAAATACTCCATAGCCATACTCCCAAGACTAATCAGTAGGAGGGGCCATTATTCAGTCCAGCCAAAAAAAGAAAAAAAAACAAAGAAAGAAATAGAAAGCACATGACTTTTGGGCCCAAAGACTGCATCCGAAGCAGCCAGCCCTAGGGTTTTGCGCTGAGATTAAAGCACATTAAGCACAAGGGCTTTTGCTTACTCTCCTGGCAAATCACCTTCTATGTCAATGGCCTTGGGCTGCTTGATCTCATGGACAGGGCATTTTGAGTAAAAACAAGCTCTGGGCTTTGAGAACTCGGTAGCTTTTTCTCCTGCCTCGTCATCAGTCAAAAGGATTGGCAGTCCATCTTCTTGTTCCCTGATCCTTCACAGACCAAGGCGATGCCTACCTCTCTGGAGCTGCAGCTTCTAGCTTTCTGTGGGTGAGTGGTAAAGACTGGGGGCCACTGGATCAGGCCAGCTGTATACCAGGGCCTGGCAAAGCAGACCCCAGAGTTCTTCCACAACAGGATCTGGCCCATTTGGGATCACCCTCTCCCTATTCCAGGGCGGTAAGCTTCCTCAGTGGGGGCGTGCTGCAAAGGGTCCAGGGGACGTTGCCCTCAGCAAAGGATAGAGTGCCCAGTCACAAGAATCCTAGGAAGCAGAAAAGCACAGAGAAGCAACCAGCCTCTTCTCCATAGGCATCTAGCTTTTTACCAAAGGAGAGGTTCCACTGCTCCCTCAGTCAAGAGTTGCAGAAGCTCCACCCCAAGCCCCTTTCTGAGATCTCCCTTTGCAGTGTCCTAATCCACGGAGCCCCTCTCCAGTACATATGGACATGTTCAAACTTTTATAAACGTAGTGAAGCCAATTTCCTTTCCTTTTCAAGCCCTTTCATCATTGTGACTGTCTGAAATTCTGCCAAGTACAGAAATTAGCGACTGACTCTAATAAGAGTATGAGAAAATGTTTCAGTCTTTTCTTCTTGGCTGCCCAAAATTGCAGAGATCAGTTCTTTTCCCAAGCACCACCCACCCCACCCCCCAGCCAAGGGAGGCTGAGGTTACACAGATGCTCCTCTGAAGACTACTTGCCCTAAGTCTGTTTTTCACCCAGAAGTCCTCTTTTCCATGCTCAGATTTAAAGACAGGGGCATTTGATGACACGATGGAGCTTCAGGGACACAGGGTCAGCTGAGGCAATAGCTGTGGCCATGTAGCCTCTTTAGGTCTGCTCCGTGGCTTCCTCTCCTGAGATCAGCCTTCCCCAATAGATTCAGGCTCTGCTCTTTTGAGCAATGGGCCCCTTTGATCCCAGGGATGGAGCAGTTTCCTTACTCCTAGGTACTGACCCCTTTCAAGAGCTCTTCCTTTGAGGACAGCCACGGCTGAAGCTATGAGCATGTTGCCTCTTTCTGTCCGCAGCCTAAGCAACTGTGGCTGCAGGCCAGACACTGGCCTTTCTGGCCCTGGTGCTCCCTATGGCATGTCACTCTGGCCTTGTTAGAGTGGCCAAATATAGGGGTCCCCCATTCCTATCAACAGTATGGGAAGCACAGAATCAAACCACCTGGGAAGAGGGCACCTCTCTGGGGGGTGGGCTCAGGATTGTGCCTAGGCCTCTAAGCCTCAACCTCAACCACTGCATGTCTCGTGGCTTCAGTAAAGCTGGTGCAAGAAGCCCTAAAGGCAAGAGGGAAGCTCAGAAGAAGCTGTATGGCAGGGTCACAGGCCAGCCATGACCACCACGGAGCCAAGAGTAACTTTCAGACAGGACTGGTGGCAGGCTCTAGTGATCCTGCAGGCATGTCCCCTTTAAACCAGCAGAGTAAAGGCAGATACATACTTGGAGTTTAAAAGGCAAAACAACATTGATGCCAGAATTTCAGGACATCCAGGCAGCACCTGTAACCGTAACCCCTTTTTACCCCTCTATTTACAGTGGAATAAACTTGCTGCTTTCTCCATGCCTCTTAGTTTGAATTGCCCAGAATCTCTCTCTGGGCCCTTAGCTACAGCCCAGACAACAGAGTTCTCCTTGATTGGGGGATAGTAATGCATCCTGCCTGCTCCCGACAGCCCACGCTGGAGTGGGGTGGGACTGGGCATTTTCTCTGCTGTTGCTTTTCTGCTGCCACTGCTTTTAGAAACCTTGAAAGGAAAGAAAATGAACAGGTTGCAGAATCTCCAGTAGACCCCACTAGCACGAAGGAAAAACTTTCTTCCCTCTGGGCCAAGTGCCCTGATGACCCAGATCATGGAGAGGGTGTCAGGTCTGCTCAGGCCAGTGACTAAGAAGCCCAATCACATTCTGGTTTGTATAGCATGGGTTGGCATGACCACAGATAAGAACATCAATGTATAAGTAGCAAGGCCTTTCCGTATCCATGGTGAAACGAAGGCCATCAAGCCTAGCCTCCTATAAGAGATGGCCTCTGATCTGTCTCCCCGCCAAACACAGGCTTGTGAGAAGGGCTCTGAGAGCGCTCAAGTAACAATGGAGGAGCCAATGGCCTCTGGTCCTTTATGCCCTTCCTGTGTGCTTTTCTGCGGAAGGTAACTTGACAGTAAGCTGAGGGGAACATCCTCAAGCCCTGTCTTCCCATCACTACAGCTGCATGCTCCTCCCCATGGCTCAGCCTTCACTCCAGAAGGAGCTGATGTTCCCAGAGGCTGGGCACAGTGGGAATCATAATAAAAAGATTGTGATGCTATTTTGGCTTCTTGTTTCCTGTTGTTTGGGGCACCTACCAAGTTTCTGTTTGGTTTCCTGTCATCGGCCAATTCCTGAGTCTAAAATAGGAGCAGCTGTGACCTCCAAGGAACCCATAAGATAGGTGGGGGTGGGAGGAGGCAGGGGCTCCACCATGGACAAGGAGGAGATGAGGGCACTGAAGAGAAGAGCCAAAGTTTTTGAAGAAATTAAGGAAAAGGTAAGCCCTCCAAGCCTGTCTGCTATGTATTGCCCCCAAACACACACCAAGGGCCAGCTTTAGACATTTTTCCCTTCCCAGTTTTTGCTGAGCTACAAAGTAGGGAAGCTAGTTGGCTGTTTTCTCCGGGTCTTCTGGGCTGTCCTTGGTCTGAGTTTCCTCCCCATCTTTGCAAATTGTTTTAATGTGATATGGTAGGGCTGGGTAAACTAAGGTCTGGAGAAGCTTTCAGAGGACTATGAAATCCCCATTCATCCCTTTTGCCTGGTATGAACAGAGCCAGTACATGTAGACAGGAAAGCATCTCTAGACTGTGGATCAGAGGCAGATAGATATTCTACCTCAAAACCATAGGAGCCCCAAATACAAATATGGTTAACCCCTGAGGGACCAGAGGCCATTCAGTTGCATGCGTCCACTTACATGCAGATTTTTTTCAATAAATAGGTACAACAGTACCACACAGTCCTCAGTTGGTTGAATCCACAGATGTGGAACCGGGGATACAGAGACCCAGCTATAAAGCTACAAGAGGATTTTTGCAGCGGGTGCATTGGCACCCCTAATTCCCACATTGTTCAAGAGCCAAATGTAATTACTAATATTTTTGAGCACTTACTATGCACTGGGCAATTCTAAGTGCTTTGCATAAACTAATTAATCTTCAAAACAACCCTACGTGATTTGTATTACAGATGAGAAAGTGAGGAACCGAGAGGCTGAGAATTTCTCAAGGTTCCACAGTCACACAGCTAGGAAGCAGGGGAACCAGGTAGTCTGGCTTCAGTGCCCACGCTCTGAACTACTTTATTGTGCTGCCTGTCAAAGTACACCTCAAAGAAAGATGCTGTGTGGTCCAGCACCTCCTGTTTCCACACCCAGGGAATAGGCATACACAGATAGCCAGACCTGTAGCCCATGTCAGAGGATTTCTTACCACCTGCACAACACCCCCTTCACAAAGACTCCCACACCCTTCCCGGAATTTTCCCACAAAGGTCCATCAGGCTCAGAAACACCTTAATAACATCCTACACGTCCCTTTTCCTTATCTCCAGGCTCAGTGAAGCCAAGTATTGGGACAGAAGAAGAGGCATAAAAGCTGGACCTCTGTGAACCTTAATGACAAGCAAGGTTTCCCCACCCTCATTCGGGCAGTCCTGACTGGAACTTCAGAGCCTCCCAGCACTGTTCCTGCTACCAACTGCCACTTGTTTCCATGGTTGGCTGGAACCTCAGTTCCACAAAAACTTCCACCGACCCTGACTTTCCCTAGAGATAAAGAGGAGTGCACTTGAGTCAGAGAAGGGCAGTGGTTGCTAAATTTGCTAAATATGGAGTAATCAGTGTTCTCTCTCCCATCCCACTCATAGGGTTACTTGGAGTTTGACCTTGCAAAACCTCAGTTTCCTCATCTGTAAAAATCTGGAAAACAGTTCATTTTGTATGCTTCCTGGGCTGATAGTTGAGTGAGGACAGAATAAATCTGGTAAGAGGAAAGAGCTTGGTACACTGTAAGGCACTGAGTGAGCAGCAAGAATTTCTGGCCCCACCTGAAGGCTGTGTGTGTATCATCTTCCACCCACCCACAGTCCCAGGCATAGCCGTGGGAACTTCCATTGGCCTCTGTCCACAGTGCTGAAGTCACAGCCAAGCCAGCTGGGGATCTTCAGTCCCTCTTTTTCTTTTTTTTTTTTTTTTGGCAATATACTAATTTATCCATATATACATTCACTTTACATTATTACATTTTAATATTCATCAAAAACAAAAACATGGAACGCTTCATGAATTTGCATGTCATCCTTGTGCAGAGGCCATGCTAATCTCTGTAATGTTCCAGTTTTAGTATATGTGCTGCTAAAGTGAGCACTTGAGTCCCTCCTTGTCCCATCTAAGTAAGCATCAAATACAGAGACTTCCAAGCCCAAGGATTGCCCTAAAGCTCAGAAATTAGTGCCAAAATGTTTTTTATTTCAGTAATTTCAAGTATCTTTGTCTTTAATAATAATAATAAATAAATAATAACACTCCTTTCAAAACTATAACAGGTACAAAATGGGCAAGATGTGATTTAGCAGGTCAGGGAGAACAGAGGATGCAGTCTTCACCTGGTGTGAGTGAACTACTAAAAAGCTGATGTAACCTGAGGCTACATGGAAAGAAGTACAGGGTCAGAGGAGGGATGCAGGCCGGCTGGTATGCTGCACCAGCACTCCTGGAAAAAGCTAACCAGAGCCAGGCATCATGAACTGAAACCCAGCCAGGGGAACATGGTCTTAGTGGCTGGGATTGAACAAGGCAGAGGAAGAACCCATGAAGGCCTGAGAGGTGTTCACCCTGTCGAGGATCAGACTCAAGGGATGCAGATGGCTGATGTCTGGTAGATGGGACCAATGAAGTCAATGTGACCTCAAGCACAGAGCTAAGATCAAAGGTGGAAGAGAGACAGATTTCTGCTCAATAGGACCAAAAGATAACTGAATACCAGGGAAGGTAGTGAAGCTGTACAAGCATATGACAGAAATGTGGAGTTGGGGGTGAAATGTCTTCCCAGGTGCCCAGTCCTCTTGAGACCTGCGATGCCAGTAAATGGTTAAGCACCTTCTGGTGCATCCCCAGCCCTGAGGCCTGCTGAGCTGTAGGAAGATCCATGCTTATACAGACCCAAGTGACCCCAAAGCATCAGCATCACTGGGTTGGGAACCTTTTTTCAGTTCAACCTCTTAAACCGACTGCTGTGCCTCCAGCTCTGAGTCCTGACCTGAGAGAAAAGATCCAAGATCCCAATATGGCTATTATCCCCTTTCCAGGTGGGCTCTGGGAAGCATGCCTTTAGAACCTGATGTTGCACGCCCTCTGCTGGTCATTCCCAGTACTGTTCTCTCACCCCAAAGAAAAAACCCTTTTGAACCTTTATGGTACTAGTCAGTGTAGGTTCAGAACAGACGGGGAGACACGAGGCAAGTACCAGGGAGTTAGATCACTGGTCAGTGTTCAGTCAACTTACAGGATCATAACTGAATCTGTGGATGGTTCAAGTATCAGTATCAAGATCAGGGCTCATCTGTGTCTAGGAGGAGGGCTTAGACTGAGGCTGGGTATAGGGAACTTTCTGGTCCAGGACTAAGACCAAGGTCAGTGTCTCAGGCTGAGGCCAAAGTTAGGGCTCATTGTGGGACTGAACTCTGGGCTCAAGTGTCAGCATGAAGTGTGTATCCAGGTGATATGCTAAGAGTCTGACCACAGGAAGGAGTCAGTCTGCATCCAGGGTACTGGGGTCAATGTAGTATTCCTATACCAGGTGGAAACATTAGATAATAAGCACCAGCCATTGGAGAACTCAAGCAGAGATATTGCCAGAGAAGAAGTATAAGAGATGGGGGACAGAATAAGCAAGTCGCTAATTTCTAAGGACCTCCCAACCTTAAAGATGGAAATAGCCAAGCTAGAGCACCCCTTTCTCCTCAGAATGTGAATCTCAGTGTTCTAGTTCCAGCTTCCTGTTAAAGCCCCCCACCAACCCTAGTACTGCCACATACAAATTATAGGAACAATTTGGGGACAGGAGAGGTCCAAGGACCAGTCCTGTCACTGCAGAAAGCTGGCAGCTGTGGGGGTAGTCTTCCTTTCCCCCAGGATTCTCTGTGTCTACTGGCAACAAGGCTTGGCAGCCTCCCACACCCAGATCTTAGCAACCCTGGGAGCCCCTGGCAACTGCTGCCATGGTGACAAGACAGGGAACTGAGAACAAGTTGGGGGGGGAGCACTTCCTCTGGAGGCTTCAGGATATGTGCAAGATAGGGGTCCCCCTCCCAGACACAGTCTGGGAGGGAACATGTGCCCCTGTCTAAACACCTCCTCACTGGCACCCACCCCCGCCCCTGCCCCCGGGTTCTGGTTCCCTCAGGGTGAGGAAATGAGGGACATCTAGGGTTGTGATGTCTCCAGAGGGAGGGAGGGTGAGTGGGGGTGTTTGGAACTGACATGATCACAGATGCATGCATACACTGGCAGACATGGTGTCAGCATATCAACAGCCATGAAGCCACACTTCATCCACTCTTTGTCATGTAGACACAGGCCTGCTTAGTCATTTAATCACATATGTACAGTAACACAAAATCACATACCTACAGCAAATAACACAGAATCAGGCACACTACCACACAAAAATAATTACACAGATACACTCACTTACAAATTGCATGACAGATACAACATGACAAATAATTCCCAGGCTCAAACATTTACAGATGCACTCACATACCGAGATATCTGTGAACATACAGTGTAAGTTAACTTTCTTGAGCGTTAACTACAGGCCGAGCTCAGAACTAAGTGCATTACATGTGTTACCTTAATTAACCCTCTCAATGACCCTATGAGGTACTGCTGTCCCCATTTTACAAAGGAGGAAATGAGGCAAGGATGTGGCAAGTAACCTCACAAGGTCAACAGTCTGCCTTCAGAGCCTACATTCTCATACCCTATGCCACACCCTGAGGCACCCCTGGTTCCTCTCATACGTTCCTGATACCCAGCGCAATGGGACACAGGACAGCAACTGCAAACTCAGCAAACAACGGAATCTGTGCCACCAATACCTGAAGGCACAGCCCTGCACCCTTGAAGGTCTAAGCCTACACTTCAGCATTAGCAGGGACCAGGTAAAGGCCGGTGACTAAACTCTGCCTCCGTGTTGGCACAGGCAAGGCTGGAGGAGGCAAAATAGACAAACCTGGCATAGGAAGAAGCAGAGCCGCCCACAGCCCAGGCCCCCATGAATCTGGAGGTGGGGGAGTGAGAGCCCTCAGACATAAGGAGCCAGTACCATTCCTGGGCCCCCTCACCCTCCCTTTCCCACCTCCATGTCACACTATTCCATTCCTTCATCACCCCACCTCCCCTCCCTTCCTCATTTCTTCTCACCTCATCTCTCTGTCCCATCCTTTTGCTACTCATCCCATCTCCCCTCCCTCCTCTCCCTATCCCCCTCACCCCATCTCCCCTCCCTCCACTCCCTTACCCCATCTTCCCTCCCTCCTCTCCTTATCCCCAGCACCCTGCCTCCTCTTACCACATTTCCTTTCCTTGCCTCACACCGCACACCCCTTTATACCTGGGATCCCCATCGTGATAACTAGAAAGAAGGCGTATAGTGGAGAATAGGCAGACCTAACCTCAGGATCCCTAGACTGCTCTCCTGTTCTGCTCTGTAGCCTAGGTATTGATGCTCTCCAAGCCTGTTTCCAGCTCTGTCTAGTTTGCATGACCTCATGGGTGTCCATACACTGCCTCAGGGAAACTGCAAGGAAAGAGAAGTGAAAGCTTCTGCTCTGGCCCTTCCTTTGTCCTCAAAGCCCCCAAGAACTCCTTCCCCCTCTTCACCCCTGGATTACCCCCTCCCTATCCCCGCTCCCTCTAGCACAGATGGGCCTGGGAGACAGTGACGTGGGCGCCAGGCACCGTGTCTGCTCAAGCGTCGGCTTCCGCTGGCAACCGCCTACGCAGCCCTGCCTGCTCTGAACATCGGGGACACTGGGGCTGAGAATTAATGGGGGTGGGGGTGGGGGTACTGAAATGGGAGATTCTGAGGGTGTTAAGAAAGGAGATCATGTGGAGCTGAGACGAAGGGTTAAAGGGGGGGGGGCTAGGATAGGGGAGCTCATGGGAGTGGATAAGGATTAAGAATAGGATAAGACAGAAGATCATGGGGGAAAGACAGGAGATCATATGGGGCCAGGAAGGGGGGGGGGGAAGTAAAAGGGGGATAAAATGTGGGAACTCAAAAGGGAAGTAGGATGAAAGATTATAGGGAGAACTTTAATGAGGATTGTGGGGATTGTTGAGAAGGGGCTGCTCATGAGGGAGCAGGGTTGAGGAGATTATACAGAGGATGAAAAGGGGACTCATAAAGGGAATCTTGGAGGTGCTAAAACCGTGGAGAACTGCTCGGTTACAAAGGAGAGAGCAGAAGGGTACTTAAACTATGCTCGTCTACCGGGGTCCGTTTTGAGATTCAGTTAGGTCATATCAGGTCAACTCCGGGTCACGGTAAGGTAAAGCTAAATCAGGTCAGGGCTAGGTCAGTTCACGGTTCAATGGAAGACAGGTAAGAATGGTAACCTTTTCACCCCGGTCCAGGGACCACACCTCCCAGAGTGCACTATTCTCTCCCCTACCCTCCTAAATGAAGACAGGAAAGAATGCCCAGAGTCACCGCCAACTGGTGGGCGCAGTTTTCCTTTAAGGCTGCCTTTGACGTTGCACGGGTTCCAGAAGGTTCTCCCGGGGATTCGGGCAGTGGCCAGTACGTCCCACGTTCTCAAACCGGAGATTGGACTAAAATAGTTGTCCCCCGACTGGGGTCTGAGCCCCACAGACCAACCAATAAAATCAAAGGGCGCGTGGAGTTGCCGCCCTCTGTCCCTTTTACCAATGACACGACGAGATAGCGAAGAGGTGTGGTTGATTGATCCCAAAGTGCACCAATCAGACCCACACCAATCACGGCCCGGAATGTGTGCGCGTGTGGCCGGGTGACAGAGGCGGAGAATGGGCGGCTACCACAAAGCCACTCGTTGAAAGCTGTCCAATTACAGCAGAGGCTGAGCTGAGTGACGGGCAGACAGCGCAATGGGCAGCGCGGAGGCGGAGCTGTGGGGGCGGGTTCCCGGGCCCGCTGGCCGCCGCCGGGCGGGCGGGCGACTCCTGTCCCGAGTGGAGGCGACGGAGCCAGAGCCGGGGGAGGGGGCAACGGCTGTCTGACGGACCGCGGCGGCGCCCGCAGCTCCTCACTGGTGAGGGCGCCGAGCCAGGACTCGAGGGTCCCGGGAGGGGGGCGTCGCGCGTCGCGAAGCCAGGGGTCCTGGTGTCGGGATGTCGGGACACTGAGGGCCCATCGGCTCTTCCACCGCGGGGGTGTGGAGGCTCGGGGTCTGCAAGGTGCTCGATGTCCGCGACCCTCTTACAGGGGGCAGCCCGCGTCTGAGCCGGGGGAGGGTCGGGCCGGGTCGCACTGGGTTCCGGGGAGGCGTTTCTGAGCCAGCCCAGTCAGCCAGCGCCGGTGACATCACCGACTACCCTCCCCCGCCGGAGCCCCCTCCCCTCTCCTCCCCTCCTCTCCTCGCCGCGCCTTTTGTCCCAGCCGAGCTCTGCCCCGCCCCGCCCCGCCCATCTGCGAGGGAGGAGACTCCCTGTCAGTGACTTCATTGAGTAGATTCTTGGGGATTGGGGTCTGGTCCTCCCCGGAGAGAGAGGCGAGAACACGCTGCCTCTCAGGCCCTCACAGACAATCGCACCTGTCAGAGGTACACACGCTGCCACTCACAAGCACACACTCTTCGCACTGCCAGCCTTACTGTCACACAGCCATACAGCCATTCACGATCAGCCAGACATCGCTGCACCTGAGAGCAGGTGACCGCTGGACCCTATTCCTTCACTCTCCACACCTGGGGATCAGGTCCAACTCCTCCTGCTGCACCGGACAGGCCTTGCTGGGCAAGTGCCTCTGAGAACCTGAGGAGGCGGCTTCCAGAGCTGCAGCTCTCCAAGCAGGCTCCAGTGGAGCGATCAGAGGTGAGGGGCTGGGCTGGGCATGTTTAAGCGTACAGTGCTCTCCTGCCCATCCCCAGCAGCACCCCAACTACAGGCCCGAGGCGCTTTCCGGAGCTTCCCACACTTCTGGGGAGAAGACTTCTTAGCCAGCTTGATGTTTAAAATTCAGCTGGAGCCCTTAAAACTTCGAGCGTGGACGCTGAATGGGTTTGTAAAGTTTCGGTAAGTCCCTCTGGAGAAGGGCACTCATACCCATACCGAGTCAAATTCTCCATGTCATATCCCCTCCATTGCCTACCCGCTTCCTCCATCTCATCCTCGTCTCATCCCCAGTTACGTATAAGAACCCCCCTTCTGTCCCACCCTTACATTTGAATGAACTGCACCCCTTGTCATTCATCTCTTATACCAAACCCTTCAGGCATCCGTTTTCCACGAACACCTCCTCTAGTATTTCAACTCTCTACATCCCATTGGTAACCCATTTGCCACTTCAGACATTTTCCATTTGTCATCCTTCATCCCCCTCCATCAGTACTTCATTTTCTGTATCAACCATCCCCCCTCCCTGTACCAGTCCCTCTTGCCATTTCTCATTTTTTAGTCCTGCCTCTACATTAACATCCTCTTCATTCTCTCCATCAAAGGCAGTGCCATGCCATGGGGCTCCTTTGTCATTCCAACACGTGGCTTGTGGGTAGGGGAGGGAGGGAGGAAAGAAGGAGGAAAAAAGGCAACTCCTGAAAGAGCTTGCCCTATGTCTGTGGAGGCAAGAGAATTACAGGTGTAGAACAGCTAGCGCGGGGGTGCAAGGGAGGAAGCTGGCCGGATGAAGGGGTAATGCAGGGACAGTGAGGGGAGGGTTGAAAGCACTGGCAAGGCGTTCCACTCACCCTCAGCCTAAAAGCTGCTACAGTTCTCTGGGGGCACCCTCTTGGTGTGCTAGGTAGGGTTCCTTCCCAGTTTCAGGGGAAAGAAGGTGTAGGCTGAGGCAGAGATGCCGGCAGACCACCCCCAACTCCCTCTCAGACAGCTTTTACTGCTGCTTCCGAAAATGGCTGCCCTCCCCCAGATGCCCTTTCTTCTCTGCCTCCCCAGCCACAGGCTCCCCCACCAGGCATGACATGCTGGTAGGGGAAAAGGGGGAGTGCCCGCCCTAATGGAGCCTTCTCTTCGTCAGAGTGAGGTGACTCCCAGAACCATGAGTCAACCCAGCCACCTGTAACAGGCCCTGTGGGGGCAGGAGTTAGGGCTGTTGTCCCTGTCTACCTGGGCCCTTGAGGCCTCCCCTAACCCATTACAGCCCTCACTCCTGCCAGGACACCCTGTAATCTCTCTGAAGCAGTCAGAGGCAAAAAAGCAGGCCTTAGCTGTGGCTGCCAGCCCAGGACATTGCTAGAAAGACGCCGGTTCTCTGGGCTTTGGCAGGGGTTGGCCAAGTCTCAGATGGGTTAGAGAATGGCTTCTGGCCATTCCTCCAACTAGCTCTAGCTACAGGAAAGTGCCTTTCCCTCTATCCACAACAGAGACATTGATGGAGGGAGATTAGAGTGAAAGAATGAGAGTCCTGTGTTTCTCCCTCATATAAATAACAAATGCCCCTGCACCCAGCATGTCAGGGACTATCAGAGGAGTGTGGGCCTGGCACTGGGCCAGATCCTAAACCATGAGGCAGGTGAGAGGGAGGGACTGGTAGAGAAGGTACTAAGGAACTGGTGGTTAGTGCCCAGTTGTCTCCTAACAACTAAGGTTTAAAAGGCCCTACCTCCAGGATGCTTTTGTTCACTAACACTGATGCTTAGGTGGCACAGACATGTCTTCACACACAGTTTTGTGTGTAGACACTGGGAAATGACTAAAGGGAACTGTTGCCCTGGTTGGGGGAAGGACGGTGTCACCCCGCCCTGCTAATGAGAGAGTTAGAAACAGCAGTATCCAAAGGCTGTGAGTCATCCTCTAATCTGAATCACACGTGAGGCTTAGCATAGTCTGGGGAGCGGGGGCAGGGAGGCCTGGGGTCTCCAATGGCCGAGAGGAATTCAGGTACACACACCCTGACTCAGCCTGGCTGGCCAAGGCAGCTGGCTGAAGACCCAGGCCTGTTCCCAGTCCTGGGCCACTGCCCCAGCTGCCCTTAGCCTGGGCACTATGCCTGAGGCATGGCATAGGAGACCACGATGCTCAGGTGACCTCACCCAGTACGCTGATCTTCACCAGCTTCTGTGCGTGGGTCTGTCAGTCCATGGTGCCACCTCACTCAGCAGAGCTCGTGGGAGTCCTCAGTCTGGCCCAAGGACCTGGGCCTTAGAATAGCCCCAAGAAGTGGGCCACAGCCCCCAGCTTCCTGTTGGGAAAACCCAGGAGCTAAGGAGAGAATCACAGAATCCTAGAATGTCAGAGCTGGAAGAGATCATCTAGTCCAACCCTTTCATTTTACTGATGGGGAGACAGAGGCCCACAGAACAGGCATGACCTGCTGAAAGTTACACAGTGAGTCATTTAGGGATTGCAGGATCATCAGGAACAGGACCGGGGTAGAAGGGAATAGAGGCATCAAGGATCGGCCCTGGTTTCTTTCAGAAACAAGGACACCAGTGCCGGTCCGGTGGCTGTGATGGGAAAGGATTACTACAAGATTCTTGGGATCCCATCGGGAGCCAATGAGGATGAGATCAAGAAAGCCTATCGGAAGATGGCCTTGAAGTACCACCCAGATAAGAACAAAGAACCCAACGCTGAGGAGAAGTTTAAGGAGATCGCAGAGGCCTATGACGTGCTGAGTGACCCTAAGAAACGGGGCCTGTATGACCAGTATGGGGAGGAAGGTAAGAGGGCAGTGCTCCAGCCTGATACTGGACACCTGTCCTTGTCTGGGGTCCTGGGTGACCCAGTTCTCAAAGCAGGGAACTGGAGACTGAGAAGGGGGTGAGGGAGGCAAGTGTTCCCAGCACTGACATCCAGAGGAAAGAAGAGACTACCCACTACCCAGCCTCAGCTCACCACAGCTCTCCCTGCCTCTCTCTGCCCCTCTCCCTCCTCAAGTTAAGGCCTTAGAAAAGCTAGAGCCAGAGACCTTCCCCGCCCTTCTTTCCCTCCCAGCCTTATTAGTCCTGCCTGAAGTCCCCGCTTCTTCATTGGCTGATGGGGAAGGTTAGGAAAGGGAGTGTGTGGCTCTCTGAGGACAGCGCATTTACAGTCATCAGCATAAAAGTTTGGCCCTTAAGCAGCCGAGGAATTAACCACTGGAGCTCTGAGCTAGAGATGGTTGTCCCCTTCCCTGCCCCCTTCCTGCCCACTTCAGGCCAGCAGAACAGAGGTAGAGTTTCGGCTCCCTGCGGAAGTGGCAGGGATCCAAGCAAGAGTGGAAGGGGAACTGCTGCTGGCACCTTGCCCCCTCCTGGGGTAGCTGGTGGCCACGCACAGGGTGTCAGGAAAGGTCCAAATAAAGCCTCTGAGAGGGCGGCTCCTCCCAGCACATCCCACGGGCATGATGTAGCTGCTAATTCTGGGCCTGCCCCTCAGGGCCGCCTGCCACCCGCCAGCCACAAGCACCTGTCAGGCTATATTAAGAGACATTGTCACAGCTGAGGACTCTCCTTTCCAGGAGGAACTGTCCTTCCTCCCCAGTGGCATCCACCTTTCTTCCACATTCTCCTCCTCACTCCCCCCGTTCTAGTCTCAAAATTAGATGGGCTAATGATATATACTGTACCTGATACAAAGCAGGTGCTCAAAAGAATGTTCTTTTCCTTTCCTCCTCCTTGCTTTATGTTCCATGGCCCTGTCCTCTGTACACCCCAGTCCTCCCAACCCCCTCTTCTTATTCTCCATGCCACTAGTTCCTTCCGTTTTTCCCTCCTCACCTACTAGACTTGCCAATTCCCAGATTCACCAGGCATCTGCTGGAATCCCCAGTATTCTCTCAGCTAAGAAATGTTTCTCTCTGGGGTAGAGGGATGGGAGGGGTAGTGGTGGGGAAGAGGGAAGCAGTACAGACACCATGCCACCATGTGACCTGTCTAGGAATTGCACTCATTCCTCTGCTCGGCCTCACCTTTGATTAGGAAGAAGGTAGGAGCTGGGAGACCTCCGCTTTCTGCATGACCAAACCTAAGCGAAGGGCAAAGCTCATGCCTGAGGTCCAGGCACCAGTTCTAATGGAGATCTACATCCCAGGAGGGCTCCTGAGGATGCAGCACAACCTTAAGGAGACATCCAGGGCCTGGGAAGGGAGAAGCAGCCTTGGAAATGTGGGTTGTATTTCTGTCTGCCCTGCCCCCTCCCCAGTAGCCAGCTAGAACAGTTGTGCACATAGACTCTGTGTGCAGCCCTCCCTGGGGACAAGTTGTTCCCAGCTTGAAAGGGGGGTGGTAGTGGTACAGCAGGAATCCTTGCAGAGAAGTCACCCCCTCCTGTCATCATCAGTCCAACTTCCCTCTCTCACTGGGCTCTGCCAAGCTTCTTGAACTCACCTGATAATCAGACCCTCAATAAAAGGAAAGAACAGACCTTGAGTCTTAGGGGAAGGGTGAAGAGGCAGCTGTCACAAGTCACTGAATTGCTTGCCACTTGGCCTCTCTAATGAAACCCAAATCTCCTCTTGTGGTCCCAGGAAATAAGAGGCTAATTTAGGCTCAGGCTTCCACAGCCAATGAAATTCTAGATAAAGCCCTCAAAGAGAAGAGTCCCTTCCCCAAGCCTGGGCCCCACCCCTCAGTGTTAATCCCCTTCCTCACTCCTCCCCACACAAGCCCCCCAACTACTCCAATCACCACCACTACCATCCCCCTTGAAGACTGCCCCCACAAATCTGAGCCCCTTAGACAGAACCTGACTCCAGAGAGAGTAGCTGGGGTCACCACCTGCAATGTGCCAGCTCACTTATCCTTTTTGGTTGCTCTGACATTAGGTATGGGGTGTAAGCCTTGGTGTTGTACAACTCCAAGGAGCTCCCTTCCCATTGCAATCTATGTCTGTCCAGTGTGTGAATGGCAACCCCTGGAGCTGTGCAACACTGTGAGCCATGAGTGTGGGAACAAAGCACTTGAAAACTTTTTGTAGAGAAATAGCTTCTCTTCTCCAAGCTAATGATCTTTCCTGCTTTTTGGGGGCCCTCCTGATTTCCCATTTGGGCACGAGTCAGAGAAAGAGGAAACCATGCTAGAAGTAGAGTGAGAGTGGACTTCCTCCTGGACTGTATCGCCACCTTATTTGGGACAGGTCACTTACAGCCCTCTGTATGGTCAAATTCTGTCTGATTGCCTCTTGCCCTGTCTTTGGAGATAAGCAAAGATATGGGAGCCAGGTATGACTTGTAATGTGACCCCAGGCCACTCATTCAAGGTTTTGTGAGACATCTTTGGGTCACAGGTACATGGAAGAGTTTACAGTGCTGGAAGTCACATCTTACCAGTCTTCTAGTCTTAGCTTTTCAGCCTCTTTGAACCTCAAGATGTGCCTTATTATTAAACATATAATTAAGAGTAGAAATCTTGCCAGAGATTTTTCTTACTCTATTAGGCCAGCCCTCTCTGTGGAAGTTAAAGCTTGCTTCTTTCTCTAGGCCCATGAACTAGGAGCTAGAGGGCAGGGGGAGGAGAGTGGGGTGGGGCAGAGACCAGCCATACTGCCCCTAACTTCTCCTCCCTCCAGGCCTGAAGAGCGGCGGCGGTTCATCAGGGGGCTCCAGTGGCTCCTTTCACTACACCTTTCATGGGGACCCCCACGCCACATTTGCCTCCTTCTTTGGCGGCTCCAACCCCTTCGATATCTTCTTTGCCAGCACTCGCTCCACTCGTCCCTTCAGTGGCTTTGACCCAGACGACATGGATGTGGATGAAGATGAGGACCCATTTGGCTCCTTTGGCCGCTTTGGGTTCAATGGGCTGAGTAGGGGTCCAAGGCGAGCCCCAGAACCACTGTACTCTCGGCGCAAGGTGCAGGACCCACCTGTGGTGCATGAGCTGAGGGTGTCCCTGGAGGAAATCTACCACGGCTCCACCAAACGCATGAAGATCACAAGGCGGCGCCTCAACCCTGACGGGCGAACTGTACGCACCGAGGACAAGATCCTGCACATTGTCATCAAGCGTGGCTGGAAGGAAGGCACCAAGATCACCTTCCCCAAAGAGGGCGATGCCACACCCGACAACATCCCTGCTGACATCGTCTTTGTGCTCAAAGACAAGCCCCATGCACACTTCCGCCGAGATGGCACCAACGTGCTCTACAGTGCCCTGATCAGCCTCAAGGAGGTGGGGCCTGGATCAGATTGTGTGTGTTTTTATCGGGTGGGGGGTGGAGGTGACGGAGACATTCTTTCCCCACTTTCTCTTTTCTTCCCTTCCCAATCACTCTACCCTACCTTTTCCTCACTTTCTGTCTCATTTTCCCCAGGCACTGTGTGGCTGTACCGTGAACATTCCCACCATTGATGGCCGAGTGATCCCTTTGCCCTGCAATGATGTCATCAAGCCAGGCACCGTGAAGAGACTCCGTGGGGAGGGTCTTCCCTTCCCCAAGGTGCCCACCCAGCGGGGAGACCTCATTGTTGAGTTCAAAGTTCGCTTCCCAGATAGATTAACACCACAGACAAGACAGATCCTTAAGCAGCACCTACCGTGCTCCTAGGCCCTGCCCCAGCCAGCCCAGAGCCTTCCACAGCAATAGCCCCACACTCACCCCACCCATTGTGCACCCAGCTTGATGTCCACTGGACACTAGCAACTCTTTCTAAATGCAAAAAAAAACAAAAAACAAAAAAAACCCACTGGTTTTCAGGGAAAATGTTCCTGTCCCTGACCCCTTTCAGAGCTGGGCTGCCTTGGGGGAGTGGGAGGGAGGTGGGGAGAGCTAGCCCAGGCCAGGGGTTAATTTTCATGTCACAAGCTTTGAATCCAGTTCCCACTCCAGTGGCTGGAGAGTGACCTGAGTGCTACTTGAAGATATAGAGATTCCTTGTCCACGCCTGTAAATAGCATGTCCTCCTTCCCCTCTCAGCTTTGCTAATACCTCTCCTTTCCCTTCCCTTCAGCTTCCTCCTACTGGGGGAGGAAGAGGATAAAAAGGACACTGCTTCCCCACCCCAGTCCCACCCCCAAGTCCACAGTGTCCAAGGTTATCACACACATATTCATGCACACAAAGCACACACCTAGAGCTGTGTGTGCCTCTCCAGGGTTGAGATAGGAAGGGAAGGTCCATAACCCATGAACCGGGCCATTGAGCACGAGACACTTTTCATTTGGGAAAGGGAGGTGAAGGGGCCCTCAGCAGCCTCCCTGACAGCTGCCCTGCCCAGACTCTGCAGAGCTGGAAGTACTGTCCTCCCTGCTGCTCTTAGGAGTGTGCAAAGGTAGAGGAAGGGGAGGGGGCTGCTGTATTAAGTCAAAGAGGTGGAGGGCAGGGTCTGTCTCCTAGCCTTCATCAGGAAGGGAAAGGGCTTTGGGTCAGGTGGCAGCTATTCCCCACCAAGAGATTCAGGGTCACAGGTTTCTCCCCACACCTCTGAACTCAGGGCCTAGCCACTCCTAAACTCCCAAATCCCATTTTTGTGATATATAAAGCTACTTACTTCTTACCCTTCATGGAGGCTGCGGGGGAATTTCTAGCCCTCTGACGCCTGTGTGACCCCACCCCACTCCCATAATTGTATAAAGATCAAATAGTGAAGGAGCTAGGGTAAGACTGCTTCAGCCATGTTCTGGGGTGGGGTTTTTAGGCTTTCTCACTTTGACAAGCCCCTGAATGTTTTTATAGTAGTTTTTTTGTATTTTTTTGTAATGACAGTATTATGGAAAAAATAAAGTATTTTAAAAATATGGAATCTGAGCAGGAGCAACGAACCTGTGATAGGAGTGGATGTGCCCTGACAATCTCCCTCCTGAGCCCCGCTCACCTTTGAGAAGCCCAAGCAGCCCTCAATATACAGTGAAGCTGACTCCTTCCTTCCTCTAAGCCCAGATTCCCAGAATTTCCAAAATGTACACCCAAAACACAGCAAAGACAGAAGATATCACTCAGCTATTAGAGGAAACAAAAAATATTTGGAAAGAATAAATATCCTGGGTTATGAGAAATAGAGACTATCCTCTAAGGATGTGCTAGCATGAGAATCAATAGATTTTTCTCTACATGGACTGGAATTTTCCTTTGAGAGAAATTTTCCTTTTAGGAGGGATGGAGGAGGACTTTCTGGCTGACTAGAAGAGACACATTCCCAAAGACAGAGCCTGAGGCAAGTGGAGAGGGTGGCTGGAGGTACCTGGCATCCTTGGCCCATGCTTAGCAGGGCCTGGCTGAAGACACAGGATTCCTGTGAGGCATGAACACTGTTACTGATACTTAAGTCTAAATTTTCCAGGGATGTCTGTCCAGGTCTTTGAATTGCCTGTCCCTGCTGAGACAACTCTGTTCCTCAGGGCCTGTGTGTTGACTGCATGATGCACTTGTCACTTTCCTTGGATCTGGGTAGGGAGGAGCCCTGTAGTCGCAGGAATGCTCATCTGCAGGCTCTGCCTGGGCCTGGACTTCCTCCTGGTACTGACTTTCCTCCCAGATTCTTTTCCAGGATCAGGCCCATGACAGCCATGCCCTCCTGAACTTCAGTGTCCCCAGTGCTATGAAGACAACTCTGCCTTCACCTGTACCTGGGCTCCACATAGAGGCTGACAAGGTCTAGGCTTTTAACAGGGATCTTCCTGCCCTTGTTTTTATCCTGGGACAACACCAATGAAAAAAGCTCATTCTTTTATTCAAGGGAGAATAAATACTTTTGGGCGGAGCCTGTTCCTTCCAGTGAAGAAACCAAGGGGTTTCTGTTCAAAAGGATGTCTGCTAATCCCCCAGCCTGGGCAGGGAGATCCCTAATCCTGCATCCCCTACTCAATGTTTTCCAATTCCAGGTCTCCTAGGGTTGTCCCTCTCTTCACCCAGGGCTAAATTCTTTTCCTAGCTCTTTCCTGAGGCCTGAAGCTTTGGGATCTAGGTATGCTGGGCCAGACTGCTCCCTCTGGCCTCCCTGTGGACGCAGAGGATCTGGGATCTGGAAAATTATCATGTCCCCACTGAGTACTTTCTGGGGATAGACTATGAGACCTTAGAGGCCAGGCTGTCTGAGGTCAGGGGCACTTCAATGAGAAAACCCTGAAACTGGCCTTGCAGCTATGCCTACAATCTCAGCCTTATCATTCTTGGAGATTACATGCGGGATTTGTGGTTCTTTAATACCTGTGTAACCTTAAACACACACACACACACACACACACACACACCTGTATAAAAATTAAGATAGTAAAGAAACTGGGAGAAAGTCTGGTTCAGCCAGGTCCTGGGGAATGGGGTCTTTATTGGGTTATCTCACTTTGATCAAGCCCCTGAATCCTTTTATAGTAGTTGTGTGTGTGTCAGGGGGTAATTTTGTATGACAGTACTATGACAATCATTTGTTCATTTATATAATAACTATGATCGGCCTGTCCCTCATCCTGCCTCGGGGTTTCTTTCAAACAGCTAAGCAACCTCGGCTTAGCCATCCCTCAAACAAACCAAATCAACTGCACAGTTGGGTGGCTGAGAGAGAAGGGTGGACTGAGGAAGGGGCCATGATTGAGTCTCTATCAACTAAACAGTTTTATGGATTCAAGGAGCTTGCGAGGTAAGCTCTACCTCTACCATACCCCAAACCATATAATCTGGGCTTACTAATGCTTGTCTAATGCCTAGATCAAGGAAGGAAAGCTTCCAAGAGGTATTCAGGCAGTGTTCTTGACTCACTGAGTAAACCAAATATCCAGTTTCCAAGTGGCTATAGGACTTTCCAGGAGGGGGTAGAGTATACTTGGCAGCAAGCCATGAACAATACATATCTATAGGGATCCCATTCTAATAGGTCTGCCCCAGTTTCTTGCCCAAGTAAACCTTCAGGACATTTTCCAGTTGCTTCTAGTCTAGGTTCTCTTTTAAACACATTGATAGGTCATTTCCTGATTCATTCCCTGAGTGACTCAAGTCACTTTTTATCTCCTCTGAAGAATGGTCCCTCAAAACCTTCACTAGGTTGCTTTCTGAATTTCTTGACAGGTTAAATTTGGGGCCTTTTCTCAGGCTATGCCTCAGGTTCTTCCCTAGGTCATTCTCTAACTGGAACTTTGCTGGGCCCCTCACATAGAAAATTCCTGGGTGCCACAATCCAATCATTCTTAGATCATTGCTGTCTTGGCCCATAAACACAGAGGGCTGTGAAAGTCTATGATCGCTCCTTCTCTGAGATTTGTCTGTTAGTTGCCCTGAGGCTACATCAGTGCCAGAAACTCTTGGATCCTGCAGGCTACGACCCACTAGTGTTACATGGAACTCTTTCAAAGGTGGTGCTTTAGTTGGTTCCAAATATTATCTATAGGAAATTCTCTAAGAAAAATGGAAACTGGAACATAGGGCTGGGAGCCCAGGCTATACAAAAAGAAGTTAAAACCTACAAATTTTCAGTCTGCTTCTGTAACAGGTATTATTTCATTTGGAGTGAGAGACTATACCTCACACTGGGTCCTAGGAAAGTTTACTCCAAAGGCCCTAATCTGGGGTGGAGAAGAAGGTAGTAAGAATAGGAGCAAGGATTGAAGGTGGGCCTTAGGTAGGGGCTGGGAATGAAACAGGGTTCAGGGCTGGGGAAGCAGTGGGGAATATTTAGCCTGCATTTAAATTAGAGGGGATGAAGGAACAGGCATTAGAAATTCCACTGAATAAAACAAAGGGAGACTCCAGTGGGGAGCAACCACCAGAAATCAGGACAGCAGCTACAAGGGACTCATTGTGCAGAGAGGGGAGACCCTAGAAAAGCTGGCTCCATTTATGCTGCAAACAGTCCTCCCAGGTTTGAGGATGTGGGAGCTGCTGAAGACTGTGCAGTTGATTTGGTTTGTCATCAGTGTTCCACAGTGGTTGGGAGCTTGGGTGTCCTGCATGTCAGCAAATGACTCTAAAATAGTCCCAGATATCCTCTCAGCAAAGACTGGGCAACTCATCGGTTCTAATGATATAACAAAACCTCTATTCAATAATTAACTGACCACTAAGCTAATCAAGCAGAGACTTAGTGTCTACATACAACAAAGAATATAGATCTTACAGAATTAGTTCAGAAAAGTCAATATGCAAATAACAAAACAGCAATAACAACAAACTCTGGAGAGAATATGACTTCTAGAGTTGCCATGTTATATTATTTAAAATGTCCAATTTTCAATAAAAACTATAAAACATGCAAAGACACAAAAAAGTATGGCCCATACATATATGCAGGGGAAAAAACAAAAATCAATAAAAAGTGACCCTGGGAATTCCCTGGCGATCCAGTGGTTAGGACTCCGTGCTCTCAGTGCTGAGGGCCTGGGTTCGATCTCTGGTAAGGGAAATAAAAATCCCACAACCTGCATGGTGCAGCCAATAAATAAATAAATAAATAATAAAAATAAATTAAAATTGACCTTGAGGAAATCCAGATACTGGACTTACCAGACAAAGACTTTAAATCAGCCATTCAAAATATTTTCAAAGAAGTAAAGAAAACTATGTTTTAGAAAAAACTAATGGAAAGTATGAAAACAATGGCTCACCAAATAGAGATTATAAATAGGAGATAGGAATTACTTTTTAAATATAACCAAATAGGAACTCTGAAGTCGAAAAGTACGATAACTGAAATGAAACTTTCAATAGGAGCTCAAAGACAGATCTGAACGGGTGGAAGAAAAATCAGTGATTTTGAAGATAAGTCAACTGAGATTATCTAATGTGAGGAACAGAAAGAAAAAGTAATGAAGAAAAATTAACAGAGCCTAGAAGACCTGTGGGACAACATCAAGTGTACAACATACAAATAACGGGAGTCCCAGAAAGAGAGGACAGAAAGAAAGGGGCAGAAATAATAACCAGAAAAATAATGGCCAAAACTTTCCAAGTTGAATGAAAGACTAGTCTACATATCCAAGAAGCTTAACAAGTTCTAGGTATGATAAACACAAAGAGATCCACAGTTAGACACATCATAATCAAACTATCAGAAGACAAGACAGGGACAATCTTGAAAGAAGCAAGAGAAAAGTAACTCATCACGTACAAGAGATCCTCAATAAGATTAGCAGCTTATTTCTCATCAGAGGCTATGAAGGCCAGAAGGCATTGGATGGCATACTCAAAGGTCTGAAAGAAAAATTCTATAATCACTGAAACTATCCACAAATATGGAGGAAGAATTAAGACCAGATAAACAAAAACTGAAAACCCATTGCTAGCAATTCTGCTCTACAGAAAATACCAGTGGAGTCCTTCAGGCTGGAAAAAAAATAAAAAAGGAAATTAGACCAGTAACTCAAATCCACATGAAAAAAATAAATAGCACTGGCACAGGTACCTACAGAGGAAAATATAAAAGATAGTATAAATGTATATTTGTTTGTAACTCTTTTCTTCTCCCATCTGATTTTTAAAATACCTTCATAAAGCAATAATGATAAATCTGTGTTGCTGGACATACAATGTATAAAGATGCAATTTGTATGCCCATAAGAGTACAAAGGAGGGGGAAGAAAATGGAGCTGTATAGGAGCAAAATTTTTATATACTATAGAAATTGAACTGGTATTAGTCCAAACTAAATTGTCATAAATTAAGATTTATTAAGATAAAATAAGATACAGATAAGATTTATCAGGCTAAATTAGTACGATAAATTATGACAATTATAATCCCCAAGGCAACCACTAAGAAAATAACTCAAAACTATAGTAAAAGAAATGACAATGTAATTAAAATAGCATACCAGAAAACATCTATTTAACAAAAAAGAAGGCAGTAAAGGAGCAACTGAGAAACAAACAAAAATGACATAAGAAATATAAAAAACCAAAAGCAAAATGGTAGATATAACCCCTACCATATACTACACTAAATATAAATGGATTAAAACTTTCCAATTAAAAGACTGAGATTGGAAAATTGGACTTTAAAAAATATACGATCCAGGGCTTCCCTGGTGGCGCAGTGGTTGAGAATCTGCCTGCCAATGCAGGAGACACGGGTTCGAGCCCTGGTCTGGGAGGATCCCACGTGCCGCAGAGCAACTCGGCCCATGAGCCACACCTGAGCCTGCGTGTCTGGAACCTGTGCTCCGCAACAAGAGAGGCCGCGATAGTGAGAGGCCCGCGCACCGCGATGAAGAGTGGCCCCCACTTGCCGCAACTGGAGAAAGCCCTCGCGCAGAAACTAAGACCCAACACAGCCAAAAATTAATTAATTAATTAATTAATTAAAAATATATTTATACGATCCAATTATATGCTATCTACAAGAGACACACTTTGGATTCAAAGACACAGATAATTAAGAATAAAAGGATGTAGGGACTTCCCTGGTGGTCCAGTGGGTGAGACTTCAGGCTTCCAATGCAGGGGGCCCGGGTTGGGGAACTAGATCCCGCATGCATGCCACAACTAAGAGTTCGCATGCCGCAATTAAGAGTCTGCATGCTGCAACTAAGAAGCCCCCATGCCGCAACTAAGAAGTCCTTATGCCACAACTAAGAAGTCTGCATGTCATGACTAAGAGTCTGCATGCCACAACTTCACAATAAGAAGTCCGGATGCTGCAACTAAAGATCCGCGTGCCATAATGAAGATCCTGCATGCTGCAACGAAGACCTGGCATAGCCAAAAATCAATCAATAAATAAATAAATAAAAATTATAAATAATTTTTTTAAAATATGGTCATCCTTTAAAAAAAAAGAGAGAGTAAAAGGATGGAAAAAGATATACCATGCAAACAATAACAAAACGAAAGCTTTAAAGTGTCTGTACTAATATCAGACAAATCAAACTTTAAAAGAAAAACTGTTACAAGAGGTAAAAAAAAAAGAGATTATATTTTATAATTATAAAAGAGTCAATTCATTAAGAAGATATAACAATTATAAACATACATGCACCTAAAAACAGAACCCCAAATACATGAAGCAAAAACTGACACAATTTAAGGGAGAAATAAACAATTCAACAATAATAATGAGAGATTTCAATATGCCACTTTCAATAATGTATAGAACAACTAGGCCAAAGATTAACAAGGAAATAGAAGACTTGAACAACATTATAAATCAACTAGACCTAACAGACATCTATAGAGCACTCCATCCAATAATAGCAGAATATACATTCTTTTCAAGTACACATAAAACATTCTCCAAGTGAGACCATATATTAATCGTTAAAACAAATATCAATAAACTTACAAGGACTGAAATCATACAAAGTATGTTCCATGATCACAATGGAATGAAAGAAATCAATAAGAGAAGGGAAATGGGGAAATTTGTGTATATGTAAAAATCAAACACACACATACATAACCAATGGGAGATCCTAGATTATATATATATATATATTATTATACATATTATTAGGAGAGCCTAGGTTTTATATATATATATATGTGATCTCCTATTGGCTCTGTTTTTCTGGTGAACCCTGATTAATACACATAGAAATTACCAACTGACTTCAAAGGAAATAGAAATCTCAACAGATAAATGACAAGCAAAGAGATTGAATCAGTAATCAAAAGTCTTCCAACAAAGAAAAATTCTAGAATGATGGCTTCACTAGTGAATTCTACCAAACATTTAAAGAATTAATACCAATCCTTCTCAAACTCTTTCCAAAAATTGAAGAGGCAACACTTTCTAACTCATTCTATGAAGTCAGCAGTACCCTGATACCAAAGCCAGATAATGAAAAATTAGAAAACAATCCATTTTACATTCTAAAATTAGAAAATAATAAATTCAAATAATAAAATTAGATTAGAAAAGAAAATTACAGCCCAACATTCCTTACAGACGCAAAAAATAGACGCAAAAATCTTTAACAAAATATTAGCAAATTGAACTCAATAGCATATTACAAGAATTATTTACCATAGCTAAGTGTGATTTATTCCAGGAATACAAGGGTGGTTCAACATAAGAAAATCAATCAATGTAATACATCATATTGATAGAACAAAGGGGAAAAAAACCACATGATCATCTCAGCTGACACAGAAAAAACATTTGACAAAATCCAAACTTTTCATGCCAAAAACTCAGAAATAAGGAGTAGAGGGAAAATTCCTCAACATGACAATGAGTATTTTTTTTAAAAATCCACAGCTAGCCTCATATTCCATGATGAAAGACTAAAAGTATTCCCCCTAAGATCAGGAACAAGGCAAAGATGCTCACTTTCACTACTGCTGTTCAGCAGTGTATTGGAAGTTCTCCTTGATAAGAAAAAGAAATAGAAGTCATCCAAATTGGAAAGGAAAAGGTGAAACTATTTCTATTCACAGATGACATGATCTTATATATAGAAGATCCCAAAGAATCCACAAGAAAGCTAGTAGCACTAATAAATAAATTCAACAAAGTTGCAGGGTACAAGATTAACACACAAAAATCAGTTGTGTTTCTCTATGCACCACAAATAAACCATCCAAAAAGGAAATTATGAAGGCAATTCCATTTATAATAGCATAAAAAGTATCAAATACTTAGGAATTAATCTATCGGAGGAGATTAAGGATTTATATCCTGAAAACTAAAAAACATGGCTAAAAGAAATTAAAGAACTATATAAATGGAAAGACATCTGTACCCATGGATAGGAAGACTTAACATTGTTAAGATGTCAGTATTATCCAACATGATCTACAGATTCAACATAATCCCTATTAAAATTCCAACTACCTTTTTTGTAGAAATGGAAAAGCCATCATCAAAATCATATGGAATTGCAAGGAGTCTCAAATAGCCAAAACAATCTTGAAAAAGAAGAATAAAGTTGGAGAACTCATACTTCTTTACTTCAAAACTTACTAAAAAACTACATTAATTGGGACTTCCCTGGTGGCACAGTGGTTAAGAATCTGCCTGCCAATGCAGGGGACACAGGTTCAATCCCTGGTCCGGGAAGATCCCACATGTCGCGGAGCAACTAAGCCCATACACCACAACTACTGAGCCTGCACTCTAGAGCCTGCGAGCCACAACTACTGAGCCCGTGTGCCACAACTACTGAAGCCCATATGCCTAGAGCCCATGCTCCACAACAAGAGAAGGCACCGCCATGAGAAGCCCGCGCGCCACAACAAAGACCCAACGCAGCCATAAATAAATAAATAAATAAATTTTTTAAAAAACTACATTAATTAAAACAGTATAGTACTAGCATAAGGATAGACATACAGACCAATGGAATCAAATAAGGAGCCCAGAAATAAACCCTCACATATATGGTCAATTGATTTTTGAAAAGGGTTCCAATACCATTCAATGGGGAAAGGACAATCTTTTCAACAAATGATGCTGAGAAAACTGAATATTTATATTACACCATATATAAAAATTAACTCAAAATGTATCAAAGGCCTAAACTTAAAAGCTAAAACTATAGAGCTCTGGGGAGAAAACATTGGGAAAAAACTTTATGACAATGCATTTTGGAACAGTTTCCTGGGTATGACACCAGAAGCACAGGCAACAAGAGAAAAAAATAGATAAATTAGACTTCATAAAGTTCAGCACTTCTATGAATCAAAGGACACTACTAAGAAAGTGAAAAGACAACCTACAGAATGGGAGAAAATATTTGCAAATTATATATCTTATAAGATATTAATATCCAGAATATATAAACAACTCAACAACAAAAAAGCAAACAATCCAAATCGAAGATAAAAGAACTTCACATTTCTCCAAAGAAGATATACGAATAGCCAATAAGTACATGAAAAGATGCTCAACTTCATTAGTCATGAGGGAAATGCAAATCAAAACCACAATGACATACCACTTCCACCAAGTAGGATAATAAAATTTAAAAAACAGAAAATAAGAAGTGTTCACAAGGATATGGAGAAATCGGAACACTTGTGCATTGCTGGTGGGAATGTAAAAATAGTGCAGCCACTAAGGAAAACAATTTGGTGGCTCCTTAAAAAGTTAAACATAGAACTATCATATGACCCAGCAATTCTACTCCTAGGTATACATCCAAAAAAATTGAAAGCAGGAATTTGAACATATATTTGTACACCAATGTTCATAGCAGCATTATTCACAATAGCCAAAAAGTGAAAACAACCCAAGTGTTCATCAACAGATGAATGAATAAACAAAATGTAGTCCATATATACAGTGGAATATAAGTCAGCCAAAACAAAGAAATGAAAATTTTTATATATGCTACAACATGGGTGAATCTTAAAAACATGTGAAATTAACTAGACACAGAAGGATAAATATTGTATGAATCCACTTATATGAGGTACCTAGAGTAGGCAAATTCATAGGGACAGAAAGTAGAATAGAGGTTACCAGAAGCTGGGGTTGTGGGAGGGGGACGGAGAGGGAGTTATTATTTAATGGGTACAGAGTTTATGTTGGGGATGATGAAAAAGTTTCAGGAGTAGATAGTGGTGATGATTACACAACATTGTGAGTGTATCTAATGCCTGAATCTGAATTGTACACTTACGAATGAGAAATATTACGTGTATTTTATCACAATAAAAAACAATGAAGTCGGGGCTTCCCTGGTGGCGCAGTGGTTGAGAATCTGCCTGCCAATGCAGGGGACACGGGTTCGAGCCCTGGTCTGGGAGGATCCCACATGCCGCGGAGCAACTGGGCCCGTGAGCCACAATTACTGAGCCTGCGCGTCTGGAGCCTGTGCTTCGCAACAAGAGAGGCCACGATAGTGACAGGCCCGTGCACCGCGATGAAGAGTGGCCCCCGCTTGCCGCAACTACAGAAAGCCCTCGCACAGAAACGAAGACCCAACACAGCCATAAATAAATAAATAAATAAATAAAATTTTAAAAAACACAACACTGAGCTTTCCTACAATCTACACTTCCCTGTACGTGACACTCCACAACATTAAAAAAAAAAAAAAAAAGAAGTCTACATCTAAAACTAATACAATGTTATGTGTCAATTATATCTCAATAAAATTAATTAATGATTTAAAAGAAACAACAATGACATCAAAATGGATCAAAGACCTAAATATAAGAGCTAAAACCATAAAACTCTTAGAAGAAAACACAGAAGTAGATTTTCATGATCTTGGATTTGGCAATGGATTCTTAGATATGACACCAAATATGTGAGCAACAAAGGGAAAAATAGAAAAATTGGACTTCATCAAAATTAAAAACTTTGGGCGTCAAAGGACACTGTCAAGAGAGTGAAAAGATAACTCATAGAATGGGATAAAGTATTTGCAAATCATACATTTATAACGGCTTAGTATCCAGAATACATAAAATACTCTTATAACTCAACAACAAAAAGACAATCTACCCAATTTTAAGACAGGCAAAAAACATGAATAGAAATTTTGCCAGACTACAAGATATTTAAATGGCCAACAAACACATGAGAAGATGTCAATGCCATGGGTCATGAGGGAACTCTTGTACATTGTTGAGAAATGTAAAATGGTGCAGTCACTTGGAAAATAATTTTATGGTTCCTCAAAAAGTTAAACATAGAATTATCATATGACCCAACAATCTCACTCCAAGGTACATACCCAAGAGAAATGAAAACATATATTTCCACAAAAACTTACACACAGATGTTTATAATAGCATTACTCATAATAACCAAAAGATGGAAATAACTCAAATGTCCACCAACTGACAAATGGAAAAACAAAATGTGGTATATCGATACAATGGAATATTATTCAGCCATAAAAAAGGAATGAAGTACTAGTACATGCTACAAAAGGATAAACTTTCAAAATCTTATGCTATGTGAAAGAAGGTAGGCACAAATTTTCAATTATATTATATATTCCATTTATATGAGATATCCAGAACAGGCACATCTATAGAGACAGAAAATAGATTAGTGATTGCCAGGGGCTGGGAGAAGGAAAGAATGAGGAGTGTGTTAATGGGCATGCCTCTTGTTGAAATGATGAAAGTATTTTGAAATTAGATAGTGGTGATGATTGCACAACCTTGAGAATATCCTAAAAACTATGAATCGTACACTTCATAGGGGTGAATTCTATGGTATGGGAATTATATCTCAATTTTTAGAAATAATATTTTTTTAAATGAATAAGAGAGATCCATGCATAAGAGGTTGATATCCTGAGAAAAGGTGGAGTTAGGTGAGGTGAAATAGTCCAGACACAAAGTCTAGCTAGAGAATAGGATCTGAGTGTGCTCTGAAGGAAAATGGGAAAAGGCAAGTGTTAGAGATGGAGGACAATCCAATAAGAAAGTGGGAATCAGTGGCAAAAAGGGCTGGTGGCCAAAAGGTGGTGAGAGTAATAAAAAAGACAGGTTATAAAGGGAGGCTCATGCGCGTCTGGAGCCTGTGCTCTGCAACAAGACAGGCCACGATAGTGAGAGGCCCGCGCACCACGATGAAGAGTGGCCCCCACTCGCCGCAACTAGAGAAAGCCCGCGCACAGCAACGAAGATCCAACACAGCCAAAAATAAAAATAAATTTATTTTCAAAAAAAGAAAGTTAGAGGTGTGGTCAAAGAAGGTTAAGTGAATAAAAAGGCAAGGAGGGCACCCAGTGGCAAAACTCCACAGATGGAGGAGATAAAACTATCAGTGGATGAGAAAAATAGGTCAGTGAAAATATGGGGGCAAATGGCAGAGTGACCTCTAATGGCAGAAAGAAGGCCAGTGATGTGAATGAAAAGAGTGATGTAGGCCTGGGGCCCACTGGGATGTTGGGGTACAATTAAAGGAAGAGAGACAATGAACTAAGATGAGTACAGCATGGGAAGATGGGTCTCTGTAGGTTCTCAGGCTGACAGAGGGATAAATAGGACAGTGTGAGAGAGGTCACTCAGAGGGGCTCTTAATTCCTTTTCTAGAGGGTCTGGTGAGAGTGGGGAGGACAGACAGTGGGTGGCTCAGGCAGAGAACCTATGGGACACAGCCAAAGGGACACAGAGGAAGAAGCAGCTTCCCCAACCTCCCCAGACATCAGAAGATCAGCTTCTACAGTCACTCTATCATGATCCTCTCAGCAGGGATCTTGCTACAAATTGTCCTCATCAAGAAGCTTGCCCAGATGGCTGCAAAAGACAGGATGTACAAGCTGCAGCTGGGAGCAGAATGAGGCTAGGAGGGCCCAGCAAGCCTGGCAGGAGTCACGTTCCCTACGTCACTGACTTCAAGATGCTTCTTTTATTCCTCAATGAGGGAGTTCTTTCACATTCCCTTCCCTATAGGATTACCCTCTCATGTCAACCTCGGCTGCACAGGGGCCCTGCAGTCACAGAGGCCATGCTAGGAAGAGGGGGAAGAAAAGAAGGAGAAGAGCTTCATCAATACCTGCTTTTCCAAAGAGTAAGCAGGTCCCATGTCACGTGCGCTCCTTTCTGGCAAACTCTCCAAGCTGGGAAAGCAGGAGACTTGGTTACATGTGGTGAAGGTAGGAGCAAAGGATCTTATAGGAGGCTGAGCAAAACTGTCCTCTGGGGGAGGCTCTTGGGAGACTAGACTCCAAGAGCCCCAAGCATTAGTACACAAGGTCAAACAGTGACAACAATAGACAGGCTCAAGTATGGAATAGCATTTTATACTTTATCCCATCTGATCGTCATTACCACGCTGTGAGGGATGAAGGTCAAGTGTATCTCAAGGAGGAATCTGAGCCTTAGGAAAATTAATCAATTTGTCCCAAAACAGGACCCAAAAGGTCTGCCTCCAGATATCCTTTCCACTGTGTCTCACACTGCCACCTAGTGGGCAAGAACCACAGGCCCGCTCCACCATTTTTCCATTCCCAGGGATGGACCTAGCAGGGAACTGGAGAAGTGTTCTTGGTTCTGACTCCTTCCTATGACTCTCCCTGCTGAGAGCTTTGTTTTCTAAGAGGGATGAGCTCTAGCAGCTGACATCCTTAGAGACTGTGGATATGGACCTGGGTCTCACAGAAAGGAGAGATTAAGGTTAACCCTTCAGAGCTCCAGATTGAATAGGCAGAACCTTACCCACAAAATGCTCCCTCTTTGCTCCTCTTCTTCCCTGCACTGATGCCACAAAACAAAAAAGGAATGAGGTGCTTGGACTCAATTCTTACTCTCCTCTCTCTAGGCAAGCTGCAGACATTCATTATATATGAACAATATGATTTTCTACATTGAATTAATGAAATTCTGGGTTCTTACCCAGAAATCATTTTTAAAATGGTTAAAGTATTTTCTATTTTTTCTCCTTTGAAAATCTCAAACAAATGTTTTCTGTACGTGATCCTCAACTGATTTTTAGTCAGTATTCCTTAATGAAAAGGGTAAATAATCTCAGACCAACAAGTGCATGAATGTTCCATTCGATAGGATTTTGTCCCCTGGGTATGGAGCTTAGACTCTAGCATCTCAGCATTGTGCTCCAGATCAGCTCAATCACGAAGGAAACACGTGATCCAGAGATACCTGAGAAGGTACCATGACTGAAGAATGTGTGTTTAAAGACTGTTCTCCTGTAAGTACTCTGAACTGTCTTCATAATTTAATCCTGTGTTGTTACATATGGTAGCCACTAGCCACACATGGCTAAAGCACTTTAAAATGGGGCTAGTCTGAATTGAGATGTGCTGTAAGTGTAAAATATACATTGGATTTCGAATACAGTACCAAAAAGGATGAAAGATGTCTCAGTAATTATTTTTTCATATTGCTTACATGTTGAAATGACTGTCGAAAGGAAACTCCTTACCAAATTTGCTCTTAATATCTCTTAATATTTGCTCAAATGTCTCTTAACATTGTCCATTTTACTATCTGGAAATTTTTTACACAACCACCAGCTTTTTCATTTTTCTCTGCTGTAGAGCATTCTTTTGGTGTTTATCACTCAGAAACACACTTTTTCACAACAGACTTTTGCAGCATTGGTGATGACCCTCATTGAACATTGGGTCTCACTCTGTAGTCAACTGTGAGGACTCATTTAAGTGAATTTCCTCCACACGACATAAAGGAAATCATCTGTCAAAGGCAATTGCAGTGCACATTATTACACACAATATTATGTGCACAATAATGACACAGTAACTATAACATGCCAAAAAATACATAAAGAAACAACTGTGTATGTTGTTAAAAACTTGAGATTTCTATATAAATACTTTAAAATATTTATGAGAAAATGGATCTTGTCCTGTAACACATTTAAAATCAAGTGTTTGATAGAAAACAAACTTATGGTCACCAAAGGGGAAAGGGGGTGGGGGAGGGATAACGTAGGAGTTTGGGATTAACGGATACAAACTACTATATATAAAATAGATAAACAAGGACCTACTGTATAGCACAGGAACTATATTTAATATCTTGTAATAAACCATAATGGAAAAGAATACAAAAAAGAATATATATATAACTGAATCACTTTGCTGTACAGCAGAAATTAACACATTGTAAATCAACTATATTTCAATTTAAAAAATCAATATATACTGTCTAAAATTAATAAATCAAGAAATATTGGTAAAAGTTTATTACTTAAAAATAAGGATGTGGGGCTTCCCTGGTGGCTCAGTGGTTAAGAATCCACCTGCCAATTCAGGGGACACAGGTTCGAGCCCTGGTCTGGGAAGATCCCACATGCTGCAGAGCAACTAAGCCCATGCGCCACAGCTACTGACCCTGCACTCTAGAGCCCGCGAGCCACAACTACTGAGCCCACGAGCCACAACTACTGAGCCCATGTGCCACAGCTACTGAAGCCCGCGCGCCTAGAGCCCATGCTCCGCAACAAGAGAAGCCACCGCAATGAGAAGCCAGCGCACCACAACGAAGAGTAGCCCCCGCTCGCCACAACTAGGGGAAGCCTGCGCACAGCAACAAAGACCCAACACAGCCAAAAATAAATAAATAAATAAACTTATTTTTTAAAATAAAAAATAAGGATGTGAACAATGCAAAAAATAGCCAAAAGAACTTAAAGTGGTTACCTCTGGTAAGCAGAGCTTGCAGTAGAAGAAGGTGGGAGAAAAGAGCCTGTCTTTTTTTTTTTTTGCCTTGCCCACGCTGAACGGATTGCTGGATCTCAGCTCCCCCACCAGGGATCAAACCCAGGTCCCAGCAGTTAAAGTGCGGAGTCCTAACCACTGGATGGCCAGGGAATTCCCAAGCCTGCTTTTTGTTACTATCTGACTTTCAAAGCAATGTGCATATATTACTCTGATTTAAAAAAAACAACAACAAAAAACACTAATTTTAAATATAACCAAAAGAAAAGCAAACAAGTATTTGACAGAGATTCCATGGTAAAAATCTGCAAGTAAGCTTGAAATAGAATCCAATTTTTAAAATGAAGTCTATAAGATTTCCATTTCTGGCAATTTAACTAGGCTAGATGTTATGAAATGCCCTTGCACTGCAAAAATCCAAATGCTGGCTTAACTAGAACAAATACACTTTTATAAGGGGAGAAAGGAAGGAAGGAAGGAAGGAAGGAAGGAAGGAAGGAAGGAAGGAAGGAAGGAAGGAAGGAAGGAAGGAGGGAAGGAAGGGAGGAGAGAGAGAGAGAGAAAGAAAGAGAGAGAGAGAAAGAAAGAGAGAGAGGGAGAGAGAGAGAAAGAAAGGGAAAGAAAGAGAGAAAGAGAAGGCAAGAAAGAGAGAAAGAAAGAAGAAAGGAGACAGGGAGAGAGGAAGAGAGAAAGGGAAAAAAAGAGAGGGGAAGGGAGAGAGGGAAAGAGGTGAGGAAAGGAGGAAGAAGGAGATTCTAGAGCCAAAATTAGATGGAAAGCCAACACAGACACTACGGTTGCCCTAAAAATATGCCCAACCCAGAAACCTAAAGTTTTGCTGGTTATCAGCCCCACCAAGGAATAGTATTTAGACTTGACAAAGTGGGGGAGCTGAATCTGAGAACTGCACATAAAGCTAGGCAACCAAAAGGGCTATATTGTGAACACGTGAACAAAAAAAATCTGCATGCTGGAAACAAGAGCCAATAAAAATCCAATTTGTCTCTGGTGACACTAAGAATGTGAAACCAAGAAGGACCCTGTGGGGCTCCTGGGCATGGAGGTCTTTCTGTGTCCCCCATTTCTTGTTTGTAGGAAATAGGCTTCAGTCTCCATGACCTTCCCTTAGTTCCAAAGGACAGGTTCAAACAGTTGCTAATCAGGGAAGGGAGGGGATGCAGAGACAAGGGAGGAGCAGTCAAGAAACAACAGTGCAGCCTTGGGACAGGGTCCTGGTTCCTCCTCGCCCCAAGGGATACACATAACAATATCTTTGAGCTCTTCTGCAGAACTAAAACCCCCAACAAATGGAAGATGTTAACTACTTGATGAAGCATTCTTCATTCCAGAGAGAAGGTCACATTTTGATAACCTTGAGAACCACAGAAGCTCATCAAGAGACCACCTGAGGCCAGATTAAAGGAATGCAGGCCCTGCACACACCCTGATCCTTATCAGCAACCCCACCCTTGAACCACTGCTATAAAACTCCTCACCAAGTGCCCCCCCACCGCACCCCGGGTTGGGACACACAGTTTTTGAGGGCATGAGACCCCTGTGTCCCCCTTTGCCTGGCAAAGCAATAAAGCTATTTTTTTCTACTTCACCCAAAACTCAGTCTCTGAGATTCGATTCGATTCAGCACCAGTGCACAGAGGCCAAGTTTTCAGCATCAGATTGGGAGAAGAGACAGATTTGAGAAACAGAATTAGCAAAACTGAGTGGAAACACTAACAACATTAATACTAATAATTTTCCCTAATAATTTATAATCATAGCCCTAGTTTCATGAAGACCCGGGATGTGAATTTACACCATATTCATAGTCTGAGAAATAAACATAGTCAATCCAAGAAAAAAACAAATAATTCCAGGTTGGTCAAGTACCTTAGCACCCAGGAGAAACCAAGACAAATCATCTCAATCCAGGCTCTTCAGGATTCACAAAGTTTAAAAGTATAACCAAATGAGCTCCTAGTAAAATATAGCAAACATACAAGGAAACAGACTCCATAAGCAAGAGTCTAGGAAGACTACAAACTGAAAAATAAGACATGCTCAGACTGCTGCTATTGAAATTATAAGGAAGTCATTATAGGGACTTCCCTGGTGGCACAGTGGTTAAGAATCCGCCTGCCAATGCAGGGGACATGGATTCAATCCCTGGTCCAGGAAGGTCCCACATGCCGTAGAGCAACTAAGCCTACAAGCCACAACTACTGAGCCCACGTGCCACAACTGAAGCCCACGTGCCTAGAGTCCGAGCTCTGCAACAAGAGAAGCCACCAGAATGAGAAGCCCACGCACCGCAATGAAGAATAGCCCCTGCTCACTGCAACTAGAGGAAGCCTGCAACCAGCAACGAAGACCCAACTCAGCCAAAAATAAATAAATATAATTAATTAATTAATTTTTAAAAAGAAAGTCATTAGGGCTTCCCTGGTGGCGCAGTGGTTGAGAATCTGCCTGCCAATGCAGGGGACACGGGTTCGAGCCCTGGTATGGGAAGATCCCACATGCCGCGGAGCAAGTAGGCCCGTGAGCCACAACTACTGAGCCTGCGCGTCTGGAGCCTGTGCTCCACAACGAGAGAGGCCACGACAGTGAAAGGCCCGCGCACTGCGATGAAGAGTGGTCCCCGCTCGCCACAACTAGAGAAAGCCCTCACACAGAAACGAAGACCTAACACAGCCAAAAATAAGTAAATAAATAAATAAATTTATTAAAAAAAAAAAAAAAAAAGAAAGTCATTATACACAAAGTAATAGATTTAAAGGGTTCTGAAGGATGTTTTAAATGAAAAGACAGAGATAATCACTATTGATGCCAAAATATTGGTTTCCTGTACACTGATGCCGAAATGAGATACAAGATATGGAGACAGAGTTTTGGAGGAGAAAGAAAGGGTGGCTTTATTCTTTGCCAGGCAGAGAGGGGAACACAGCAGGTTAGCACCTCAAGAACTGTGCCCCCCTCCCTGGGGAATAGGGAGAGGTCTTATAGTTGGAGTTCGTGGTCAGGGGTATGCAATAAGGATCAAGGCAGTAACAGTCTTGCATTCTTTTGCAAAGTTTCAAAATGGCTACAACACTGGGTCTGGTCTGCTCCAAGGGTGGGGTTGCTGACAAGATGAGGCTGTGTGGAGGGTCTCAAGTCTCCTAATCTTAATGAGCTTCTCTAATCCCTTTAATCTTGCCTCAGGTGGTTTCGTGGCTGCTCCTTCCTTCATTAGCAACTGTTCGAAACTGCCCTTTGGAACTTAGGGAATGTCATGGAGGCTGGAGTCTTGCCTACAAGAAATGGGGGACAAAAAGGCCTCCATGCCCGGAAGCTCCACAGGGCCCCACTCGGTTTCACTATGTAGAGCAGGAAAAAGGGACATTTAGCCCAAACCAGACCTTCAGGGTAAATTTTCTGAGATGATGCCTGAATTGGGATAGAAGGACAATTAAGAATTAGCCAGGTTGGGGACTTCCCTGGTGGTCCAGTGGTTAAGACTCCATGTTTCCAATGCAGAATTAGCCAGTTGAAAAAAAGTGCTGAGGCCATTCCAGACAGAGAAATCAAAATATTGATGAGCAAAAAGATATAGAAGCAATGAACAGCATGGGGGGCTCAGGGGAAACTAGAGGCATTCTTCTATTACTAGAATAATAAACGCCAGCAGGTAATGACTAGAGAAGCTAAAGGAGTAGAGAAAGACCTGCATGTGGAGGGTTCTCTATACCATGCAGAAAGTATGGCTCATTGAAGGATTTTAAGGAGGCGAGTGTCATGATCATTTTTGTTTTAGGTAGATTACTTTGGCAGTAGTGAATGGAAAGGATTTAAGATGGATAAAGCTGGAGGAATGGAGATCAGCTAGGAAGCTACTGCACAGTTTATGGGAGAAATGAGGAGGGCCTGAACTACTAGGGTGACAGTAAGGATGGGGCAGAAAGATTTGAGAAATAGCAGATATAATTAGCAAAAGTTGGTGACTGACAAGTAATAGGAAAGATGAAGAGGGAGCAGTGTAGAATGGCTCCTGTGTTTCTGGCCTGGATGATTAGGTGATACTAATTGCTTTGGGAAATACAACAGGAAGAACAGGTTGGGACAGAAGAAGAAAATGACCTAAGTTATAAAGATGTTAGGCCTGGGTACCCGTGGGAAATTGAGCTTAGGGATGTTTAGCAAGCAACTGGAATCGATGAGACTGAAGCTCATAGAAGTCAGTGCTGAAATAACTAACCACATGAGTGGCTAATTCACTACTTCACAAAATCTACTTCAGAGAATAATACAGTCATCAGAAATGATGCTTAGGGGAATTCCCTGGCAGTCCAGTGGTTAGGACACCACTGTGGGCCCGGGTTCGATCCCTGGTCAGGGAACTAGATCCTGCATGGCACAACTTAGACCCGGGACAGCCAAATAAATAAATGTTAAAAAGTAAATAAAATAGGGCTTCCCTGGTGGTGCAGTGATTAAGAATCCGCCTGCCAATGCAGGGGACACGGGTTCGATCCCTGGGGTTCGATCCCTGGTTCGGGAAGATCCCACATGCCGCAGGGCAACCAAGCCTGTGCGCCACAACCACGGAGCCTGCGCTCTAGAGCCTATGAGCCACAACTACTCAGCCTGCGTTCATAATTACTGAAGCCTGCGCACCTAAAACCTGCGCTTCACACGGAGAGAAGCCACCGCAATGAGAAGCCCGCGCACCACAACAAGAGTAGCCCGCGGCAACTAGAGAAAGCCTGCGTGGAGCAACGAAGACCCAAGGCAGCCTAAAATAAATAAATTTATTTTTAAAAAAATATTAACAGCTTTCTTACCTTACGAAAACCTACATTTATTTAAACACCGTAAAAATGTGAATAGCCAAGTCTGGAAAGAACTACATCAAGATGCTACGGAAATTATTTTGAGATTGCAAGTTTATGGGATTCTTCCTTCTACTTTCTTATATATTCTAAATTCGGTATAGAATACTATCATAACGGGAAAAACTTTTTTAAAAAGTAGCATTTCCTCTTACGTCAAGCGGGACATAGCTAGAGTTCCTATCAAATACAGGACCTGACACATAGTAAGCCCCCAACAAATGCAGCAAAGGACCAGCACCTGAGATGTGAGAGCAGTGGCCTCGGATCTTCCTGCCTTGTAGAAGCCTGTCCTGCGGGCCCTCAGGACTCGGCCTCACCTCGGCCCACCCACAGCCGGGCTAACGGGCCGCGCCCGGCTCCGCCCTCCGTTCCCACTGCCCCGGCCCCGCGGCCTCCCCGCTGCCGTCATCCCGCCTGAAACAACTCCTCCCGGACGGTAAGCACCACCTTACTGAGGACGCTGGCCGCCCCCGGAGCGGCGGTTCCGTCAGGTCTCACTGTCCTGACCAGTCCTGACGTTTTCGGGACACTGGTCCCCTCAGGGGCAGGGGACAAGAGCGTGCCGAGCCCGCGCGGCCGCTGGAGCTGGGTTGCTGGCCAGGCCCTTTACTCGGCATCCCTCTGGAGGAGGTGGGAAGGGGAAAGGGGGGAGAGGAAAGAGCGGTCAGGGAAGGGGAGAGGTGAGGCGGAGAGAAAGGGAGAAAAACCAGTGGGGTAGCTTAGGAAGCCGAAGCCACGGCCGCGCGTGGACGCTGGCGGGCTCCGCGGCGGGACCTGGGCGCAGCCGCCCCCTCCAGAGGCCCCACGGATGAAGGAGTCCTGCCGCGGAACCGGCGCTGGGGCGTCCGAAAAGCCTCACCCGAATCTTGGCTGTGAGCTCTGGTCTCTAGGATGCTTACTTCAGCGTCCTGAGGTGTCGCCTGGAGGCGACCTCCAAGAAGCCTGAGGGGACAGCCCTGAGGCTGCCCCCGCCCTGCCCCGCCCCCCGCGCCCTCCCCGGCGCAGGCCCCGCCCCGCAGCAGGCCCTCTCCCAGAACTCTCGCCCTTTCATTCGTTCACCCTGAGGGTACTGAGCTCCAACCAGATACTAAGCGCCAGATGCTTGGGTTAAAGCGGTGAACGTGGTAGACCGGATAATTAAGACACCAGTTACAATCTAGTGTGGAAAGTGCCGGTGGGGGAGGGGAAGATAAGGGCACCCGTCCTAGCTTGGGAGGGTCAAGGAAGGTCTCACAGAGGAACACACCTTTCACTCTAGCAGGAAGAAAGGAAATGGGAGGCAATGGTTTTTGATGATGAAAAGTTCCCATTGGATGGCTCCTGGTTCCTCTGAAAAGTAGAGGTCTGCCATATCTGCTAGGGTCCAGGAGAAAGAGAAGTTGAGGAAAGTAAAGAAGGTTTGAATTTATTTTGAGTAGGATGGGAGAGTTTACTAAGGAATAAATGACGTAACTAACCACTGGACCGCCAGGTAATTCCCAGGAAGCTTTGCCTGGTTTGATCACCCATGTATCCCAAACACTTAGAACAGTGCCTAGCGCATAGCAGGCACTTAATAAATGGAATGCATAAATAAATGTATTTCAAGTGATGATGGAGTTGCCCATTAGTTGTAGACCGTAAGTTTATGGTGGCCACCAACTTACCTATAAGTGTGATTTTTATCCAATAATGCTGACCTCTGCCTTTCTAGAGGGCAGTTCTGGCAGAGGCAGAGTTGGGATTTTGCCAGGTGGAAATGATGAAAGGAGAATGAATTGATAGATGTTGATTAGGTAACGAACCATGAAGTCTATCTTGGAGAGGGAGGAAATAAAGGCAAGAGGTTTCTTTTTTTGTTTTTTTTTTAAATTATTTATTTATTTATTTATTTATTTATTTTGGCTGTGTTGGGTCTTTGTTTCTGTGCGAGGGCTTTCTCCAGTTGCGGCAAGCGGGGGCCACTCCTCATCGCGGTGCGCGGGCCTCTCACTATCGCGGCCTCTCTTGTTGCGGAGCACAGGCTCCAGACGCGCAGGCTCAGTAGTTGTGGCTCACGGGCCCAGCTGCTCCGCAGCATGTGAGATCTTTCCAGACCAGGGCTCGAACCCGTGTCTCCTAGCATTGGCAGGCAGACTCTCAACCACTGCGCCACCAGGGAAGCCCAGGCAAGAGGTTTCTTATGGACAGGGAAAAAAGTGGAAAGAGCAGTGGGCTAGACTCCTGACAAGGTTGAAGAGTTGGTATTTTAGGACAAGTCTGGAGGTTGAAATCAGAGGGTGATGCAAGACAGAAGGCAGAGTGGTTCCTGATGATGATGCTTCAGATATGGCCATAGCTGGATTGGAGCAGAGGTAAAGGACTCTGAGATGTAAAGGTCTAGGAATTGGGAGTCTAGGTCATTTAATAGGTTATCCACACAGATGTCTGGGTTTCCCATAGATTTCCCTCCTTCAAGATCTCTGCCCTAGGCCCCATCCAGCCCCTTCACCAACCTTCATAGGATCTGCATTCACATTTTAACTTAAGTCTCAGATCCCAAAAGATCTGGCATGGCTCTGGGCCAGAAAACAGAATGGGCTAGTTAGAGCTGTAATGGACATCTCTATTATTTTGTTTTGATACCAGCATGCATACACCTTTCTGGAAACAGGATGTCTATGTTTTCTGGAGGAACGACCAGACCCCCACTTCTTCGGTCTCAGGCCATGTGCAGATAGTGTTCTTCCCTCCATACCCTTACTCCAAGGATGTGTATGTGACTCAGACCTGCCAGAAGAAGCATCCTATTCCCCTGTGTACAGTTCAGTGAGTAGTTCAATATGTATGCATGACCAGCTGGAACCCATAAAGACAATATTGTCATAGCAACACCACATTTTCAGCTTCACTTGAACTTGCTACCACACAATACCTAAAAATAAAGTCAGCACAGAAGACAGAGAGTCAGGGACTTCCCTGGTTGTCCAGTGGCTAAGACTCTGTGCTCCCAGGGACTTCCCTGGTGGTGCGGTGGTTAAGAATCTGCCTGCCAATGCAGGGGACACAGGTTCGAGCCCTGGTCCGGGAAGATCCCACATGCCGCGGAGCAACTAAGCCCATGTGCCAAAACTACTGAGCCTGCGCTCTAGAGCCCGCAAGCCACAACTATTGAGCCCACATTCCACAACTACTGAGGCCCATGTGCCTAGAGCCCGTGCTCCGCAACAAGAGAAGCTACCACAATGAGAAGCCCGCGCACTGCAACGAAGAGTAGCCCCCGCTCACCACAACTAGAGAAAGCACCGCGCGCAGCAACGAAGACCCAACGCAGCCAAAAATTAATTAATTAATTATTTTAAAAAAGATATTGCTTTAAAAAAAAAAAAAAGACTCTGCGCTCCCAAGGCAGGGGGCCCGGATTCGATCCCTGGTCAGGGAACTAGATCCCACATGCATGCCCCAACTAAGAGTTCACATGCCGCAAATAAAGATTCCGCATGCTGCAACGATGATCCCGTGTGCCGCAACTAAGACCTGCCACAGCCTAAGTAAAGAGATAAATAAATATATGAAAATAAATAAATCTTAAAAAAAAAAAAGAAAAAGAAATGAAAACTGAATCCCGATGACATCAAATTGAATCCCTGCATCAATCCAGTTGCCTGAAGCCAACCCTACCCCTGGATTGTTCAGATATGAATCAATACATTCCCATTTGTTTACACCAGATTTTAATTTGGATTAAATTGGATTTTAATTTCTTTTTTAAAAAATATTTATTTATTTACTTATTTTGGCTGCACCGGGTCTTAGTTGCGGCACACAGGATCTTTAGTTGTGGCATGCAGGATCTTTTTAGTTGCAGCATGCAGGCTTCTTAGTTGCGGCATGCTAACTCTTAGCTGCGGCATGCATGCAAGATCTAGTTCCCCAACAAGGGATCGAATCTGGGCCCCCTGCATTGGGAGCATGGAGTCTTACCAACTGGACCACCAGGGAAGTCCCTGGATTTTAATTTCTGTCACATACAAATGATTCGTCACAATACAAGGGGGTTCTCAGTCCCTAACTCTGCCTTCTGGGATATCTACATATCTATGGATATATAGATATAATAATAATGATAATAGTTAACATATGTTAATTTCTTTGTGTCTCAGTTTCCCCTATGTGAAAGAATATAACAATACCTACTTCAAAGAGTTGTAAAGATTAAATGAGATAATAAATGTTAGAGTATAAATTTGTTCCACAACACTGAAACACAAGAAACATCACATTACTTAATTTTTCTAAATTAAATTAAACCTGGTTCGAAACTCTCATTTACCAGGGTTGGAAGACATCTAATATTAATCATGATTTGGGTCGGGAAGGGGGCTTTTCCCCTTTTTAATGTGATATACATTGACCAAAGAAAAAAACCACATAGGAAAGAAACTTGGGTCTTGATCCTGTCATGGTTGCCACTGGGATGTGCATTATCTAAACTCATACAGTCCATTCAAAGGCAAATGGCTCCACAGCATCTCTACCAAGTATATATATCAGCATCTTTTGCTGCGGTTCCCAAGACTATGTACTAGATGTTTAGTGCCCTAACTATTAAATCAGCTCTCCCCATCAGAAGTCCTGCTGCCTCCTAATTTACTTCTGTCACTCATGGAGCCTATTGCAACATCTCTTTTCTCAGGTCCCTGAAACCACTGCTATCCTTGGGCAACTCCTCTTCTTTCCACCCAGCATCTCCTCCATCTTCTCCTTCTGAAGAGCACCCAGCTAAATTAAATTCTCCTGCCACACAAGAGCCTGGATAAGGTTGTAGAACAGGTGTATTGCAACTTTAGTTTGGGACTAGAAAACTCAAAATCCATTAACTATTCCATGAGACAAGAAATCTAGAATTCCTGGAAGAGAGGAGAGCAAAGTTACCTTTTTATCCTACTGAGTGTCTCTTTTGGCAATGAGTAGCAGACAGCAACTTGGTAGATTATCCTGCCATAAATGTAAATTAGCACAGAATTCAGCATTGCCTTCTCTATTTCCTATCAGAACTCAACTTACTTTATTCATCCAGAGGTAGGAAACTCAGATACCAGGCAGGTAATGCAAATGACTAAAAATAGACAAGTGTAAGAAAACAACAAAATCATAGGCACAATAATAAACAGCAACTAGCCCTTAGCCTCGGCTTTAACAAAGAGAACATGGTGAACTGGAAAGCACATGGCCACTAAGGGGGCACCTGCTACTTAGCTCTAAATGGTCTTTACTGGGCTTCCCTGGTAGCGTAGTGTTTAGGAATCCTCCTGCCAATGCAGGGGACACAGCTTCGATCCCTGGTCTGGGAAGATCCCACATGCTGCGGAGCAACTAGGCCCATGCGCCACAACTACTGAGGCTGCGCCTAGAGCCCATGCTCTGCAACAAGAGAAGCCACCGCAATGAGAAGCCCGTGCACCGCAACGAAGCGTAGCCCCGCTCATTGCAACTAGAGAAAGCCCACGCACAGCAACAAAGACCCAACGTGGCCAAAAATAAATAAATAAAATAAATAAATTTATTAATAAATAAATAAATGGTCTTTACTTTGTGGGAATGAGAGCCCTATGTTGCCAGATTTTAAGCCAAAAATATTATTACGTACAATCTACTAATCTTATAATGTTGACCGTTCAAGTTTAAAAAAAACAAACAAAAAACTGCTGGCCACATTGTCTGAGCCAAATGTTATATATCAGTATGTATCTTTAAGCCGTTTTATGGTTTCAGCTGCTACATATATACTGGTAGCTGTCAAATTTATATCTCCCCCACAGACTACTTTCCCAAGCTTCAGATACATGTATCTATCTGCCTCCTGCCTGACATTTCCTTGTCACAGGAGCCTCAAATGCAAATGTCTAAAATGGAACACATTGTCCCCTCACCCTAAACTGGTTACCAGGTTTGTGTTACTTATCTCAGTAAAATGTCACTAACATACACACCCAGTTCCCCAAGTCAGAATCCCTAGAGTCATTCTCAACTCCCTCTCTACTCCACCCTATCCCACTTGTAACTAAGTCTAATCAATTGTAACTTTAGAATTCTACTTGAACCTGTTATTCTCCACTCCCACCATCACTGCCTTGGTTCAGGCCTCATCTTTCATTTTGCCTAAACTAAAGCAAATTTTCCCTAACCAATCTCTTGCCTTCAATCTCTTTGCCCTCAATATAGTCAGAGTGTTCTTTCCAAGACACAAACTTGATCTTGTCTCTTCCCTGCTCAAAAATTTTCAATTATTTCCCATCACCTTCAGGATAAATTTCCAACTTCTTAGTCTGGTATTCAGGGCCCTTTGTGATCTTGTCTATCCTACTGCTTCCCCAACCCCCAACTAACACTACAGCTGCACTGAAACACCTTCAATTTCCCTAATGGGACATGCTTTCTCTGACCCACCACCTTTATACACAGGCTGTTTCTACTGCTTGGATTGTCCTCTCTTCCCTACACTCTCATTTTCTTGATTCCTCAAACCAAGCACTGGTCATCTCTTAAGGGAAGCACCCCCTGACAAGCAACCCCCTTCCCCAAGGTGGTTAGATGTCCTCCACCCCCCTTAATACCCTGTACATATCTCTATTTTAATTGTCTATTATTTGACTGTTTACCTCACTGAAATGGGACCTACTTTAGCACAGAGACCCTGTCTTACTTCTGCCTCCTCAAGACTGAGCATGATACCTGATCCATAGTAAGCACTTAATAAATATTTTCTGAATGAGTGAATGAATAAATCTAGTCCAAATCATGGTACCAATGGAGAAAACTTTCTTGCCCAAGATTACGTGGCCAAACAGTGACAGAGCTAGAAAATCCAAGTCTCCTCAACTTCAGCTCAGCGCTCTTTCTACCAGACTAAGCTGGCAGTTGATGGGGGATAGGGTGAGAAGAGAGGCATTGAATTGTACTGCAAAGGCAGATATTGAAGTTTGACACTAAAAGGAGGAGTTGACATGAAACAGAGTAGTGGTTTTAGGGAAAAGAGGGGCAAATGAAAAAAAAAAAAGGGTTAAGCACGTTTGATTTGTCATCCTTAACATGAATATTTGTGAAAAAGTTCTCGGGCAACCTAAAGACATGAGATGTAAAAGAGGAAACAGGCTCCATCTATTAAAGATGGAATGAGGCATATAATCAGGAACCTTAAAAGTGATGGAAGAAATTTTCATATACTGTGGTATAGGGAAGTCATTCTGGCTTATATATGATTTGACTTGAACTTTATACTAACTACAAGCCTGTCTTGTGGTCTATCAAACATACATTGCACATCTGCTTTAACCATTAAAGAAAAGGGTGCATTGTCCAGAAGTAAAGAATATCTGTTATGAAATTAGAGATAAATGCCTTCCTTCCCAGGATGTCAATGCTAGTACTCCTTTGACGATAGGGCTCCCTTCCCAGGCACCAAGGTCATGCTGACTTGCTGTGTACGAGCTAATCTGTCATTTTTGAAACATTGAAGGAATGTACCCCTGTCATGTTTGATGTCCTTTGTTCTGACAAGATATAAAGCTGTGCTGGAAACTGGGCTTCTTGGGAGCAGTTCCTCAGAGCTATCTGAGAGGCTGTCTCCTGGGCTACAGTCTTCAGCTTGGCTCAAATAAAACTCTCCTCTATTCTTGTTATAGATTGGTTATTGATCATTTATGGCAACAAAAGAAATAATATTTTAACATAGCATATACTATGTACTACTCTAAGCATATAAATGTTTTCATTTAACCCTCAAAACAACCCTATGTGGTAAGTAATAATATTATCCCCATTTTACAGATGAGATAACTGAGGCACTGAAAGATAAAGTAGTTTGAGATTTCACAGGTAGGAAGTGGCAGAGCTAGGATTTGAATAAGGTAGTTTGATGCTAGAATCCATGTTCTCAACCACAATGCCTGAAGATAATTCTGACCTTGGTAATCAAGACAAAAGGGGATCACTAAGCTTTCACTGAATAAAGTATGAGTTGTCTGGTGGGTGCAATTTTTGGGCCCTAAATTCACAGAGACTGCTGTTAGGTATGTGGGGGATGGGAGTTCTTTGTTCTGTGATGCAGTGATGACCTCAGGGTAAACTGCCACTAGGCTGAGGAAAATGGAATGGCTGCCAGAGGGCCTGCTTGGGGCTGAGGGGGACATGGGGCTTCTCTGGGGCCAGTTGACCCATGCCCTGGCCTGTAGGCACTGTGGCAGCAGCTGCCTCCTGAGTCCAGGGAACCTGATAACACTATTCTTGTTCGTGGTTTGGCAGATCCAGAGGTGGTGGCAGCTTGGGAGATGGCGACAGCTTCAGCCCTGGTACTCTGGGGACAAGATGCAAGGCAAGGTGAGTGACATAGGTGTGCAGCTGGGTAAATGACTCACCACATGAGTTCAGGTGAGGAATCACTGACATCGATGTGGGCTCAAAGGAGTGACTATATAAGCCTTAAATGTGAGGCTGGGTGAGTGACCATTAACACTAGATTTCAAGCCAGCTGAATGATCATTGACCCTAGATGTGGGGTCATGTAAGGGAATGCAGATCTCCAAATGTAGTTGGGTAATGGCCATTAACACCAGATGGGTAAGTGACTATTGTCCACAGATGTGGGCCCCAGTGAGTAACTGTTCACTCTGGGTGTAGAACAAAGACTGAGGGCTTAACGGTACATCTTGTGTCTCTGAAAAAGGCTTCATGCCTGATTGTCTTTCTCCACGCCCCAGGGCCTACCACTTCTGTACCGCGTGGCTTTCCTTGATCGCCTGTGGAAGCAGAAGTCAGGGGAGGAAGAAGAAGAGGAGGAGGAGGAAGAGGAGGCACCTCTGGATCCACTGAAGCCATGTTCTCTTCCCAAAGAAGCTCCTATTGGAGAACAAGCCACCACAGCCCCATCCCAGCCATCCTGTGATTCTGAGGGCCTCCACAAGGCCGTAGGGACACTAGAGCAAGTACTCACGCAGACCCCAAACCCTTCCAGATCCTTCCCCACCTTTCAGATCTTGACCAACCTGCCTGTGAGGCACAAGACAGCATCAGGGAGCCACCTACAGCAGAGAAAAAGCCAGCTCTTCTGGGGTCTCCCCTCTCTGCACAGTGAGTCCTTGGAGGCCATCTTCCTGAGCTCAGGTGGCCTCTCTCCCCTGAAGTTGTCTGTCAGTCCTTCTGTCTTCTTTAACAAGTTTGCCTTCCTGCCTAGAACCCCAGTATTGCTGCTTCCCCAGTATTGCTCCCCAACCCCACTTCCTACACATGAAGTCCATACTACAGAAGATCTGGAAGGAATGGCCTCTGACCCTCAGCAACTACCCTCCCCATCTTCCCCTCCTGTCCCATCACTTCCCCTCCATCTTAAATCCTTTCCCATGGACCATAAGAGAGTCCTATCTGGCACTGAGGCAAATACACAGTGGCTTACACAGCACAGAGAGGTCCCTTGGGTCTCTGAGGATCAAGCCCTGCACCCACAGCCTAACCTCCAAAGAACCAGGCCCTCCAAACTCTTCCATTCATCTGAGGTCTGGTGGAAGGTGCCATGGGATCCTGGCCTCCAACAACACATTCCAGACTCACTCTCTGCCTCCCTAGCAGAAAGTCCCGCTAGCCTTCCGGGAGCCCTAACTAGGTCTGAGGCCCCATGGAGGACCATGGGGCAAAATGAGGACCCCAAAACCCCTGAGCCAGCAATGCCAGCTCCCAGCCTAACCCCAGCTTCTCTGCCAGAATGCCAGGGAGTCAGCCCTATAGGAGGCCTCTCTGGACCTGAGGCCCTCTGGGAAACCACAAGGCAAAGAGAGAATCCTCAGATCTCTGAGCCTCCGACCTCAGTCCCTTGCCAATCTGTAGCCCCCATGGCAGAGCCTCAAGGAACCAGCACCCTGGAAGTTCCACCTGTATATGAGACTCAGTGGGGAACCACAGGACATAAAGAGAGTACTCAAGCCTTTCAGCCCCCAACGCCAGCCCCCTGCCCTCCCCCACATCCCCTGCCAGAACTCCAGGGAGGCAGTCCCCTGGGAGATCCATCTGGATATGAGCCCCAGTGGAGATGCAGAGAAAATTCAACAAACCTTTGGGCCTTTGAGCCCCCAGCCTTGGAGGTCGACCCAGGACTCCATGGAACCATGCCTGCATGTGTCCCATCAGGATCTGAGACTCCGTGGAAGGGCACGCAGAGTAGAGAAAATCTTTGGGTCTCTGCAGACCCAGTTTCATCTCCCAGCCTTCCCTCAGCCTCTCTGCTGGAGTCCCTAGGAACGGGTGCCCAGGCAGTCTTGTCTGAGTCCAAAGCTTTGTGGGAGGCCATGAGGCAGACAGACAACCTCTGGACCTCAGAATCTCCAGGCCCTGGCCACAGCCCATCTCTAGCTCCTATTCTAGAACCCCACAGAATCCATCCTGTGGGAGGGCTCACTGGGTCACAAACTGCATGGAAGGACACTGTTCATTCCCGGAATTCCTGGGCTTTTGAATCGCCATCTCTGGCCTTCAGCCCACCCGCAGTTCTTGTACTGGATTCCCTCAGAGCTAGCCCTATGGGGGTCCTGTTTGATTCTGAAGCTACATGTGGGGACATAGAAAGGAGAAAGAACTCCTGGGCCTCTGAGCTCCCAGCTTGCAACTTACCCCAAGACCCACGTGGAGCCAACCCCTTGGGAGTCCAGTCTGACTCTGAGCCTACTGGGGGGGACATGGAGCAGAAAGAAACCTGTTGTGTTCCTGTGTCCCCATTGTGGGGTCCCAGCCCACGCCCAAACTCTATGTCAAAGTCTCACACAAGTGAGCCTATTGGAGACCAATGCAACTGTAAACCTGAGGGGGAAACAGTGGAGCAGAGAGAGAACTGCTGGACCATTGAACTCCCAGCCCCAACCCCCAGGTCACTCTCGGTTCCTCTACCAGATCCACACATTGACCTTGAGTTTGTGCGGAGGAATGTACAACAAAGAGGGATCCCCCAGGACCCCAGCCTTCCAGCAGTGGACCCCCTCCAGCCAATACCCTGGTCTCCCACCCAAGCTGAGGCTCTGAAGATTGAGTCCAACCAGCCTGGCCTACCCAAGGGAGAGCTGCTCCCAGGGGCTAAGGCGGAGACTCCATCCTCCCAGGGTGAGGCTGTCCCAAAGGTGCCCACCCACTCTGAGATCCAGGCCTGGCACTGGAGTAAAGAGTTGGAACTCAGGCTGAAGAAACTACAGCAGAGCCCTGCTTCCAGATCTCTTGGCCCAAGTCAATCATTTGGCAGCTCCCCTGCCCTGAGCTCCACAACTCAAGCCACCCGGAGACTCTCTTCTTGCCCACCACAGCAGATTCATCCCCTCAGTCTGTGCCCCAACTCTTCAAGCTGTCATCCCCCCAAACCTCAGAGCACAGTAACTCAGCCTGTCCAGGTCCCCCACTGTTATCACTCCCACTCCTCTATCCAACCTCAGCTGTGGAAGTCTGGCAGGGCAGAACAAGGGTCTCAGAAAGAGCAAAGAATGAACGTGAAGATGGTGTCCCAGATCTCATCCCAGGGGTCATGTGTTCACTGCCCAGGCCTGGAAGAGCCCTCATACCCTGAGGTTCCAGCCTCAGGCAAGAGACAGGACAAGGCTTCAGCCCTATCTTCAGCCAAAAAGAGAGAGAGCCCCAGGAAACCCAAAGAAGGAGACCACGGAGAAGGGGATGCAAAATTGGGGTCAATCACAGTTACAGGGAAAAGCCACCTAGCCCAGGCCAGACTAGCAGAGGTCCCTGTAAGCAGACTTTCGCAAAGATCTCAGCACAGGGACCAGAGCTCTCGACACACTGCTCTCGCCCTGCAGCCTCACTCAAAGGCTTCAGGTTCCCAAGATCAGAGAGGGGCAAGGCTGGGAGCTGGTGACACCCTGGCCCCTCGGCATTGTAAGCACTGCCCTTGGGCCCAGAAGCGTCTTTCCTCCCCCACACCTCAGGCTCCCCTTACCAGGGGTCTCCAAAGCATGTTAGCCAAATTTCTGGGTACCCATGGACCCCTGCCCACCAAATCCAGTCAGCAGAGAAAAGGCTGGTAGTACTGGCACCCAATATAAGTACCCCAAGACCTGAAGCCAAACCAGTTGGGGGGTGGAGACACAAAGGAAATCCTAATAAACTAGCTGAACTAGACAAATCCCACTCATGTCTTTTTTGGAGTCTGGGGTACTGGGAATGACGGTTCCCTACTCTGCTGCAGCTGTATCTCCTCAGGATCAGGTCCCAGAAGAAGAGAGCTCAGGATTCTATAGGCTTAACTTTCTTTTCAAGCTGTTCACAGATGATCAACCTGGAGTCTACAACCTGGAGTCCTCACTCTACAGGGTGAAGCTGTTAAGGCCAGGGGAGCACAGACCAATGCTGCCCTTGAGAAAAACTTCACAGCAAGTCAACAGAAGAAAAATATATCCATTCACACGAGCAGAATTGGTCTGGGTCTAGGCACCTGCTCTTGGTCCTGGGTATGGTCCCCTTCTTCACATACTTGATACACAAGTTCCCCACATATGTTTCTAGCCAATTCTTGTCAGCCCTCTGCTCTTTCCTCTCTCTAGTTTAGCTCATGCATCCCCAAGGCCACAAAAACAAGTCCCTTTTCATATGTTTAGCGGTCGCTGGATTTCTTCTATAATTGCCTGTTCGTATCTTATACCCATGTTTCTACTGCACTGTTTGTTGGGTATTTTATTACTTTTCTACTGCTGCCATAACAAATTATCACAAAACAACATAAACTGATTTTATTAGAAGTCTGATATATGTCTCACAGGGCTAAAATCAAGAGGTTGGCAGGGCCGCATTCCTTTCTGTAGGCACTGGGTAGGATTCATTCCTGGTCTTTCCCAGCTTCTAGAAGCTGCCCACATTCCTTGGCTATTGGCCCTCCTCCTCCATCTTCAAAGCTAGCAAAGGCAAGTCAAGTTCTTCTCACATCACATCACTTTTTCCTCCCTCTCCCACTTTTCAGGACACTTTTAATTACACTGGACCCACCTCAATAATCCAAGATACTCTTCCTATCTTAAAGTTATTTGGCTAGCAACCTTAATTCCATCTGCAACTTTAATTCCCTTTTGCCATGTAGCACAATATATTCACGGGTGCCAAGGATTAGGACGTGGGCATTGGTGGGGGGGTTCGGGAATGGTATTATCCTGTCACAGATATTAACTCAACCTGTTACATATGCTGCAAATAGTTTCTCCCAATCTGTAGCTTATTTTCTAATTTTAAAGCGATTTTTACCATGCCAAAGTTTAAATCTACCAACATGTTCCCTTATGGATTCTAAAGCACTTTCTTCTAGCACCCCCATGGATGTTTGTTTATTTATTTTTGGCCGTGCCGTGCAGCATGTGGGATTTTAGTTCCCCAACCAGGGACTGAACCCGTGCCCCCTGCAGTGGAAGGGCAGAGCACTAACCACTGGACCGCCAAGGAATTCCCATAGATGTTATGTTTAGATTGTTAATCTAATTTTTGAGTATAGTATGAGGAGAGAATCTAACTCCCCCAACCACCAAAAAAGATATCCAATTTTACCAATACCATTAAAAACATAATGTCTTGAACCCATTCCATTAAGTGCCGTATTTCAAAACATGGGTCATTTTTTAGCCATCTCTAGGCTTCACATCCACCTATCTAACCACCTACTAGTATTGTCTCATATACAACCGGTCTAAAACTTACTCATTTTCCCTTTAACCTTGTCCTCCAATGTGCGAATTCCTTTTGAAGGGGTGTACAACATCCACCCCAATACTGAAGCCAGAAGCCTCCTCCTGACTCCTCCTTTACCCTCACACCCCAATCTAAAAAAGAAAAAAAAATGATTATCTCTGGTTATTGGGAATATTATATAATTTTTGGCTGCATCACAGATCTTAGTTCCCCAATCAGGGATTGAACCCGAGCCCACGGCAGTGAAAGCACCAAGTCCTAACCACTGGGCTACCAGGAAATTCCCAAAAGTAAAAGTTTTTTAAAAAGTGAATTGTTGGAAACTCCCTGGCGGTCCAGCAGATAGGATTCAGTGCTTTCACTGAGGGGGCCTGGTTCAATCCCTGGTCGGAGAACTAAGATCCTACAAGCCGCACTGTGAGGCAAAAAAAAAAAAAAAAAAAAGTGAACTGTGAATGAAAAAAAAGTGAATTGTCTATACACAACAATGCACATGTGGTTGACAATACTGTACTGTACACTTGGAAATTTTTGTGTGAATTTTATGTTATTTTGCCACACACACACAAAAAAAGTTCTCTAGCCCTGAAATCTGACGGTTACTTTCCTGCCTAAACCCCCAGAGGACCCACAACATCTTTAAAGTTCACAGCTGGCATTTGAGGTTCTTCACAATGTGGTTTGGCCTCTCAGGATTCACTCCCTTGCTAGTCAACCTGATGCTTCTTAAGCATGCTCTGACCCCATGTCAAGCCTCCCACCTTCCTTTAACCCCCAGCTCAGACGGCCTCCACAGCCTTCTCAGATTCTTCTATCTTGGTGCGGTTTCCCCTTCCTTGCAGCCCCATTAACAATTTATGTCTTGTTGATAGCACTGCTTTCCTGATATTATGGCTATCAAGCTCTTCAAAGACAGTGAGGTTCTGTGAGGTCAAGTCCACACTCCCAAACCAGTGCTCTTCCCAATCTATAACATTCGCTCTACTCTGTATAGTTGGTTGAGAAAAAGTCAGAAGGTACATGCTTCCCTCTGCCTCCTCTCACTAATGTTACTATTCTGTTCCAAAGTTTTATTTAGCCCTAACTTGTCTATAGGGTCTGAGCCCAACTTACCACCTGCTGGCCAGGAGTGGAACTGAAGGTACTTTCCTTCTCCCCACCTATCCACCCCCAGAAAAATAGTCTCATAGTCTCAAAGACAATGCAATTCTGAATTTCCACTTGACATAGGGCCATTTAATGAGTCTATGCAACTCTGAATAGCTTTATGAAACATCCAAGTCCTATATTCTTAAGTCTTTTTAAGCCCTCAGTAGGTTGTAGGGCTGGGCAAGATTAACAAACCATGTAACATTTGCTCAGTTCAGTCTAACTAATGACTGGCAGCCCTGTGTTCCTCCTGGGCATTATGTAACCACTACTGTCAGGGCTACTTGGCAGGATCAGTATCTTGGACCCCAATATATTTCAAGATGTTAGATTTATAGTTCCATCTTTGCTTTTGCCTCTGTGGTGAACTGTTGGCCCTCCATGATCTAATTTGATGCCATATTCTTGGTTAGAAACCCATCTTCTAATCACAGCACTTATCAGTGGGAAGATTGGCTATAGTAAGATCACATTCCAATTTCTTTCTGGGAACCCTGTGGGGAAAAAGATGAACTGCCTATACAATTTGCCTCTTGGTTTAAGTATGCAGGCTTCTGCAGGTGCATTTTGACAATAAACAGTCCCTCACACTGCTTTCTGCAGTTTACGAAGCACTGTCAATCATTTTATCAGACTAAGAAATCTCGAGGCCCCAGAAGAGCTCCGTGCCTTGTGTGACGCTACACTGTTATAAGCACAAGTGTGAGAAGCAAAACCAGGCCTCTCACAAGTCTGCTCTTGTTTTTTTTCCTAAAGAATCTATACAGCTCCAACCATCTTCCCTATAGACACACTTCATGTTATAAGTGAGTGCAAAGCAATCATTCCAACACAAATTTCTATCACACATCAACCAGTACCTCTACCTATTTTGTGGGATCTTGCCTTCTGTACTGTTCCCATAGCTTGATGCAGAGGTACCAAATGTCTTTACCACAAAAGACCTTGTCTTTGGTCTTACTGAGGTTAGGTTGCCACAGGGATGAGATAGAGTGACAATGTTCAGAGTAGGAAGACTGAAAGCTAAGCCGTCAGGATACCTAAAATGGTAGGAAAACCAAAGGAGGACCAAAGACAGGATCCAGTGGAGGAAGTGTCACAAGGGACAGTCAATGCAAATCACAAAAGTGCAAGAATATCTATTTCACAGCACGTGAGTTCAAGATGCCCCAGTTTAATCAGCCAGTGTAACTATCTTGAGTCCTTGTAGTTTACCTACCTATGTAGATCAAACCAGAGGCTGGTGTAAGTACTAGAATGACTAACTTGACTCTGGATTATTTTCTCTGCACCATACTCCTTCTTCGATAAGGCATTGAGGTACTGATCCCAGAAGCACTAAGTGATTACGTTAGTACTTGCTGAACGAAGAGGATACTCGATACCTGGACAAAACTATGCAAGTAATCATCTGAAAAACGAGGAGCAAGGGAGGATGTTTCGTTTAGAAAGAAATACATCCAATACTAGAATTTTATATTAGAAAAAAAGCTATGTTTTCATAATACAAATTACATAAAGGTGGACATAACTGTAAGTGATCCTCAAGCAGAACATGAATATATGAAATTTTTAGATGCATCAAGAGAACATCCATCTCCAGAGACTGTATCTTTCTACAACTTTAAGATTTTTGGAGGGCACCCCAATCCAGCCTTGGTCAGGAAAAGGGGACTCTGCAGGCCTAATCTCACCATCCACATCAAATACAGGTAGAGGATCCCACATTCAACACATCTGGAGCTCCATCAGGCTGCTCCCCCTCCACTGCAGTCCTATCCAGTGATACTGCAGACACTGGGCGAGGCAGCAGTATACCAATGTTAATCAGTAGGGGAAGAGGGTGCAATCTTACTTCTACAATTTCACATTTGGAAGAGTGCCTTGGCAGTGAGGAGTAGCCCGAGGCCCTTCCCAGGAAAAGAAGCAGGCACAGGGGCCAGGACTCAGGCTCCATTTTGACCCAACGTTTATTGTCCTTTTACAACATGTCATTTTGGTTTAGAAACTGTTCGTGATTAGTTTTCCAACATTAACTCAAAAGCATGTAAAATAAGAATCAACCTACTCTCTATATAAACACCCAGCAACTGTAGCCCTTCACCCTCCTGCCCAGGTTGGGTAGGGGGAAGAAGGGAGGGCTTGGGCAGCATTGAGTGAAGTGCAGATGCTTTACCGTGGGGAATGGCGATAATGCCTTTGTTCACACCCACAGAGGTCCCCTGCACTGCCCCAAACTACAACAGAAACGGCATGGGCCCAAGGCCCAATTCCTTGATGGTAATTCACTCTCCGCCTCCCAAATGGAAAATCGCTTTTATTTTATCGCTTTTGTTTTGTATTTTTTTTGTAACAGCAAGCCCCGGTCCAGAATCTGACGCGGCTGAACTGCTCAGACCGAGGAGCGGAGCAGGCCGTGGGCGCACCCCGCGTCCCTCCTGGGCGAGCGCCCCCACCCTCAGGGAACAAGGTCCAGCCAGGCCAGCTCACTGCGCGCTGGCCACCACCACTTAGCCATACAGGTCATCGTCGTTATCTTCCGTGTACACACTGCCACCTGTGCCAGCGCCACTGCCCTGACTGGGGCCAGCTCCACCTTGGTTTCCTGAAGGGAATCTGCACAAGAGCAGAGGCAAAAAAGAGGGTTAGGGCAGGGCTTGCGTAGGATTTTCACAACTACCCATTCTAACCCCCTGAGGGCTCCAACTACCTTGGTTGTAGAGTTCCCCAAGACAAATTAAGCACTGCCCACTGAAACCTAGTTACCTGAAGCTGCCAAAGCCCCGACTCTGTTGAAGGGTCTGAGCAAACATCTCATACTTCCTGATGTCATTATCACTGACAGAACGGCGGGCAAAGCGCATGGCTTCCTCAAAGTGATCTCGACGGATCTCAGGCACTGGATCATCCTCTTCTACCTCCTGCAGGACAGGTAAACACAGACCACCGGGGCTAGTTAAGGCTCAGCCTGCATTCCTTCCCTGGCCTTCCTGACCCCATTACTGCAGTAGCTTATGGCAGAGGCTTAGAGGATTGGGCCTCTCCAATAAGTTGGGCCTCTCCTGAATAGGTTGCCAGGCCAATCTTCCTAAAACCGAGTCACTGCCCTGCTTAAAAACCTGTCAGTGCATTCTGGAAAAGGTAAAACTGTAGGGACAGAATTCATATCAGTGGTTACCAAGGGCTTAGGATGGGAAAAAGCAGCTGATTAAAGTGGTATGAGAGGGACTCCCTTGGCGGTCCAGTGGTTGAGACTCCGTGCTTCCACTGCAGGGGTTCGACCCCTGCTTGGAGAACTAAGACTCCGCGTGCTGCAAGCCACAGCCAAAAAATTTTAAAAAATTTAAAAAGTGGCACAAGGGAACTTCTGGGGATGATGGAAATTTGTCTACCTCAACTGTGGTAGTAGTTATAGAACTTATGTATTTTGTCAAAAAGCACAGAAATAGTACACCTAAAAAGGGCGAATTTTACAATATGTAAATTATACCTCAAAAACCTAAACTTTTAAAAAGAAAATGTCAATGGCTCTCAGTGCTTATCACATCTAGATTACACCTTACCTACTGGCCTCACTTCCAGCAACATATGATCTCTTCAATTCTACCCAGGTTTTCCCAGATCCTGCAATCCTACTTCTCAAGCAGGTTATTTGGGTGACTTATTTCCTTTACCCAAATTCTACTCTCTCTTCACAGCCCAGGCTCACACCCTATCTCTTCTACTGAGAAGCCACTCAATTGCTATGATTTATGAGACTGCCCTCGGATCAGTGTTATCAGTAGTTTATAAGCTTTGATGAGAGGGAGGAGAGACGTCACAGGCCCCCTCTAAAAGGTAAAGAAAGCCATTTATTTATTTATTCGCGAAGTCAGTCTCTAACACTGTGCCATGATACAACGGGAAACAAGCAAGATGATATAGAGTCCCTATCTTTATTGAGCTTACACACACACACCACCAAATTGTGCATTTAATTCAAGGGGTCCATGGAACACCAGGGATAGGTCCACAGACCCTAGGTTCTTAGCCCTGCTCTATTTGTTTCTCTGCTGATCTCTTCTCAGCCTTTATAATTCCTGATTGAAGGGGTTATATGCTCAGCATTTTCTCTTTGACGCCCTGCTAAACATCTCAGTCAGGTGATCTTTCCAAAACCTTATACTCTTAACTCTAGGGCATTGTGGAGACTGTCCCCTGGCTCCCCACAACTGGCACATCTGGGGAAAGGATTCAGACTCACCATGGCTGACGGGTTGGTCTGCCTCTCCCGTTCTCGCCTGATCTCACTCTCGATCGATTCACGGATGGCCAGCTTGCAAGCACGTTGGCAAATCTCTGTCAAGTCAGCTCCAGAGAAGCCATTAGTCATCTTAGCCAGGAACTCCAAATCTACATCCTAAAAGAAGCAACATATTTATCTTAGCATTTAGTCTCTCCTTCCCTGTGATACATTGATCTTTGACCATCCAAGCACTCCCAATTCCAGTTTGTCCCATCTTCTGCCACCCTGTTTTATTCCTTATTCTAGATTACCCTAATACCCTCAAATCTTCCATATTCCCTTTTCAACCATAACCCCAGGAATCCCCAACGGAATCTTGTCCAGGAACCAAACACCACTCCACGCAGCCTGCAGATTCACAGAAGTCCCCATGACCCCAAGACCTTGCACCTGCCTTGGCAACTGGGGACTTGCGCAGGTTCGCCTTGAGAATGGCAACACGGGACTTCTCATCAGGAAGTGGGATGTAGATGAGCTGATCAAGGCGGCCAGGTCGCAGAATGGCAGGATCAATGATGTCAGGCCGGTTGGTAGCGCCAATGATAAACACATTTTTTTTTGTGGACATGCCATCCATTTCTGTCAGGATCTGGTTGATGACTCGGTCAGCAGCCCCACCACCATCTCCAATGTTGCCACCACGGGCCTTGGCAATCGAATCCAGCTCATCAAAGAACAGTACACAGGGGGCAGCTTGGCGGGCCTGTGTGAGGGATAGATGGACTCAAGCATTAGCACAATCGGATCTCTCAGATCTGAGAAGGAACGGAAAATAAAGTGACCTTCACTGCCCTAGCTGAGCTGCCAGAATGAGATGGTTTTAACTCTCCCAAAGAACAGCCTCCACCCTTAACTTGTCCCCAGGCAAGTGAATTGATAGCCCAGCCACCTATAGCTCACCTTGTCAAAGATTTCCCTGACGTTGGCCTCAGACTCCCCAAACCACATGGTGAGCAGCTCAGGACCCTTGATGGAGATGAAGTTGGCCTGGCACTCATTAGCAATGGCTTTGGCCAGCAAGGTTTTCCCACAACCAGGAGGTCCATAGAACAGTACTCCCTTGGAAGGTGTCATACCAAACTTGAGGAATTTGTCTGGGTGCTCCACGGGATACTAGGAGGAAAAGCAAAGAGGGTTCAGGGATACCTCCAGAGTTTGAAATAAACCTAACCAAACAGAAGCATCCTCCCACACCATCCCATGGTGAAGACCCAGGTTCCCTAAAAGCAGGCTCCTTAGTGCCTCCAACCAGAGAATAGCAGGTTCCTGAATTATACTCACAATTTCCGCAATGAATGTGACAACACCCCAATATCACCCAGCTCCATTACAATGTACTGAGGCAGTGACTCACCCTGGACCAAGCACCCTACCTGGACCAGCTCCTGAAGCTCACGTTTGACATCCTCCAGGCCCCCAATGTCCTCCCAGGTCACCTGTGGTACCTCTACCACAGTTTCCCGCAGTGCTGATGGGTTGCTCTGGCTCAGGGCCCACTAAAAAGGGAAGAAAAACTGGGGATGAGACTTGCCAGGGGAGATCAAAGTGCATGTGTGTGTATCTGAGATATGGGAGAGGCCCTTACTCGGAAGTCATCCATAGTAACTGCCAGGGAGTTCATGACCTCAGCATCGATGGTCTCGTCCTCTAGGTCAATGAGGTCCATCTTCTTGCGGATGGCTTGCAGAGCAGCCTCCGAGCACAGGGCTGCTAAGTCAGCGCCCACATGCCCATGAGTTTCATTGGCTACCTGCAGAGAGAAGATCTACTTACTATGCTGTCTCTGAGACCTAGCTGCCTTAGGAAGCTCGGAGACAACAGAATCCTGGCCCCTTCCCCTGACTTCTATCTCTGGGTCCTTCCATTTCCCTGAACACATACTAGTGGCCCTTTCATCGGCTGGGTTTTAAGTATTCAAGCCTGGACTTGGGGCCTGGAAATAAAGCTGCCCCCCAAATTCTGGTTCACTCTAATTCACTGTCAACCGAGAAACATGCCAACCCTAGTTTTCTGGATTCAATCTGAGATCACTTCCCTTCCCCTGCACAAGAATCAAAATCAATTGCCTCACATCTGAAGCTTATGTCCCTAGTCAGTTCCCTTCAACTGCCTGGAAACAGATACCCTAACTTCTGGCCAGCCCTCATCACCACTCCACCTGTTCAAGGTCCACATCATCTGCCAGCTTCATGTTCTTGGTGTGGATCTGAAGAATTTCCAAGCGTCCTGTAGCATCAGGGATTCCAATATCTACCTCCCTGTCAAAGCGACCTGTGAGACAGTGCATAAACATAGACAGGAATCATTTCTGGTGCAGAGGGAAGAAAGGGCAGGCCTAAGGCGACCAACCATCCCAGTTTGCCCAGGAATGTCCTGGAGTTAGCACTGAAAGCCCCATATCCTGGGAAATCCCTCGGCCTCAGGCAAACCAGGATGGGTAATCACCCTAGACATGACATGGAATATGGGAAAGGAACCCTGGGCCCTAACACTGCAAAGAGCTTCAAGAAATCCTCAGGATTAGGTGACTTAGATGAAGGACAGATGTGGGATCAATGGGATTAAGGCCAGTAGAGCCACAATCTCCCCAAGAGCAAGGACAGCAAAAAAAGAAATTTGGGGTCCTTACCAAATCGTCGTAGGGCTGGGTCAATGCTGTTGGGTCTATTGGTTGCTGCCATAACAATGACATGGGCTCTCTGCTTTAGGCCATCCATGAGGGTCAACAACTGTGATACAATACGCCGCTCCACCTCCCCATGGGTCTGTCAGGACAGAATGTCTGGTCAGAAGTGAAGTCAGGACCTTTCAACACCCCACTATCCCCTCGGGTAAGTTCCTACTTTCTCTCTTTTGGGAGCAATGGCATCCAACTCATCAATGAAAATAATAGCAGGAGCATTCTTCTCAGCCTCTTCAAAGGCTTTACGAAGGTTGCTCTCAGACTCACCAGCCAACTTGCTCATGATCTCAGGACCTGAAAGCATATAGAATGGATACAATGACAAAACTATATCCTTTCTCAATCTCAAAAGAAATCAGCTATCTTGTTTGCCCAGTCCAGAGACAGGTCCTAGGTGAGAATGTGGTAATAACCTCTACTTACTTTCTCACAGCCCCTACCAACCATTATCCCAGGGTAGCCACCAAGCCAGGATAAAAAGTCAAGGAGCTCAATACACTTATCTAACAGTTGAGCTGGACGTACAAAATGATCACAGCAGATGCTATGGGACCTCTGGCCAGAGCAGCAGCAGCACACCAGTTGGACCTCTACCAGCTAAATATCATTCTCAAAGAGATAGCTAATCTCAGCCAGTCTTCCCCCAAACCCTCTCAAATAAGTAAGCATAGACATTTTGAGTTCTCAGTCTAACTTACTCCTCTTAAACGTCTTCAGCCTGTCCACAATCTTTCTCAAGTTGGGGACAGATCAGGCGGCACCAGAGTAGAATACCATCCCCTTGTTGCTTATCTGTCTGCAATGTACTTTAGAATAAAAATACTAAAGTATACACGAGGATAGGTATACAAAGGAACATGTCCATGAGTTCTCCAGCTCATGAGACTGGGTCATGCTCAGCTCAGAGTTGAGTCCAGCCAAACAAAAAGCAAACCAAGGCTCCTACCATTGATCAAAAAGAAGAAGGCGCCAGTCTCATTCGCCACAGCTCGAGCAATCAGGGTCTTTCCAGTCCCCGGAGGTCCATAGAGCAGGATTCCCCGAGGAGGCTGAGGACCAGTACAGAAGGTGTGATTAGGTTCAGACGCCCGCCTTCTCCCAACCCCAGCCACCCTGAAATGGCTTGACAAGGGCTCCATCTAGAGAGGGTGAGAATCAGAGCTCAACTCTGACACCAGTAAGAGTGAGCCCTCAAGCAGCAGCTGCTAGGAAGACAGTTTACTTCAGACCATACTCACTCCTCTTGCCAGCAGAGAAAATACTGCTAGAAAGCTGACGATACTTATGAATGCATAGGAGACAAAGAGCAGAGAAACCACACTAAGAGACTCTTAGTGTGACTGAGTCTGAAGATCCTGGGACTAGGAAAAGCAAGAGGCCATTAGGCCAAGGTCTGAATTTAGACAGACAAGAACCAAGGACTAGCTTAGACATTTAAGAGTGTTGGCCAGAGGCTCACTCACTCCAGTAATCCCAACCCTCCAGGATTTATTATCATGTTGGAATGCCTTCCCTTACCAACTACCACAAGTATTCCTCTTTGAGGTTGTCTTTCATCTTCAGGGTGTCCCATGATACGGGAATGATTGGGATGTTACATTTCAGACCAGCAGTTCTCAAATATTTTGGAGATAAGCAGTTCTCAAATTTCCTTAACTTCTACTTCTACTGGGCAGCCCTGTTCTAGACAGGTTGGCAAACTATGGTGAGATTTTATTTACAGGGTCTATTAGATGAAAATGGTTTTTACCTTTTGAAGGGTTGTAATTAAGGAAAAAAAAAAAAAAAGCAACAGAGAACTTAACTGGCCCACTCTGTTCTAGACCATTAGCAGCGTGAATGAATTTAGAGCCCTCTGTAAACTCAAATACAGTACTTCCTCTCTAATCCAAGGCAATGATGAAACACATGTATGAAGACGTCCTAGGATTAGACAGCAAGTAGTTGTTAATCACCACCCTAGACTATATCCCACAGAGCCCAGGATGCTCACCTTCACACCAATTGCCTTAAAGAGAGCAGGATGTCTCAGGGGCAGCTCCACCATCTCCTTTATCTGAGCTAGCTGCTTCCTGCAGCCACCAATGTCATCATAGCCCACTTCATTCAAAGACTCTTCCTCATCCTGAATATGGAAGAGACAAAGAAAAGAAGAAGGCAGGAATACTACTATCAGCAAAAGTTGAGTTTCTCCAAATCTGATGTAGAGAAATCTGCTGTATGAGAAGATTCTCCTCTAAAGGGATCATGCCTCAAAAAACAACTCTAAAAATCCCAAGAAAAAGATTTCTTTTGTTTTGTTTTTATTTTTATTTATTTGGCCGTGTCGTGCAGCTTGTGGGATCTTAAGTTCCCCGACCAGGGATCGAACCTGCACCCTCAGCAGTGAGAGTGCAGAGTTCTAACCACTGGACCGCCAGGGAATTCCCAATTTTTGTTTTTGTTTTATTTCAATTATTTACTTACTTATTTACTTACTTAATTATTTATTTATGCCAAGGCAAAGATTTCTAGCACAGCCTTTCCCTATCACACTGTCCTTAGTCTTACTGGGATGAGCTCCCCTAAGACCTGAAGCTAGAAACTGTGGGAAATGCACAGGGGTCTAGATGCCAGCATCAGCACCACTTCTTCAAAAATTATTCCAACCACTTAGACCTTTTAGGTTCAATCTAGGTTTTAAAAATTATTGGTATCAGATACTTCCAAGAAACACCTAGGCCCAGAAATGAATAGCTAGGTTTTCCACCTCTGGCAAGAAGCTTAGCTATCAAGTCTGGAAATTCTTTGCAACTACCACACAACTGTCCCACTAAGTAATCACAAAGTAGGGTACCGGGATCAGGGAGAGAACTCACCTCTCGTTTGATAGGCTCCCCTTCACAGTGAATCACTGTGTCTGGAGCAACAATACAGTAAGGACTGGGATCTGTCTCCACTACTTTGAACTCTACGGCACGCATTCCACCCCGGACAAGGAAAATGTCTCCTGTGAGAGCAATCAGCACAAGAGCAGTTAGAGGTATCCATTACCAGACCAAGTGAGAATTCCTCATCAGAACCTGGGATCTAGAATGCCAAGTTCACGAGATATTGCCCTTTCTCCTTCCCATCCACATCTTATTAAGCATCAGGCAAAAAGAGAAAGTAAACTGTGAAGAGTCCCTCTGCCACTCAAGACAGTGAACGAAACCTGAGGTGTCAGAAAGAAGCCCATAAGGTTTTTGATTTCTGGGGGATAGATAACCCAGGCTTTCACGACAACCACCAATGGTAAAACTGTGCTAAATATTAAGTACACTTTGGACAGCCAAAATGGCCCACCTCTTCCTTCAGAGATAAAAGAGAAGACAGCTTACTCTACTGGAGCAAGGAGTGAGAATGGGGAAATGGGGGAGTGGAAGGAAGGGGGGAAGGAGAGAGTACACATGAGCATGTGTACAGAATGTGTGTGTATAGACACACATATGAGAATGAGACAAAGATATCCCAAGGTTTACTCTTGGGTATCCCTATAAACAATCACCCTTAAGTTCAGTCCCTAGAATTATTTCTCACCTTTCCGGATGGGTCGATAAGCTTCCAGGAAGTACGGCTTAAGGTAAACCTCGAAGAGATTGCCAGTGATGCCTTCCACCGTGTCATCGATGGGTAGTACATGGATACGTTTGCCGTACTTCACATCAGGGCATGGCTGGATGCTGAGGATGACAAGCAGACTCCACGTTACCAACCAAACTGCAGCCCCAAGCACTGGGTGTCCAAAAGGGCCTGGCATAGAGAGCCGATGGCAAGCGAAAGAGAAAAGGCAGGGATGGCTTTAGGTGAAGAGAGGCAGGAGGGTAGGGTGGGAGTGAGGGCAAAGAAACAGCCAAGCAGAACAGGTCACACGCAGGGTGGGGTAGTAGGGGGAGCCTCTAGAAGAAGATGCTGGGGTGGCCCACTCCCAATCAGTGAGCCAAAAGGAAGACCCACACATTTGGAAGCCTCACAAAGACACAAGAGGGAAGGTCTTCAGTGAGAGATATCCAAGGATGACCCATTCTGGTCAGTACTGGTAACCCAATGTTACAAAGGGAGACCTTAGTCTGACAAGTGTCAGGGTCAGAGAAGTAGAAGTGAAAAAATAATCTCAGTCAGGTGGTCAGAGCACCTTGAGAAAGTGACTAAGCACCTCCAGGAAAGAGGCTACATGAAACCTATAATCCATGGAAAAGAATCAGAAGCCTGAGATGCTCCTGGCCAAGTGACAGATGGTTGGGTAGCAGTGGCTAGAGATGACTCCAAGATGGGGAAGCCTCCTGCCTAAAGTTAAGTCTAAAATCACTCAGACTGGCGCTATCCTAGGTCTGGCTCAAACTATGCCTCTCTCCTAGATTAACTTGGATCTTTACACAAACCTGCTACGAGTCCACCTTCCATGCCCACACTCCCATCTCATTCCAGCCCCAACAAAAGCCATTAATGCAACCCAGCTGTAAGGTTACTTGGCAGATACAAACACTCAAATGGCATCCTAAACCAGGGTCTAAGGTGTGATAAGTTATACCTCTGGTAGAAAAATATAAAGGTACCAAGAAAGTCACAGAAATGCCAACTTGTCCCAAGGGTCATGCAAAGGCAGGTTTTGAAGTCCCAGAGGCAGAACCAAAACCTAAAGACAACCTAGAAACATAAGTCTTCCCATGGCCTGCAAGCTCCCAATATCTGCAGCTGCCAAGGCCTTGGTGGGGGTACTGCCTGTAATGCAGGCTGTCTCTGGCCTCCCATCCCTGAGGGGCCAAGAACCCCACACACACCTGATGACATCCCCCAGGTGTACGCGAAGGTTATTCCGAACAACTCTATTCATTCGAATCTTCTCATCAGAACATGTGTCATCAGAAAGCACAATGCACACAGCTTCCCGCCTCTTCTTTCCTTTCAGCAACACTGTGTCACCTCGGAACAACTGCAGCTCATCCATCTTGGGCTGAGGAAAGAAGGTTAAGGCCTTTGGGTCACTGGGTCAGGGGGTAAGCAGCAGCCCTGGAGGTTGGGATTCCCAGTAAACCCCACTCTATCTGTGGTCACTGCAAGAAAAATGAGAAAAGAAACCTGGGAAAAGCCCTCAGGTTAAGTGCAATAAGCAAAGATTGGACTGTGGACCCAACTTACCTGGGACAAGGATACCACACTGTTGTCCTCATTGATGGCTTCATCAACAATTAACCGATTGGGACGGTTCTTCTGTTTAAGAATGGCTGTTGATAAATCATCACCTTTTGAACTAGAAAGAGAAAATGAAGTCAGTTCCAAAACATATTCCAGCAAGAGCCCCACCAGTCTCTACCAGCAACTCTTGGTATTCTGAGTACTGGTATCCTAGCTGTAAGGCCCCAGGTGATCTTGCCCCAGGGTCAGGAAACTAAGAAAACAAAATAAAAGTGGAGACTGAGCAGTATTTAGAGAAATGAAAATAGTCTCAGACAGTATAGAAGAGTGATTAAGAGAAGGGGCTCTGTAGTCAGACCTGTTGGGTCTGAATCCCAACGCTGCCACTTAACTGTGATCTTGGGCATGTTATTTAACCTCTCTGGAGGTTGATGTCCTCTTCCGTAAAATGCGGACTATAGTAGCACCCATCTCAGGGGATTACTGTCTTAAGCAAGATAATGAATACAAGTTCAACACAATGCCTGGCATATGGTATCAACGGTCAGTATGATTAGCACTGCAGAACATAGCACAAGCTCTTTCCTTGCTAACCTTCTTGCAGAAGGAAGCAAGCAAGACAATCTCCCATAGGGCTCAGGGAGGCCCCAAGCCCCACAGAGCAAGCCTGGGAACAATGAAGAATCATTAGAATTACCCTTCTTACTGGCTAAACCTGCTGAACGCCAGAGCATTCTGTGTACCACAGGAATGCAAAGCATAAAGACGATCATATTTGGAAAAAACAAACAAACAAAAAACACACACACAAAACACTAACAGATCTGGAACCTTCATCAGAAAGAGGCTCAAGCTCAAAAGGAATCTCAGAAACCTCTGCAAAGACACACAACTCCATGGGGTTGGTTCAAAAAGTTAAAACCAAGAAATGTTGAGACATGGGGCAAATCCAAATCCCTCTCACCCAAATCAAGGTTGCCTGAGTCTGAACTGAGTTTAAGCTATCTAAATAGTTTCTATCATTTCCTAGAAGCTAAGATCATTCATCCGACACCAATTTCTCACTTAGCTCATCTCCAGCCTTCACTAACTAGACTCAGTGGGCTCTCCCTCTGAAGAGGGCTACCTCCTCTTAGTAAGGCTCAGGAAAACATGAGCATTAACCAAAATAAGAGGGCCAGACAATGGAAGAAGCCAAGAAATAAATAAAAAGGAACCTTTTCCATGGATTATTTCTTCACTCAACAAATTCACGTGTGTGTGTGTGTGTACATATACATAAAAAATACATCAGACATCGTTCTAAGCATCTATCAGTCAACAAAAGAAGACAAAAAAGTATTCCTACTGGAAATACCTTCACAACTTGCAAGAAAAAAGATGCCTATGCTCTAGAATACCAGCTAGGGAGTTACAGGATTTTTTACATCTTTTGGCCCTGATACACTCAAAAGAAATACAAATCCCATTCATCTAAAGAAGTTGTAAGTTTTCTGCTGACCCTCTCACATAGGCTGCATCTTTATTCACTCCCTTTAAACTAGTTTCCAAGAGTGGAGTTTCCTTAGGTTTAAACTTGCCTCCCCCAACCCCAAAGTGGTGGTCACAATGCTGCATACTCTTCCAATGCTTATCAACACCCTAGAAAGCAAGTATGGTCAATATGAGAGTTGAGGGCAATTTAAATCCATCCCTTCTCCCTCTCCCCTATGCATTAAAATACCCTTCAAGGGCTGCCCATCTTCCCGTTTGATGTATAGGACCAGGGCTAGAGAAAAACAAAACGTCAGATGCCTCTAGTCATCAGTTTGTATTTTAACCCCAAAGCTGCATCCTAGGAAAACCTCCAATCTGCCTACCATTCCTGACCCCAGCACTGGAGATGAGTGGGATGCTCTTCCCTTAAAGTAAGGACCTTTAATTCCACATCTATCTACTGAGATCAAAGGAAGTAATCTCTAAATGAGGAAATTCAGTTTGATCATGGGCCAACAGCAGTCCCGGAGGCTCTTTGGGGACATCCCACTGGTCTTCTGCATGAGTCAGGCCCTTTCCAGAACCCCAATGGGCCACAGGGGACTTGGACAGAGTTCAGGTAAGTCATCAAGATGACCTAGAGATCAGAAACTGTCTATGATGCCAGGTTCCAAGAATTTTGGACTTTTAGTCTTGGAAACTAAAGACTAAGAGACTACTTTAATTCTTTATTAAGCAGTCCTTTTAAATAGGCACCTGAGTAATACTTCATCTTAATTCAGAAACTTGAGAAAAAGGAACACATCTCAAAAAAAACTAAACTCTCGAGTCAGGAAGGTGATTTGCATAGAAGGGTTTCCATAGGATGAGGGTGTCTTCCCCCCGCCCCACCCCCACCAGTATCTAAAGCTCTTAATTCTAAAACAGGTAGAGGTGGCCAGGTTTTATCTGATGCTTTCCTGAGTAGAGGGCCCAGGATTTCTCAACGTAACTGCTTAGGGAAAGGAACGTGTGTGTTTGACTAGTTAAGACAACTCCAACTCTCACACCTCAAAGGCTGAAATCTAGAAAGGCTCACAAAATACGAACTGAAGTTTGAATTTTAGCAAGAACCTAATGAACCTCATTTCACAACATCAAGGAAAACTGACTAAAGCCTTTTCGTATGAATAACAACATGCCTAAAGTATGAAGGCGGCCAGATGTGAAAGGCAGGGCCCGCCTCTCCCCAACAGCTTCTCATCACTCAGGTCGTAGACGATGCCAACCACAAGCCAGGCCGAGCCGGCTCTAAAAGTGGCCGTCGTGAGCTTCCCTGAGCTCGCCAGGCCTTCCCCTGCTCCGGCCTCCGCCTCGGTCTCCGGGCTCCTAAGGCCTTCACGTGGCCCAAAGTCCACGCCCACCGGGCGCAGTTAGGGCGTTGGGCCCGCGGGGCCTGCACTCTCTGGGGACCAAAGGCCTAGAGCGGGTGGCACACCGGATCGCAGGTGGGCGCCCCCAACCCCCGGGGCGCCGCGCCAGCAGTGTGGGCCCGCAGACCTCTCACTAGGCCGGGACGGCCGCCCGGAGAAGCCAGTCATGCCGGCCCGGGCCTGCATGACACAGCACGATCTGGCCCAGGCCCCGACCCAGGCCCAACGCAAGCCCCGCCTAGGGGGCGCAGCCGGGCCCAGAGGGGTCCGCGGCTCCTCATTCGCCCCCTTCCTCTCCTCTCCTCTCCCTCCTTCCCTGTCTCCACCTCCTAGACGCGCCCACAACCAGGCCCGGCCGGGCCTACCCAGCGCAGCGGGTCTTCCCGCTGCGCGCACCCGCGGCGGGCGGACGGGCGCGCGCACACACTCACTCAGCTCCGGAGGCCATGGCGCGCGCCTCTCCCGGCCGGCGGCTGTGGCGGCCCGTGGGTAACGGCTACAAGAGGTGGCAGGCGACGGACTGGGCCGGGGCTTGGGTCTCCCGGGCGGGGGACGAGCGGAGCGACAAACCCGCAGACGGCCTCCCTCTCGCTTCCTCCCAGCGGCACCGGGGCGGTGGGCGGGCGGGCGGGAGACGCTGACGCCTGATCCGCGAGGGGGCAGCGGCAGCGACGACCCAAACGACGGCTGCAGACGCTTCGCTAAGACTGAGCCGAGAAGAGCCGAATCATCGGAAGGAGAGGTGCTCTCACCTCAGCCAATCAGCGCCTGCCCTGGGGACTCCCGCCCGCCTCTCCGCGCCTCTCCCCAGCAACCCGCGGACCGGAGCCAATCAGGAAATTCGCTTGCTGCCCGGCTCCCGCCTCAGGGATGCAACACGCCTAGTAACGCCACGGCAATTGGCCGCAACGCTACGCTTCCTCGACGGATTGGGATTCTCGACCAGTCAACGAAAGGAAGAGGGCCAGATCGACTGGCGAAAGGAGAGGCTTTATCCCTGGGAGGCAGGCTCTCCCACTTGGCTCCAGTTCATTGGCTCCTGAGCTTATCCTGCTAGAAAAACCTGGCACAATGGATTGAACCCTTGTATTAGTCTAGTTCCGTTGTAGTGACAACCTACACACCCATCTTCTTCCAAAACCTGAGTCTCAACCCTAAGCCCTCTCCTTGCTCCTTCAATACGCTGGCTCCAGCCATCTCTATTCTGGACTCTTTGACTAGCACCCCAGCTCTTAATCCACTGTACTTTATTGTCATTGCACTCTTTGGTAATCCTAATCCCATAGGCTTTACAGTTCCTCAGGGCTTGGAGATACATGCTTCCTCTTACCACCAGGTATTAATATTTATGGCTAAACGAGGGAGGGCAGTCAAGTCCAGAGAGGAGTCAAAAGGCAACTACAGGGGCTTCCCTGGTGGCGCAGTGGTTGAGAATCTGCCTGCTAATGCAGGGGACACGGGTTCGAGCCCTGGTCTGGGAAGATCCCACATGCCGCGGAGCAACTAAGCCCGTGAGCCACAACTACTGAGCCTGCACGTCTGGAGCCTGTGCTCCGCAACAAGAGAGGCCATGATAGTGAGAGGCCTGCGCACCGCGATGAAGAGTGGCCCCCGCTTGCCACAGCTAGAGAAAGCCCTCGCACAGAAACGGAGACCCAACACAGCCAAAAATAAATAAATAAATTTAAAAAACAAACAAAAAAACACAAATGTTCAAGTACAATTGGTGTCTTAAAAAAAAAAAAAAAAAAAAAAGGCAACTACAGAACACACAGCAGATTCAACAGAGCCCGAAGCAGCAAGAAAATTGTAGGCTGAGACTTGAAGCCCTCGGGCCCAAAATGCCAGCTAGCCCTGACTATATTCAATAGGCAGCTTTGGGGGCCTGTTGACTGAATTCACCCTTCACCCCCTATCCACACAGACACATTTGACTGAGAGAGTGGAAATCCAAATCTGGGATGAGGGAGGGGGTGGGGAATCATTCTGAGACTCAGAGGTCTGCTTGTCTCTCTGCTCTAAGAATCAGATACTTGCCCTTCTCCTGAGGGCACCACCTTCCAGACCTAACTCCACTCATTCTGTCACCTCACAAAGGATCCTGGGCTTTGGGGTTTTGCTTTTAGGCAACAAGAAGGACTAAAGGCACTGCCACCTGAGTAAGGATTCCTGTAGCCCTTTCTCCTGAGTCTCATAAAGTAGACGATGTTGGGAGAAGGTATCATAGACAACCAGCACTCAACTGAATCAGACAGCTTTGAGTCTTCCCACTCAAGTGTATGTAGTAGGCAGACAAGAGATAGACATGAAATTTTACTCAACACATGAAAAGGGAAACAGGAAAAAACGTGCTATGAGCAAAGTCAATGCCTTGTTGGTGGAAGGGGGGCTTCTTCTGGAACCAGAACAGCAGTAACCAGACCAAATTTTGGAGAACTACCACCAGCCTCTCCAATGCCAGACTTATATTGGAATGGTCAGCTCCAGCCATGTTCCCCAAGGACGGTGTAGCAGAAAGCCCTCCCCACAGATGGCCCACTGAGGCCCCAGCTCAGTTTCTTTGAAACGTGGCAGCTACAGGTCACGAGTCTCCAGCAGAGACGTCCGAAATTCCTCAAGAAGGGTTTCACGGTCAGGGGGATGGATCCAGCCCAAACAGGTTTCTAGGTACAGGGGGAGAGACCTGAAACCAAAAAGGGTGATGTCTAAGGGAGGACAGGCAGAAGACTGCGCAGCCATTCCCTCCCTTTCATTCACCACCGCTCCCAATAGGCCCAAGGACTCCAGGACGCCAGCTGCCTCTCAGCCTCACCACGCAGCATTCTCCTGTGGCAACTCAGTTTGGGCCTCCAGCCTCCGCCAGAGAGCAGTGGCCTCATCCCTCCGATCCAGCCTCCTCAGAGTCTGAAGCAGGTGGAAGGAAGCGTCTTGATTACCTGTAGCCCCACCCCAGAGTAGAGAGCCTTAGAACTTGACACAGACTTAAGCATCATTTTATAAAAGGGAAAACTAAGGCCTAGAGCAGGGAAGTGTCTTGCCTACATGGTACCAGGGGTACATCACTGCCAACCATGCCTATCCCTGGGCACTGCCTGCTCAGGACAAAGGGCTCAGCTGACCCTGCTCCTGCCCAACACATTCTCAGCACAGTTATGGTCTCTGTGTCTGAAGACACTGGGAAGCCTAGAGAACTCCTGAGAGGCCTTCATACACACTTGTATATGTCTTGCATATGTCTGCACACCTGGATATATCCCTATATATATACAGGCACAACCCCATTCACCCCTCCTATCAAGGAACATCACTCTTAACACTAATCCCCAAGTACCTCCCCCACGGCCCTCTCTGTCCTTACGCATCTGTGCATAGCTGATGTCTTGCACATGTACATACCTGGGCACACCTGCACACTGAGAAGGAAGTCCTGTAGGGCTTTGGTATCCTGGCCACTGGCCACCCATTCCAGTCCACGACTAATCAGGGCGGCTGCCCGAAGCTGTTGTAGTGCCACATCTGATGTACACCCCTGCTCACAGCTGGAAGCAGGCCCTGGGGACCACTCCCAAAGTCAAGACATGTGTTCCCAGCCACACTGTCACCAACACCTCAAGTCCCCTCTCTATCTCTTGTGTTTGGAGTCCCTTTCCCTTAAATCTCCTGGTAGGCTAGGACACATGGAAAGGAAACCACCACCACCACAGAGGAAAACTGAGAGTCTAGATCACCTTGTTCTTTATCCTTGGGTGTGGCCTGGAAGAGCAGCTCAAGGCACCTGAAGTGGGACACAGAGCAGGGGTAAAGAAGAGTCAACCTCAGAAACTCTAGGGTGAGTAGATAAGAATGGAGCTCACCAACTCAGGTCCCAATTAGAAAATTATCCCTCCACATTTCCCGGAGGGTCGTGGTTGGCTTCCTGGGCTCACCGGCTAAATTCACTGATTGCCTCCTTTTGGGCCCCCAGTTGCACCCAAGCTTGGCCCTGAAGCAGATAGGTGGCAGAGACCCAGGGTGAGCAGTGTGGTAACTCTTTGGTTCCTCTTCTGGCATCTTCCCACAGCCGGGGCCTCTTGGGAAGCAGGGATGACATGCGGCTAAGCAGCTCCTCACACACGGTCAAAGCATCCTGGGCTCGGCCTGCCTGAATCAGCGCTGCTGCTGCCTCCAAGAACACCTCAGGCACACAGGGCCCTGGGGGGCATGGGGGTGGGGAGAACTGGGGTGGGAGGAGAATGCAGTGTCTTGAAGAGACATGAGCCACCACCCCCAACCTCTTCACCAGGCTCTGGTATCATGCAGAGACCACCCATTGCTTGCTGCCTGGATCCCCCTTGCTCTGGGAACCCTCCCAGTCTGGTGCCCCAGATTGGACAGAAAGAACAGCAGAGGAAAAGTCAGAAAAAAGCAGTCCTGCGCTACTCCAAAGGAGACTCCAACCCTCCCACCCCATTGCAGAGCAACATGACATACCCACCTTTGGCTCCGAGCCATCCAGCAACAGGGCCAGCAGGTCCAGGTAATGTTCTGCAGCATTCTCTGCCCTGAAGAGTCATAACCCATGAGTCTCACCTTAGGCCATAGCAGGGCACTCCAAGGGCTTTTAGCTAAGGGCCCTGGGGTGTGGGGAGGGCGAGGTTTGGGGACTCCAACACTGGCTCAGTATGGATCTCTACTACTTACAGACTGGATTTGGGAGAAGACTTTAGAGTTTTCAAGATACAGGAGGTTAGTGTCTGGGTAAAGAATCCTCAGTTCAGGTCCAGCAGCAAGGCAGGAAGCTGAAAGTGGGGACCCATGTCCTGCCCCTGACTTGTCCATCCCCCCAACTCGTAAGAACAGAAGCAGAGTCACAGCACAGGGGAGGCGCCAGAAGTGGGAAGAGGAGCTCAGGTGAGCAAGGTGGACCTCACCTTCCCGTCTGTAGGCATCGGCTTGCTAGCAGGTACTTGGCCTGGCTCTGTGTGCCACAGTGAAGGGGTGAGGCTGGGTCAGGTCGTGGGAGTAGTAACTCTACTTCAATGAGAAGCTGTGGGGCTTCAGGGATATGAGCGACACTCAAGGCCTAAAGAGAACAAAAAGAAAAACGTATATCTATAATCTCTGGGACCCATACTTCCTTCTACTTACACCTTGACTACTTACCCCAACACAAGCATCTCAGCAGTCCCCGTATCTTCACCCGACACAGTTCCTTACCTCAACCAGCAGCTCCAGACACTCGATCTCTGCTGCCGTGTTCTCCAGTTGCCGATACAGCCTGGAGGCCTCCAAAAGCGGGGGACCCCAGGTTGATTCCCCTTTCAGGGCTGCAACCAAGTACAGCAGAGCTCTCTGTGGACTGCCCTAGAGGAGTGAGAGGACACAAGCCTCAGCTACCCTCACAAAGCAGAAAGCTGCTCCTAACGCCCCTGGTTTCCCCAACCCACCCTAGGACTGTCTTTACCATCTTACGAAGACAGGTCCCCAGGGCTGTGTACACCTGGACCAACACAGGCCGTGGGCACAGACCTGAGGCCGCTTCATGCAGGCTGCTCAGTGCCCTGGGTAGGTTCCCTGTGATCAGCTCCTGGAGGCCTGTGGGCAACCAGGGTGTGAGCTTAGAGAGGCCAATAGGGCAGGGGGCATGATGGGGAAGAAGAGCACAGAGAAGCTCTACTGAGCTGAAGGGTAGAGGATAGAGAAGACATGAGCCCAGAGGACCCCTTAAGACAGGGAGTGGGGAGGAAGGGACAAGTCAGATTGCTAGCTGGCCTTGGCGATAAGCAAATGCTGTCAGAAGGACACCCCTCAAGTCCTGGGCATCCTGCAGGGTCAACGGAGCATCTGACTCCTCAGCTGGGGGCCTCCAAGTTTTCAGGAGCAGCAGGAGATCCTCAGAGGCCCCGCTCTGGGGAAAGAAGGATGATCAGAGGTTCCAAGCCTGTAACTACCCCTTCACCTATCTCAGTCCACCCTGGCTGGACTCTGAACTTAAGGATCCTCCTGATTCTTGTTCCCTCAATTCTAAGAGATCGATAGCTGTGAGGCAAGGATAAAGGGAGGAAGAAAAACCTGGGGCAGAGATGATTTATTTTAATGAGTCTCCTCACTCAGGATCAGCCCACGAGGACACAGGGCAACGACCATGTTTGGGTTACTGATGAAAAGACTGAGACTGGGAGGTGACTTCAGCAAGGTCACGAGAGCTCTAATTCTACCCAAGATAATCAAGCTCCCAAGAGAACCCCTCCAATGAGGAACAAACCAGAGCAAGGTCACCTAAGAGTCCCTGAGAAAACCTGGGTCTTCTGAACACCAATCCAACAGCCTTTCCAACACATAATGATGATACTGCAGCTAGGAAGGGTGGGAGGAGGAAAGAGACCCTTAGGTCCAGATCACTACCTGAATTACCTGGCTAACATTCAGGGTCTGCAGCAGCAAGGTCAGGTCCCCAAGACGGTCAGTGCTCAGCCAAAGGGCAGCCTGCAGGCCAGCAAGGTGGTGAAGGGCAGGGAGCAGCTCCGGCAGAAGGGAGGAAACATGGAGGACGGAGTCCCACAGCCCCCTAAGCCCATGTTCCAGCCTGGCCTTCAGCTGCTCCTGGGTCTCCAGCACTGTAGAGTACACACACACATACAGCTGAGGTGGGACCTCATCTCTGGCTTTTCTTCTCTGCCGGAGCCCAAAGGTCACAAAGGCGCTCCTGGTCCGAGGAGCACATGGAGGATCAGAGAAGGGCATCTCCATGGAGGTGACAGATTATGTTGCTCCTCCTATCCCCCTTGCAAGAACTTAAGCCCAGCCTGAGGCTGGCAGGGGCATGGAAGGCAATGTTTGGCCCTCACCTCTCTCTAGGCCCTGCTGGATATCCTGTGCCAGGTCCTCAGTGAAACCCTGGGCCAGGCTTGCCCTCAGGGTAATGAAATTGCAGATGACAGTCAGTTCCAAGGGGAGAACAGAAACAGCCGCAGGGAGCCCTGGAGCAACAAATGCTGGTCTCACAGACCACTCTCAGGTGAAAGAGATCACCCCACCCCAACCAAAATGGCCTCAATAAAGAACCCACCCTTTGGAGACTTCCCTGCTGGCGCAGTGGTTAAGAATCCGCCTGCCAATGTAGGGGACACGGGTTCGAGCCCTGGTCCGGGAGGATCCCACATGCCGCGGAGCAACTAGGCCTGTATGCCACAGCTGCTGAGACTGCGCTCCAGAGCCTGCGAGCCACAACTACTGAGCCCGCGAGCCACAACTACTGAAGCCTGCGCACCTAAAGCCCGTGCTCCACAACAAGAGAAGCCACCGCAATGAGGGGCCCGCGCACAACGAAGAGTGGCCCCCACTCGCTGCAACTGGAGAAGGCCCGCACGTAGCAACAAAGACCCAACGCAGCCAAAAAAAAAAAAAAGAAAAAGAAAAAGAATCCACCCTTTGGACAGAGAATTTGGAAAGGGCAGAAGGTTTTCCAAATAGACCATCCTGGAGACCACTTCTTCAAATGCTGCTGGTGTGATGCTGCTGGTGTGTGTGTGTGTGTGTGTGTGTGTGTGTGTGTGTGTGTGTGTGTGTGTGTGTGTGTGTGTGTGTGTGTGTGTGTGTGTGTGTGTGTGTGTGTGTGTGTGTGTGTGTGTGTGTGTGTGTGTGTGTGTAAGGAGAGAGATTCACCTGTATAAAGACGATTCCATTCCAGTCCTGTCTGTGCCTTAAACAGAACACCTTACCCCCTGAGTAATCTCCTCGATCCCAGAAATGCAGAAGAGGAACTGGTCTCTGGCTGTGGAGGAGGGGAGTGACCATCCTGGGGAGAGCTCTACTTACCCTGCAGACTATGGAGGAGTCCCCGGAGCCCTTCCAGTGCATCTTGAGCCAACTGCTGGCGCCTCGGAGACAGACCTGAGTCCTGAGCAACCTAACAAATGTGGGGTGGGGTACAGTCCTTCCCTCTCCCCTTGCAGCTGTGGCAAGGGATGTCATTCTCCAGCCATTTCTGGCTCTTTAGGGGAGGTCACGCTCAGCCCCTCCCCATCGGCCAGGGTAAATCCACTGCATACCCCTTTCCTGGTATTTTGGGGTTGCAAAGAGAGGGTCCCAGCAACCGCGTTACCTTGGCCTGTTGAACTAGTTGGTCATTCTTTTCCCTCCACAGGTCCAGGCAGCTGGCGTGAGAGGCTGAAGAGCCCGGAGGGGTCCTGTGAGCCATGGCGGCCGAGGCTGGGCCCAGACACCTGAAGGGGGCCGCTGAAGGGTAAGCCTGGCCCCTCCGACGCCCCACTGAGAGCGGAGAGGCCCGTACACTTCCGCACCCCGCCAAGGCTCCTTTGCTCCCCTCGGGGTTCCAGCCGGGGCGGCCTACCCTTTCCGAGAGAAACGGACACCCCACCGGCCGCCTGGCCGGGATTCTACTTCCGCCTCTTTCACCCGCGCCTCTGATTGGCCCGGCCGGCAAAATGCTCGGCTGCGGTTGGTCGTCTTCAAGGGTTACTCCCCGCGGGAAACTGGAAGAAGAAACGAGTCGGGGCCAGACCAGAGAGGAAGGCAGAGGCGGGCCAGAGACCGGGGGCGTGTCTGAGTGGGTAGGTCTTACGGCTCGCCGTTCCGCTCCTCAGCCCTCGCGCAGGCCAAAGCCTTAAGTCGACCTCAAAAACCCGGAACCCGCGGATCAGCCCTTCCCTCGCCGCCACACATCCAGGCCGGCCGGGGATTTACCCCGCCGCGGAGGGCTGGCCCGCGCGATGCACGCTGGGAGTTGTAGTACCGCCGGGAGCCGCCACGAAAGGTCCAGCCCCAGAAGTGTCTTCAAAAAGAACTGACCTGAGACCGAGGCCCTCGGTAATCGGCCCATCCTATCTCTGCTCACCATGGAGCACCAACACGCTCACCACAGTCTGCTCAACCACATGCAGTCCGACTAGCTGGCAGCGCAGCCCTGTGCCTGTGCAGCCTGCCCTGCTCAAATATACCTGCCCAGTCCTTTCAACACATGGAGGTAGGAGAATTGGAGATCCGTAAGCAAAGAAGAAACAAGCTGCGACGCTTGCCATCTATAAAGTCAACTCAAAATGGATAAATTGGACTTCATTAAAATTAAAAACTCTTGTGCTACAAAGACACCATCAAGAAAATTCAAAGATGTAAGTCAAACTGTTATGCTGGACACCTTAAACATATCCAGTGATGTATGTCAATTATATCTCAATAAACTGGGAAAAAAAGAAAATTCAAAGATGTCAATTATACCTCAATAAAAAAAGAAATAAAAGAAAACTCAAAAGTCACAAAGTGGGAGAAATTATTTGCAAATCATATACGTCATCTTTCAGTGGTCTCATCTCTTCCTGTCCTGGGCACCCTCAAACCTCAAACCCCAGTCCTGACCCTTCTCAGAACCTCTTCCCCACTTCTTTGATGGATGTTTCCATGAGGATTTCATGCCAGCACTTCAACATGACACAGGAGTAGTGAGGTGGATGGAGGGCACAGGAGACGTGTGAGGAGCATTAGATTCATACAATTTTGGCTTCAAGTCAGGAATAATCAATGGGACAAGGTGTGTTAGATGGGTGAGTAGGTCTGATAAAAGGCAGCACAGGTTGGGAAACCAGGGAAGCCTCCACAGACGTGAAGGGCAAAGGGTGTTCTGAAGTGAAAGTACACAGTTGAGGAGGAGGAGATACAGCACTATTGGGGCTTTAGACAGTGAAAGTCTGTGTGCTCCATGATGCCTGGGCCTGTCTTTTCAGCCATCTGTGTTATCAGCCAAAGCAAAAGAATTTAATAAAATATGTTCCATGGTAAAGGAAAATGGCAGGTGGAATAACAGTAGTGATTTGGGAAGAGTTGGGAGAAGTGAATTCAGACAATTCCAACCACCTCCCAGCGGTTCTCAGATGTGGCCAGGTCTCCATAAGACGGCTGATCCCATCTGTGCCTGGATGAGGGGAGACTGACCCTCCTCATATCCCCTACAGGACAGTGGGGGCTCCTCCACACCTCAGACACACATATTTACATCATTATTTTATTCCACTTCGGAGGCAGCCCCTCAGTCTCTCAGATGTATCCAAAGCAGGAGTTACGAATTAGGCTCCACTATGATTTTGAATTATAAAATAATGAAGTCCCAGATGCCAGTAGATCCTGGCTGCACGGTGGTAAGAGGTGTGACTGAGCCTCTCTTGCAGATGATCCAGCACCCGTATAGACCAGGCTAGACTGTTCTCCAGCTTTCTGCTGGGCCAGAACTAACTGCCTGAACCAGGAGCTCACAGCACCATCCACTCGCATCACCAAAGCTATGCCCAGGCAAAGTCCCACGCTGCTCACAATGAAGCCCATGGCCTCAAAAATGAACCTGCAAAGAAAGGTGGAGAATCTCAAAGGACACAGACAGGAGGCCTAGAGCCTTTTCCCTGCTGAGGCAAAACCTTGTCCACTCTGGATGTTCATTGTTTGCTCCAAGCTTCACCCTCCCCCACACCAATACTTCTCAAGCAAATCCACTCACTTGGGGGCAAACACCTTCCAGACCATGAGATGCCTGCGGAGGATGGAGGCTGCCAAGGCACAGGCCAAAATCTAAGGGAAGAGAGGAGGGGTCAAGTTATTAAGGAAGGAGAGGAGGAAGCAGGTCAAACAGAGAACTGCTGCAGGTCCCTGTGAAGAATGGAAGGGGAAGGAAAGTAGTGTGCGTCAGTGGAAAAAAACCCTGGGCTAGGAGTTAGGAGACCTAATTCTTTTCCTGGCCCAACCACGACTTGCAGTGTGACCTTGGGCAAGCACTATTCATCTGTGCCACTGACACTCAGGCTCTGCCTCCCAGGGTGGAGGGAATGTCAGAGTCACACCTTCTGCCTCTGAAGGATAAGAAGATCAACGATCACAGCTTGGGAAAGAATCCCGGCCATCACCTCAGCTTTTCCAGTCTGTCCACTACTGGAGTAATCCCCGGATGTAACCATCAGGTCCAGATCTAGCTTGTAGAGAGGAAACAATCCAAGACTAGGATGAAGGAGACCCAGGTTCAAGTCTTAATACTGCATTTGAGGCCACTGGCCTTTGGGCAATCACTTCACTTATCTACACCTCAGTCAAGGCTCTCTCCTAGGGTTTTGGCAAAGTGTGAAAGAATGTGATGTACATGCATGAGAAAACTAACTCCATGATCTCTCCCCTGCACCCACCTGAATACCAAGGACAAAGAGGTACTTGAGGCCCAGCTGCAGCAGCGCTGCATTGAAGTGGTGAGGCGCATCCCGGAGCCGCATCTCCATCAGTGGCTCCTCCTCCTCCTCAGGCCTGACTCTGGCCTCAGCTTCATTCCCTGGGGGCTGCCGCCTCTTCCGGGGCCCTTGACTCTCACAGAGAAAGGGCCAGAGCAGGAGCAATGGGCAACCTACTGCCTCAGAGGAAGGCAGGGCTAGAATCAATGGAGCACCCAGGGACCAGGCCACCCTGGCCCCCAACTACCCTAGTTGGCTCAGCCTCCAATTAGCAAAGGCCAAGGGGTGCCCAAGATCTAACAAAATCACATTTCCCCACTCAAATCCTGGGGTTTCCTTTCCTTCCACGAAGCCAGAGTAAACAATGGAAGCAAGGGAGGAATGAGGAGGTACCTGCAAAGAGGATATGGGAGGCAAAGGTGTTGGCTCCCACCAGCAAAGCAGACAGCCAGGTAAAGTCATGACCCTCTGGGACTCCCACGAAGGCAGCATGCCAATGGATAGCTGGAAAGACGGGCTGGTGACCCGTGGAATAGAAGGTCTGGGTTGCCATGAAGGCCCAAGCAGAGACTGCCTGCCAAGGCACAGTAAAAGGACCTGGGGGAAGAGATATGCCTCTTTACAGTCACGTCCCACTCCCTAACCCACAGCCCACTGCCCCAAGATCATATACACCTACTACCTCAGTGCTGTCTCTTACACGCGAGCATGCCCATCACTCCAAGCTTCTAATAGTCAACACTCTGTTATTCTAATTCCCTCCGTGGCACAAAGCCCCACTGCTCTAATCTGTGGTCAGCCTCTTTCTCTCATATACACACAGCTCACTATGAGTGGTGAATATACTCGTAATTCACCACTCTCATCACTGGAGAATCAGGAAATGCGCTCACAAGGATGCAGCATTTCCATAAGAATTGAGTCTTGGAGTACTGTTTGTCTCCCTCCTCCATGAACCCTGCTGGCCCTGAAAGCCAGTGGGAGGGATCAATTAGCTTGGCTACAGCAGATAAGAGACAGGACATCAGGAAGACCCTCTCAACTGTTGGGGCGTGAGACCCTGTATCAAGGTGAAGAACCTGAGGAGCAACACCTCCCTGAAAATAAGAAGGGCTGAATTCACATCACTACTGTCCCTGGATGAATCAGGGCTGAGATATGTATTTACCAGGGGTGGTGATGGGTATCCCAGCAGCAAGCAGATGCAGGAGAAGGAAGCTCTGCAGAAACAGAAGCAGGAACACAAGGCTAATGCGCTCTGCATGCAATAGCAGAAGTGGAAAGGCCAAGAGGGTGAGGGCCGTGACCATAGCAGCTGAGTAGACACTCCCCAACTGATAGGCGGCCACCGTCAGGGGGCCCTGAGATTTGGTCCTCTCTAGCCGGCCCCGGAACTCCTCCTGCATGTGTCGGTAGATTTGAGGAACCACATAATCCAGGTCAGCCTGAGAAGTGGGGGGGCCTGAGAAGGGAGTGAGGACAGTCCTGGTCCGTGGAGCACCCGCTGCAGCTTTCACCAGCACCGTCACAGGCCTCCAGAGCAGCAGCATGAGCCCTGAAGCAGCCAACCCGGCCACAGCCCTAGGTAACATAACTGATGCCCCAGCGACCAGGGCCCGGAGACGTGGGGGTGCTTCATCCGCCCCTGATGCCAAGGCCCAGTAGGCGGCAGTGCCTAGTCCCATCAGCGGCAGCCCCCAGCGCACAAAGAGCACAGGGGGCTCAGGGCTCTTGAGATTACCATAGCGGCGAAGCCACAGGCGCACGGCAGCTAACAGGGCCGCCAGCGCCCCCACACAAGCTCCATACCACACATTCTTGGCTCGACCACCCACCATGGATGCCAGGGGACTCAGCCAGGGAGAGGAACTGCAAGCAGGCGTCTCTTCAGGGCATCGATGAAAAAGCCCAGCTAGCCTTATACATAAAAGCAACCCAACTCCAAGCCCCAGGGCATGCGTGCCATTGTGACGTGGGGGGCCTGCTGGGGTCAGAAAGCCAAGGCGAGGTATTGTGAGTAGCTTAGGTGGCAGCAGCTTGCCCTCCCAGTGAAGCTGGGCAACCAGGAGCAAGATGAGTGAGATCAAAAGGAAGGGGGCGGCCCTGGCCTCGGCTATAACAAAGCTATCAGAGAAGAAACCAGCAAAGCGAATGAGCAGGAGGAACAGGACAGGCCCAGGCATGGGAAGCAGGGCTGCCAGGGGCCTCTTAGCTCCCCAGCCAGCCCAGGCTTTCCACAGAAAAGGCAGAAGTGAGCCCACTGCAGCCATGGCCCCTAGAACCACTGAATCCAGCTTCAGCCCAGTAGTTGCCAGGAGTCCAGCACACACTACGGCCCCAGTCAAACCCCAGGCCATGGGTATTAAGAGAGGGCGGAAACAGAAGCCTGGGGATGTTGCCCACTGGGATACCAGTAGGCAAAGAAAGCAGGTAGCAGCCAAGAGAGCAGCACCCCCTGCCATGCGGACCAGAGAAAAACGAGCCCAAGACTCAATGCACATGGCCCGAACTCCCCGCAGGAACTGCTGCAGCTCAGTAATCACAGTCTGTAGTGCTGCCTCAGCCCCCTGGGGGCTCTGCAGAAGCCGCTGGTAGTCAGCAGAAGCCTTGGAGAAGAGGTTCTGCAGTCGATGAAGCTCCTTAACTTGGAGGTCCTGAGCAGCAGTTGAGTAGGTGTGAAGAAATCGGGACACCTGGCAGAAAAGATCAGAGACCAAGGGGAAAAGCTCAGAGATGTGAACTGGGACACAGGCAAGGATGGGTATTACCATATGGGGTACCTAGAAATCAGGGACCCAAACTCCGTCCAGGACAGGGAGAGAGGGAGTACTTGGCTATGGAATGTGATATTAAGACTGAACAAAGGACAACAGAGTGGGTCATTATGCTTCTCCCATGCTCAACCTAACTCTGTCACCTGGAAGCCCAGCCCATTACCTACCTGCTGGGCATTGAGATGGAGAGCTGAGGCTTGGGCCAGAGTAGAAGAGTGAGGCTGGGAGTCTTCGACCTCTGAGAACACCTCAGCTATCACCTCCCCGATGTTCCCAAATGGGATGGGCAGGCCCAACAGCAGGGCCAGCGTAGGCACAAGGCTGATTTGAGGAATTACCTCTGGCTCCTAGAGAACAAGGACAGGGGCCAATGGGTTCAACAAAGAGCTGAGGTCAGTGTTTAGGATGGAAGACATAGGAGCCTAGGTAGGAAATAAGAATGGGGATGCCCAGGGTTATGAATTTGGGGGCTTAAAATGGAGGGATCCACAAGGATGCTACGATTATGATGTGGATTGAATAGCGGGAAACCACACAAAGCACACCTCAGGCCTCACCTCTGGTGGGGCGCTGGGGAAGAGGGCTGTGGGACTATACAGAAAAAGTGCAGCTGAGGTCTCCAGCTCACTGTCCCCTCCATGGTTCCCACTCGTGGTCATCCCATGGTCCCCAGTCACTACCAGCAGTGTGTCATTCTCCAGACGCTCCACGAGTCCCCTGGGGGCCAAGAAATGTGTCAGGAGGTAGGGATAAAGACTTTTCTCAGGGACTTCCCTGGTGGCGCAGTGGTTAAGAATCCACCTGCCAATGCAGGGGACACGGGTTCGAGCCCTGGTCCGGGAAGATCCCACATGCCGCAGAGCAACTAAGCCCGTGCGCCACAACTACTGAGCCTGCCCGTGCTCTAGAGCCCACGAGCCACAACTACTGAAGCCCACGTGCCTAGAACCCGTGCTCCGCAACAAGAGAAGCCACCGCAATGAGAAGCCCACACACCGCAACAAAAAGTAGCCCCTGCTCGCCACAACTAGAGAAAGCCTGCGCGCAGCAATGAAGACCCAACACAGCCAAAAATAAATTAATTAATAAATTAATTTAAAAAAGATTTTTTTCAGGGGCCCATTCACCCCCAGCCATAACTTCCACTAGTAGGGCCTAGACCTCTGGCAAAAAAACACCTCTTTGGTCATAACCCTACTGCCCAAAATCACATGCTAAATTACTCAAAACAGATGAGACCCCTAGCTTCAGAAAAAGGCCTAGAGAAGACAGAATTCAACCAAGTAAGAGTTCCAAATAAAGATTTTTTTCTCTTGGAACCATATATTATGAGATTCTCAGACACAAACCCACTCCCCCAGCCAATATCCCACACTCACTGGATCACTTGGTCCATTTGGCTAAGTTTCTTGGCCATTTCAGGATGATGAGGGCCATGCTTGTGGCCACAGTGATCCACACCCAGGAAGTGGGTAATCAGCACATCCCATTCACCACTGTCCACTGTGAAGGAGAGAACCTGAGCACAGGGGACTAAGGCCCACTCCTCAACCCCAGCCAGGCTCTGATGCTCCTATGTCCAGGGGCACAAGCCCAGGCCACTGCATCCATGGGAGGTTCAGAACTTGTGGACTGACGTAGCCCTCCCCAGCTCCCAGTCTTAGTCAGGCCTGCCTCTGGCCCCGTGCTCACTGGTTGGGTAGAGGTGTTCCAGGATACCATTGTCCACTGTGTGTAGGTCTCTAACATCGAAGGACGGGAAAAAGAAAGCTTGGGAGAAAGCTCCAGGAAAAAGATCGTTCCAGGTTTCATCTCCCATGAAGACCACACGCCTTCCTGCAGGGACATGAGTGGGTCACAGCCTGAGCAGGAGTCAGGGGAGGGGGAAGAGGAGAGGCCTTTTAAAGATCTATCAGAAATCCCAACCATGCACTCTAAGGCACAGCAGTTCCATCCAACAACTCTTTATCCTTCAAGGCCTAAAATTTTCTGCCAGGAAGCTTTCCCTGGTAACCATACTCCACCAAGACCTTTTACTACTTATTCCTATAAAAAGCTCTGCTAGTCCTCAGCCCCTGGCCATCTCTGCTGCTCTATTTTTCCTGGGTACATCTTGCTTTTTCCCAGTCAGTGAGTGGACAGGACCTGGACCCTCTGCTCTCTTCTCCACCCTTTTGAAAATACCAGACCCACATCTTCTTTTCATCTCTCCCCTGCCCCTTTACTGAGAGCTTGCCCAAAGTAAAACCAATACCCCATGCAGATTAGAAACGCCAGAAGGACAGAGCCCGGACCTGAGCTCCCTGCATACAGAGCCAGGGTCTCTTTCTCCTTCCTGTACTCCTAGTTAAGCACGCAGCTGGGCACCCAAAGTTCTGGCTCTCTGACGTCTAAAGAAATTTGCCAAGGTACTCCTGGCCACCAAAGAGGCCCGACTAACCTGTACTGGTAAGCTGCTTAACGAGATTGTCTTCCGCTATGGCGTAGCTGGCAAAATTACTGCCAGCATCAATAAAGGTAGGCAGTGAGCCGGTGGTGAGGGCCTTGAGGCGCTGCATGGTGGTGGTCGGGGGGTCAACCTTGGACTGGTAGAGCCTGGCATGGTAGGGCTGAATTTCCAGGATCCTCTGCAAGAAGGCCAGTTTGCCCAGGAAGGGCAGGGAGACGGGAGGCTCTCCAGAAACATGTGAGAGCTGGGGCTGGGCAAAGTCAAATCGCAGAGCATCTATCAGCACCAACACAAGCCGAGAGAATCGGGAAGCCATCCAGCAGGAGCCGGGCTCCCCTCGGCTCCCCCATGGCAGGGACCCAGGGCCTGGGGGCTCTTGGCAGCTGCTATGGTTGGTGAGCTCCAAACGGGTGAGCAGGAAGCCACTGGTGAAGAGAGCAATGCCGGCGTAGAAGAGGAAGCCCACCCAGGCCAGGAAGAGCAGCACTGAGATCTTCCGCATCCTGGTGGTGGCGGGGGAGGGAATTCATAACTGTGAGGCAAAGAACCAGCAGATAGTCTAGTCTCTCAATACAAAGCCCAGCTAGAATCACTTCCTCTTGGAAGCCTTCCTGAAGATAAACAGTCCCACAGCCAACCCAATGCAATGTTCCTCTCCACCAGTTATACCAGCGTTTCTGAAGGCGAGGTGCGCAGACTATGGGCATCAACCTGGAGCAGCTGTTTTAAAATGGTGATTTCCAGGCGCCACCCCAGATCCCCTGAATCAGGATCTTCGGGGGTGGAGCATAGGAATTTGTATGCCAGGAGATCCTAATGATGGAAAACACAGTCCACGAGGGAAACTTATTCCAAGTGGTAGACTGCTTTCTGACAGCCCGTTTCTCCTCTCTCCTCGCCAATTTCAACACCCCTGGAGTGGCCAGGGCTCGCAGCCGCAGGGGAATCCCGGCCAGGCTGATGGCGCCGCCTGGCGGGGACCCAGGGGACGAAGAGAAGGAGTCCTACTCCACTTCCGGACAGCCAGGATCGCCAGGAGACCAGAAGCGCGACCTCCCCGGCGCAGCACGGCAGAGGTGCGAGGTCTTGAGGCAGTTGGGCCTCGCTGGGACCCAGACGTCCGGATGGCTCTGCCTCCTCAGGTGGCTACCCGGCCTCCGGCTGGGCACCCTGACCTGGGTACGGGGCCCGCTAGACTGCGAGCTCTGAGGGGGGTGGAAGGGCCCCTAACTTCGGGCAAAAGCGAGCGCACGGAGATTTGGGGAGACCCTGGCTCACCTTGAATGGCGCCCGGAAGTGCAGCGTCGGCGCCTGCGGCCTGGCACCACAGAGGTGCGTGCGCCGGCTAGAGCGACCCTCGGGGGTCCCGATCGCCATCTGCTGGCGCCTCCGAGGAAGTTCGGCAAGGAACGCAAGGCTAGCCAGAGACGGAGTTTGATGGGAGAGTATAGTAATTTAGAATTGGGGGCAAGGCACTAAACTAGAAGAGTTCAGGGAGCCACTGTCCATTCTTGGTTAAGACTAAGATCTAGGCCTCTGGAACCAAACTTAGCTTGAATCCTAGCCCTGCCACTCACTATCATTATTGGGCATTACCTCATCTGTAAAACAAGGATAATATTTATTTCCCCCTTTTTGCCAAGCTGACCCCAACTGATAGATTTTATTATTCATCCTTCCCAAGGATGAATCTTACAATCAGTAATAAGACAATCCAATTCAAAAATGGGCAAAGAGGCACAACATTGTAAATCAACTATATTTGAATTAAAAAAAATTTTTTTTTAATGGGCAAAGGATCTAAATAGACATTTCTCCAAAGAAGACTTTTTTTTTTTTTTTAATTTTTGGCTGCGTTGGTCTTTGTTGCTGTGCGCGGGCTTTCTCTAGTTGCAGTGAGCGGGGGCCACTCTTCGTTGTGGTGTGCAGGCTTCTCTTTGCAGTGGCTTCTCTTGTTGCAGAGCACGGGCTCTAGGCATGCAGGCTTCAGTAGTTGCAGCATGCGGGCTCAGTAGTTGTGGCACAAGGGCTTAGTTGCTCTGCAGCATGTGGGATCTTCCCGGACCAGGGCTCGAACCCGTGTCCCCTGCATTGGCAGGCGGATTCTTAACCACTGTGCCACCAGGGAAGTCCCAAAGAAAATATATGAATGAACAATTAACACATGAGAAGATGCTCAACATTATTAGCCATCAGGGAAATGCTGGAGATACCACTTTAAACACAGGAGGATGGCTATAATAAAAAAGATAAATAACAAGTATTGATGTGGGTGTGAAGAAATGTGAACCCTCATAAACTGCTGTTGGAATTGAAAAATGGTGCAGCAGCTTTTGAAAAGAAGTCTGGCAATTCTTCCAAAGGTTAAACGTAGAGCTACCATATGACCCAGCAATTCCACTGGTAGGTATATACCCAAGAGAAATGAAAAACCTGTGGCCACGCAAAAACTTGCACATGAAGGTTCATAGTAGCATTATCATAATAGCCAAAAGGTGGAAACAACCCAAATGGCCTTCACTGATAAATGGATGAACAAAATATGCTATATCTATACAATAGAATATTGTTTGGCCAAAAAAAAAACGGGATGACGTACTACAAGTGGTTACATGCAACTACATGAATGGAACTTAAAAACATGCTCACTAGGGGACTTCCGTAGTGGTTCAGTGGCTAAGACTCCACACTCCCGATGCAGGGGGCCCAGGTTCGATCCCTGGTCAGGGAACTAGATCCCACATGCTGCAGCTAAAGATCCTGCAGGCTTCAATGAAGATCCCGCACGTGGCATCGAAGAGCCCGGGTGCCACAACCAAGACCTGGTACAGCCAAATAAATAAATATTTTTAAAAAAAAACATGCTAAGTGAAAGAAGCCAATCACAAAATAGCACGTATTATTCCATTTACATGAATATGTAAATCTACAGATACAGAAAGTAAATTAGTGGTTGTCTAGGGTTGAGGGGAGAGAGGAGTGACTACTAATGGGTACAGGGGTTTTGTGGCGGGGTGGGGATGGGGAGCAGTGATGAAAATGTTCTAAATTGTGATGGTTGCCCAATTCTGTGAATATACTACAAATTATTGAATTTACACTTTAAGCAGGTGAATCACATTGTATGTGAATTATATCTCAGAAAAGCTACCATTTAAAACAAAACAAAAAACCTCTCCAATGGTTTCTCATCTCAGAGTAAAGACTAAATTCTTGTAGTGGTTCTACATGGCCACTACAATCTACACACTGACTCCCCACTTCCTTCCTTTGATTCATGTATCTGCCACTCGTTTCCTTAACCTCAGTTCCATCCACTGTAGTTGCTTTGCTCTTCAACATTACAAGGCAAGCCACAGCTCTGCCTCAGGACCTTTGCATTTCCAACTCCTGTCAGCTTTACTCCCAGATGCCCAAATGGGCCTTACCCATCTCATCTCCGTATCTAAGCTTAAATGTACCATCAGTGAGGCTTCCTGTAACCCTCTACTTAATGTTACAGCCCTCCTCTCAAGTTCCCCATCTCCCTTCCTTTCTTTATTTCCCTCTGTAGTACAACTCATCAGCATCTGAAATACTATACATCTTATTAATGATTTGTCCCTTCCAAATAGAATGTAAGCTCATTGAGAGTAGGGAATTTTGTTTTCTTTATTACTATATCCTCAGTGCCTGACATATAGTTGGGATTCAATAAAATTATTAAATGGATAAATGAATAAATTCTAATTCAGAAATATGTTGAAATATCCCTCCACCTTCATCCCCAAAGCCCCTTACCTATGTTCAGGCCTCACCACCCTCTCCAGGACCACTGAAGTAGCCTTCTTACTGTCCTTCCAGCCTCCCATCTCTCCTTCAAATCCCCTGACCACATCGCAGCAGGACGGCTCCATCTGAAACTCTGATGTGATTACCTTAATCTTCTTAAAATTCTTCATGGGAAGGGGAAAAACCCTTCATGCCCCCCACTCCCAAGGTAAAGTCCAAACTCTTTCAGGACCCTATCTCCCTGAGATTTGGCCCCTGCCACATAGTCACACCCCCTAACACCCCACCCATCAGCCACAGCGAACAACTCTGAATACTCCAACTTCTCTGGAGCCATGGGCCTTTGCATATTCCAGTCCCCAACCGTAGCCTGATGAAAGCACTGATTTTTCCAGCCTGAGCCCAATGTCCGAGTTGGTAAACTTGCTGCCCACAAAGTGATATATGCTCCTCCCCCAAGGATCCCTCAGCCAGAACTTTCCTCCACCTCAGCACTTATCACTTTGTAGCTCTGTTTCCTGTGAAAACAGGGACCATAGGATTTGGGTTCTTCTGTAACACTGAGCTTGGCACATGGTAGACATCATTGAATGGTTTTTTTTTAAATTTTTTTTATTTTTTTACACAGCAGGTTCTTATTAGTTATCCATTTTATACATATTAGTGTATACATGTCAATCCCAATCTTCCAATTCATCACACCACCACCTGCCCCCCGCCACTTTCCCCCCTTGGTGTCCATACATTTGTTCTCTACATCTGTCTCTATTTCTGCCCTGCAAACTGGTTCATCTGTATCATTTTTCTAAGTTCCAAATATATGCGTTCATATACGGTATTTGTTTTTCTCTTTCTCACTTACTTCACTCTGTATGACAGTCTCTAGGTCCATCCACATCTCTACAAATGACCCAATTTCGTTCCTTCTTATGGCTGAGCATTGAATGTTTTTGAATGAACGAATGAGTGTCCTCAGTCCCTGAGGACCCTTTGAGCACTACTCCACCAGGACAGTCCTCTTTCCCATTAAAAACAACCCCAACACCTGCTCAAATTCACAGCCCTACACTTAGCAAGAGGGGGGACTACACTCCCCAGCTGGCAGTTCAGTAGACATGTGGTTTAATCCTTCCACTGTATCCCACAGCTTCTCCTGAAGACAGGCAGGATGATTTCACTTTACATGACATTTAATATTGCTCATGGAGGAATCAGTTCCCAAGAACTGACAGGACTGGAGGTGGCAGTGGTCATCCAAGGAGAACACCGGTGACTCTCCCAACTTCATTCCCCAATCAAAGAGGACAGTTTTGGTTTGCCATTGGTGAGTTTATTACATGATTAAAGTTCAAATAAAAAAATAATAACCAAAATCTTGGCAGGGAGGCTAGAGCCAGAATCTGGGAGTGCTGCTTCCCTGTCCCCAGCCTCCCTGACCAAGCCCAGCTCCATTAACTCAGCTTGACTCGATCAAGTTCCTCATCAAGACTTGCATCTGTGCTCTGTACATCTCTGCTGCTCCTGCTGGAGACTGAGTCCTGGGCTCCTGGCACCGGGGCTTTGGTGAGGGCCCCATACACACCCATGGCCTGAGGAGAGGGACAGAGAGAGAGCCATGATGACACATGGCAGAAGGCATAGCCCAACCCACCAACGGCTCAAAGGAAGAAGGTAGAGCCAGGACCAGTAAGCTTGTTTTTCCTTTCTCTCTCTCAAGCCTCAGTCTTAAAAGCTTTGGAGTCGGTTCTAGGAATGTTACAAACTACCAGAGCAGGGTCACCCTCAAAATACTAATAAAGGCATCTGCAAAAAAAAAAAAAAAAGGAAAAAAAAAAGAAAGAAAGATGTCTCAAGAGGTTCCCTATTGCTAGGGATGAGTGGGGGTGTCTCGTTCAGGGGATGAAGAGAGGTGTAGGTCTCAGGGCACTCTAGAGGACTCGATGGGGAAAGTGATGGTGGTGGTGGTAGCGTCTCAGTCTCTGGCACTGGTGCTCTATGCTGGGTCCTCAGGGCGCTCTAACCTGAGCCACCATACTGGTGACGTCGCCAGGGTTGGAGGGCAGCAGGATAGTGTTGGAGTCCTTGGCCAGTTTAGAGAATGCGCTGACATACTGCTCAGCCACAGTCAGTGAGGCTGCTGCATCTCCATTCTGTGGCCACAGGGAAGATAAAAATCAGAGATCACAGACTTGGATGGGGGGTCGGGGTGGGGGTGGGGGAGGAAAGGAAGTGGAGAGAAATCAGGTTCCTAGAAAGAGGATATGCAGATCACAATACAAGAGATCATGTAATGTGGCTCAATGGAACCAAAAAGGCAGGAATCTCTCCCAAGCGTTGATAAGAGAACCTCTTCTACTGCCAATTCCTGATCCCCAATCCCACCTAGGGGGTCTCTCACATGTTGTGTCAGAGCTGCAGCCAGGACGCGAATAGCTTCAGCTTTAGCCTTGGCCTTGGCCAGAACTGCACTGGCCTCTCCTGGAAGAAAAGAGACAGAGCTTGACCTATGAGGTCAGGGTACCCCAAAGCTCCTGTCCCAGTACCAAGCCTCAAAGACCCACACCCTGTTCATCCCTCAGCCTCTACCCTCTGCTGACCTGCTGCCTGATTTATTTGTTCAGCCTTTTCTGCCTCAGAGGCCAGGATCTGTGCCTGCTTCTTCCCCTCTGCCACGTTGATGGCCGACTCTCGAGTCCCCTCAGACTCTAGAACTGTGGCCCGTTTCCGCCGCTCTGCCTCCACCTAGAAGCCCCCAGCAAGCCCCATCAACAAGAAACCAGAGTAAAAGTAAACTCTTACACAGACCTGCAATTGTACCCATCACAACAGGGAAGGGAGTCCAGGTCCCTATGCAACTGGAGCATCCTGAAGTACTCTTCCCCATCCCTCTCTGGCCCCCACCTGCATCTGCATGGACTCTTTCACCCGGGGTGGCACATGGATATCCTTGATCTCATAACGGAGGCAGCGGATGCCCCAGCAGTCTGCAGCCTGGTTGATAGCATCCACGATGTTGGCATTCAGGGACTCCCGCTCCTGGAGGAAGAGAGGTGTAAGCTCCATGGCCTCAACCCAACCTTCAGGCGGCTAAACCGAGAAGGTCCCGGAACTGATCCCCAGAAAGGACTGAGAGTGCCAGGTATGTGTCTTCAAACCCTAACTCTGGCTCAGATCCCCTTACCCGGAAGACTTTGTCCAGAGAGAGTTTGCCGAGCTCTGATCTCATGGTTGTCTGAGCTAGCTGGGTGACAGCATACTCAGGGTCCTCCACACCATAGCTTGCCTGAAAGGGGCATGGATAGTGTCAGTAGCTTGCGTGCAGGATTTCAGTGAGGAGAGCACCTCAGGAGCTGAATAAAGCAGAGGGCAGATACCTTGTAAGGGTCCATGATGCGCAGGTAAAGGACTCCATCGATTTGCAGAGTTACATTGTCTGTAGGTGCAGGAGCAGGAGAGAAAGGAGGTCAGGCCTCCAGGTCCCAGTCAGCTCTTTCTCCTGCCACCACATCCTAATGGCCTCAGAGCACCCATGTCACCCCGCACCCCTCACCAAGAGTCACGGCAGACTGCTCAGGCACGTTGATGACAATTTCCTTGAGACTCTGCACATATCGGATCCGGTCTAACACAGGGATGAGGATATTCAAGCCCTGGGAAGAGGAGTCACAGGTCTTCAGAAGGATGGGGGGCTGTAGGGTTGAGATCGAAGCTAGGCCTGGAGTGGGTAGGGAGTCAACATAGATTCTGCCCAGAAAAACAGAAGGCTTGGGGTGTCACTGGTACGTAAGCATGTAAGGATAAGAATGTAAGGCTGGATCTCTGAATGGAAGGGACAGTCAAGGAGATAGGAGCCAGCAGAGTAGCCTTTTCCATGCAGACAGGTGGAGCTGAGAGGATTAATATAAGAGATTCCTAACGTGGGGCCTGTGGGATGCTAGGGCAATGGGAAAAGGTGGTAAGATGGGTATGACCGTCAGCAGTCTGGGCCCTGCCAGGTCTGGCCTGGGGTGTCAGAAGCCAAAGGTGAAGGCAGGCCCCAACGAGGTCTCACCCCATTCCCCCATGTCGTGAGGGAATTGGGATTCAGGCTGGCCCGGGGTGGGCAGAAGAGGTTCTCACAGGCTCCAGGATGCGGTGGAATCGGCCCATTCGCTCCACCACCCAAGCCTCCTGCTGCGGCACAAACAGCACCACGGTGTTTCGGGGCAATCCAGAGGAGGCGCGGCGCGCAGCGCGGCCAGAAGCCTGCACGGAGCCCTAAAGGGAAGACGAGGATTAGCAGAGACCCAGTCGGCCGGGCACCCCGCCCCTCTCGGTGCCTGTCCCAGAGGCATGTCCTTAAACCGCGACCCTAAAGGGTTTTCGGAAAGGAACTCAGGCGAGTACCATAACCTCCGATCCCAGTTCTCTCCCCACACTTAGAATCTGGCCCCTTCCCAGTTGAAGACCCAGGTGATCTCTGGCCCGACCCTTAGAGAAGGATGCCTTGCACTCACCCTCAGCAAAAGGGCCCCAGACCCCCGCACCGCGCGCGCCAGCATTTCCCACTGCCACAGCGGCCTCCGGAACCAACGAGACGCGAAGCAGAGCGGTCGCTCTAGATGCCCGGACCTGAGCCTTTCCTCCCGTATTTCCACTCCCCCGGATGTACTTCCGGCCTTCCCTTCCCCCTTCCACACTCAGCCAATCAGCGTTACTCGGCAGAAGCGTGCATCAAGTTGCTCGCTGGGAGACGCAGACCTTCTAGAGAGGGCTCAAGGCTGGAGCTTATTCTTGTTCTCGCTGCTCAAGCCCAAGATCCCGAACACGGTGACCAAATGGAGGCTACTTTTCGCGTGCAGGTGGCCCAGAAAAGCTTCCCACAGAATTCTTTATCCCCACTGGAGACTCAGTTTACCCTTCTGAGCGTATAATCGCCCCCATCTTTCACCATAGCGACGAGCGATTGGAGCTGACTCATTGCCGTGGTTGCCATAGTGACATTCTCTGGTAGTCCTGCTGTGCTGTACCCAGCCCTCCCACTGGGGACTGACCCCATTCCCGTTACCATGGTGACTGGGCCTAACATTGCCCGGTGATTGGACTGAGGTTTCCCCCTCCCCTCTTTTCCCAAGGCATCATAGCTTTTTTTTCCTCTACCCCGTCAGGGTCTATCAGGCCAGGTTCCCTCGCATACAGAGTCCAGCACACAGCCCCAACATTCAGCCTTCTCTGGAGCATGTCACCCTGCACACATCTCCGATGCTCTGTCACATCCATTAGGAGACTTGCACAGTCACCCTCATTTTACATATCAGAGCACTGAAGCTCAGAGGAGCTAAAATCATCAACAGAACCAGTGTAAGAATCCAGATCCGCATTCAGAGTTCAGCTTTTACAGCAGAACCTTCCCTACCACACCACCCCATTTTGTGAAAGGGGCAAGACCAGACCCTAAAAATCATGGGGGCCTCCCCTAAGACTTCCCTGCCTCAGGCCTCTTTCCTGGGGAAAGGGCAGAGTCCCAGCTCTAGTTAGGCTCTCCATCCCCATTCCCATGCTCTCCCGAACAGAAAAAGTAAGGCTTAGTTCAAGTTTCAAACAAGAATTTATTCTTTCTTTCTTTCTTTTTTTTTAAAAAAAGTACCAGGTACAATTTTTTCCTGTTTTTTTTTTTTTTTTTCAAGTTTTAGCAAATGCTTGTTCCCCTCAGCCCAGCCCCAGGTATCAGGGCTAAGGCTGGGTCAGAGTCTAGAGTGGGGAATGGGGTAGTTGATAACTACATGACTGAGTTTGAGGGGTGCCCCTCACCCCAACTGAGGTAGGTGGGTCAGAGTCTGGCCAGGTGAGAGGAGGCACCCCAGTCCTTGGCCCTGACTCTGTCCCCTGAACACCTTCCTCAGTCAGGACCCCAAAGCAAGGAGACACAGGCAGAAGGAGAGAGACAACCAGAGTCTGAAGTCCTAGATGAGGGGTGGTTGACCCCTGTGTGTGTGTGTGCCTGCACGCATGCTCTCTCTCTCACACACATACACGTACACAGACACACGCACACACAGACACACACACACACAAGTTGGCCTTCAGAAAGAGGTGAGAGGGTCGGGGAAGTGAAAGGAATAAGGAAGGACAGGGGAAGCTGAGTCTTTGGCTGGTGACTCAGTCCTTCCGGGATACTTCTCGGCTCTCAGCTGAGGGAGAGCAGTTCTCCTACAGCCCCCATATCAGCCTCTTCAACTCCTGAGGTTGGAGCAATATCTGAGAGTGGGAAAGGAGGAGGGGCAATGCCAATTATCAGGTTTGGGACGTTACCAAGGCAATCCAATTTGAATAAATTATAAATTAAAATAAATAAAATAATAAGTGGCCCCTGCCCAGGACAGGGAGGCAACGCTGGCATGACTTGCCTGGGAACTTAGGACAACCTCAGGGTAGCTCCAGTTCCTCCCCACTACCGCAGCTGGCCTGGGAAATCCAAGGGAGGGGGCAGGCACGTGGAGTACCCAGAGTAGGGCAGAGTGTGGTAAGATCAGAAGCTTTAAACACCCAAATAATCAGTTTGGGCATGAGCGTGGTGAGGGCTTTAATTCAAGCCTGAAGGGTCTCTTGCACCTCTCCACATGTTTGCTCTGCCCAGGATGGAGCAGGATGGGCAGGTCCTTGGCCCACATGGGTTCAGGGCACTGACAATCAGGGCAAAGGTGAATAACGTGGATTGTGAGGGGCCTCAGTCACAGCCTGCAGTTCGTAGGGGAGCCCTGTGTCCAGTTCCAGGCTCCGGCGGGAAAAAAGCAGGCGGATGTCTCCATGCAGGCTTAAGCGGCCTGAGCGGGAGCTCCGGAACCTGGGGGAGGACAGGGTGATCAGAGTAAGACCCCAGACTGTAGACAAGCAAGGAGAGATGCTATTCAGGGAGGACATGCCTGGGTTGTGGAAAGGATACCCAGGGCCCTGTCCTCACCTGAGGTGCAACAAGTAGCAGAGGAGGCGGCGGGTGGGGCTAGCATTTCCCTCCTCACCCACAGGCACCAAAAAGAGGCGATGACGCAGGAAGGTCATGTGGGCAGCAGGCATGTCCGAGAAGTCAAAGGTCACGAGGAACATCTTCACCACAGTCTGGTTGGGGTTAAATAAGGTCTGGGGACAGGAAGGGCAAGGTTGGTAGGGTCTAGGGGATGTTTTCCTGTCCCCACTCCCACTCCCCCTCAGGGAAAACTCACCACTTGGATGGTGCCCACCTTGGGCACGCTGTAACCCTTCCTCCCCAGGGGGTTCAGGTCCACGACGCCCTGGGAAGGTCACGGAGCCATCAGCCAAGGTAGGGTCTGGGAGATCCCTGAACACTCATCCATCTCCACAACCTCTCATTCTGGGACCTGGCCCCTCCCGTAGACTAGAGTTCTCCCCACCTGGCTCTGACTCTTAGGCGAGAACATCTAGAGAATACTACCAGAGCAGTTCTCCTGGGTTCCCTTACTCTGCTGGTCTCCGCCCAGGGTGCCCTTCCCAATAAAGTCTTTTGCTTTGTCCCTTAAAAAAAAAAAAAGAATACCCCCTGCCCCCAACCCCTCATGAGCTAACTTTGGGTTGAGGTCAGGTCATACCAGGAAGGGAGCCGGGGCATTTTGCTCAGAAACATCAAAGAAGGTGACAGTGACAGGCAGCGTGACATGCTGAGGGCAGTAGGATCCACTAGCTCCAATCTCTGCTGTGAAGCCCTCAATGTGGCCAGATGGTGCAAAGCGTCCTCGCAGCAATGATTCCTGGGGATGGGGTGGGAAAACATATTGTGAGACAGATGCTAGCTGTTTTCCTTACCCATCCAAGCCACACACACCACCATCCCTTCCCGCAAGATCCACCAATCAAGGAACCCAAGGGGAACTACCTCAAAGTTGCCCAACAGGGTACGGCTGACGGCGGGGGTAGGAACAGGGGAGGCACTGGCGGGGCTCAGCAGGCCTGGCCCCTTCCGGAGGCTTCGAAGGGAGCTCCTGGTAGGGGAGGGGACACACAAGTGGGTTGGCTTGAGGTATTCTGCTACGCTTGCTACTGTCCTTGGGCCCCACCATTAGCTACTACCTAGGGCTCCTTCCCTGAGGTCCCCCACCCTGAGGTTGGAAAAAGAATTACAGACATCCGCCCCATTTTCAGGGAGGGGCAGAGGGAGAAGCTGGTCACTTACAGCTTCAGGCGACAGGCACCTTTCAGCCTCCGCCCCATGGGACTGCAGTCTGTTGGGTCCTATGGAGAGGAAAGATTAGGGAAAGAGATTGGGTGGAGGCCAGCTATGTTTGGAGCAGGGGCTCATCACAAGCTCTCATAGGAACATCCTCCCAAGCCCATCACCTTTCCCCACACAGATGTCCACTTAAGAGCAGACCACTTCCTCTCCTGGCTTACCAGCACAGGCTCCTTGGGCCCAGGCAGCAGGTGGCTCCAGAAGGGTGTGGCTTTGGCATCAGAACTGATGGCAGCAGGAGGGTGGCCCAGGGTTCCCCGGCGCCTCCGAGGGGCTGGCCCCTCATCCTCAGAGCTGACATCCGGGGCTTCTCCAGCTGGAAGCAGCCTTCGCTTGGTGGGGCAGGGGCCTGGAGGTCCAGGGCCAGGGGGTGTGTGCTCGGGGCTGTGCCCATTGGCAGTGCCAGGGGACTCCCTAGGCCAGGGGCTGCCCCCATTGCCCACCCCAGCCACTAGGCTCTTACCCCCTATTTGTGCAAGACTGTGCAAATCAGTGTCAAGTGTGTGCAGCTGGCCTGGAGGGGCTGGCCCTGGGGACTCCCCCAGGGACCCCTGTCCCCCAGGATCTGGGGAAGCCCAGTCTCTGGTGTGCAAAGTACTGCAGGAAGCATTTGATGGGGGCCAGGGGGGACTCCGGGCCCCTGAAGTCCAAGGTGAGGTGGAGCTACCTCCCTGTTCCACAACACAGAGGCCATGATGGCAGAAATGTTGGCTGGCCATGCCCAGTCCCAGCCCCAGTCCCTCTGGGCCCCATAGCCCCAGAGTAGGTGGTTCTTCAGGGGGTAGTCCCTCTCTGGCCCCCAGCCCAGGGCCTCTCTTCAGCTCCCGGGGACCCTCAGTGGGTGGGGCTGGCCGTTTCAGGGCCCTATGAGGCTCGGAGGCACCAGCTGGAGGGGAAAAGATGGATACCTGGTAGACCCCGGGGGATGTTGCCCCCCCTGCCGGGCTGTAGCCCATGAGCAGGCCACCCTGGAGGGCCCCCTGCCTGACTGCAGGCTGTGAAGGGCCAGCCTCTGGCTCTGAGGATGGAGACGGCTCCGCCTGCACGTGGCGCATGAAGCCCCCCCTTAGGTCAGGGGGGACCCCCCCCAGAGCCTTTATGCTGGGCCTGGGCTGGGGGGCCTGGGGACATCTGTGCAAGAGAAGAGAAGAAAAGATGGTCAGGGCAGTCAGTGAATCATCTCCCTCCCAGGTGAATTTCAGATCCTCCCCTGGACTGAGGAGGTGAGCTTGTGAGGTTCCTGGGGGCGAAGGTTTCCCAATCTAATACCTCCAGATGGACTAATGGAATATAAAGGCCACTCCCAGAACTTCCGAGAAGGTGACACACTTAGCTCAGGTTTCTAACGGTACCTGCTTCCCCTCCCTCTCCCTGGCACTCACCCCGATGAAGAGGCCTTAAGCCTAGCTGTGTGTTCCCTCTTCCTGACTGATGCCTTGCTCTCCTAGCTTGCAGTCTGGTCCATGCCTGCTGCACTGGCGAGGTGACTGCCACCATTCCGTGCAGCTCCTAGGCTCAGCTGGACCCTGAGGAGAGAAAAACAGACATAAGCCAGGATCTCTGGAGCCAGCAGTAAGGCTGCTCTCCAACTGTCAGCTAATAGAGTATACCCCAGGACGTCCTCCTCCAGTATGAGAAGCCCTTCAGAAACAGAAGGGGCGGTCTTGGGATCCAGGGCCCAGAGAGCAGAACTGGGCTATACAAGGAGTCACAGAGAGGCAGGTCTTAGCTCATTGTAATAAGGATGTGACAAGTAAGTTGAGGCAGGATTACTACTTATCAGGGCCACCAGCTGGGGGACTCCTGCCCTGAATGAGAGGGGGAATGAGATACCCCAAGATCCAAGAGACCATGCCAACTGAGAGGTGGCCAAAGCAAGAATTCAACTCTCCTAGTCAAGGCCACTGAGTTGCACAACTCCTTCCCACATACCTATCTCTAAAGGGACAAGTGCCACCCCATACCCCTAAGGGCAGAGGTCTTACAGAAACTTACATCCCCATCAGTGCTCCTTAGAAGTACAAACCTCAGGTCAGCTCAAAGTAGGCCCTTCAGCATTAAACTCCCAATTGCCCCCAGCAGTCTGTCCCTTTAACAGGAAGCAACAAATCTAACCAAAAACAAGTCTAGAGGGGGTGGGGTGGGGGAGGAAGCACTGCTAGAAGGCACTTTCCAGGGCCTACCCCTCCCCCTACCTAGGCCCTGCAAACTAGTGATAAGACAGTGACAGTCAGAGAGCTGGAGTACCTCGCCACGCCTCCCCAACACATCCAACACCCAAAAACCAAAACCACTGCTTTTCTGTCAGGGTACAAGATGGTCTTCACTGACTAGTCCACCCTCAGGAGTCCATATTGGGTGAGGGGATGTCCAGTTGAAGGCCATCTTCCTTCATGGGAGAAAACGTTGCCCCCCAGGATCAAGCTTATCCTTTGGTCAGTAGCCTGTGCTGCCTGCTATCCACAAAACCCTTTCTCATTCAGGGAATGTTCCCTTATGCCTATCGGAGTCTTAACCTTCCTTGGCTAGGCCAAATGCCATCCTCTCCATAAAGCCTACTCCGGCCACCCTGGACCATAAATGTCTGTCTCTTCTGAGACCTCACCTATAGCAGTGCCACTATCTCCTGTAACCCAGTGACAGTTTTGCTTGCTCCTGTGGGTAAGACATCTTGTAGACTGACCATAGGGTTCTTGAGGATAGGTTTGTACTTCACTCCTCTGCCCAGCTCCAAGCACAGGGGTAAGCACATAGCAGGGCTCAAAAAAGTAAAATGCAAGTCCCAGAGATCTGGGCAGCAGTCCTGACAGTGCGGAGAAAAACTCCCAGACTATGAGAGAAGCAGGGAGATTAATTGTTTAGGGAGAATCAGCAACAACAAAGATGGGGGTGGGACGCAGGGAGAAAGGGGAGCTTTGCATCCAGGGACTGAAAAACTCTCCTACCCCAGGTTCCCATCACTGCACTATCCTACACTATCCTATTTCACCAAGTTCTCATTAGAACTGGAAGCCCTAAGAAAATTCTGGTTCCCTGTGGTGGGTGGGGCGTCTGGAAAGGGCAGAACGCCAATGGCAGCATTGTCAGAGGGTACGACCTGTACTCATCTCTTCCCTCCTTTCCTCTACCCATGCTATACAGATTCAGGAAGGGCTTTTTCCTTAGCACTCCCACCCCTAAGTTATCCCATCATCCCAGCTGACCTCTTGATCCCTTGCCCTAGGGAAGCCAGGTGATGACATGATGCCCTACTTGACCCCAGCATGGCTGGCATCTGCTCATTACCCCAGAGCCCTCTCAGTTCCTGCCCTGTCAATGAAAATCTCTGAGACTCACTTTCCTGCCACCCAGCCAGTCTGGCTCTAGACCATGGCTTCAAGCTGACTCATGGGGCAGGACTTGGTGGGGGAGGGGCAGGGTAGGCCAAATCTCACTCTGTGCAGGAGGTGGGCAGCAGCTGGCGTCAAACAGCTGTGCCAGGCTGTGGCTGGCAAGGACTACAGCTCCCAACATGCCAAGGGAGCAAGGCCAGCAAAAACAACAAGTCCCAGAATACCACGGGGTCTGTACCCTCAGACACCTGCTAGGCCTGGGAGGTGGGGTAGGTGGGTGTTGAGCTGCCAGGCTCACTCTCCCCTTCAGTATTAAAGATATCCATTTCTACCCTGATCAAGGAAGGTGGCAGGAAGGAGAATTCCTCTCCATGTGCTTTTCACCTTCACGCCGTTCAGAAGGAACTGCCGCCAGCTGCTCTACATTTTGTCCCTACACACGTCTACACTAGCTACGGGGGCTGTTCCCATGGACCACTACTGTGGGTAGGAAGGTTAACCTCTGCCCTCTCACCAACCCCTTGCCTCTCTGTGGCCTAGAGCCCTCCACCCTCCGTGGAAAGGAAGCAAATCTTAGCACCTCCTCCAAAATGAGCCCAGTAGACTCACCCCAGCACCCCGGCTCCAGGACTCCTTATTCTGACCGATCCCCCAACCCCTGCTTAGCCTCCCAGGTCCTTTCTCTCCCCTCTTCTCCCCAGAGCCTGGGACAGGCCCCATTCCCTACTGGGGCTTCGGAGATTTGCTATTTCCCCCTAGCACAAACTCACCCCGTTCCCAGACTGGCTCCGCCGCGGCGCCGCTGCTCCAGGCCCTTCCGTCCCGTCCCGGTCCCTCCCCTCGAATGCCCGACCCTCCCCACCACGGGCCCCCAACCCAGACAAAGGGTGGCTCAGCCTGAGCCTTGCTCTGCTAGGCTCTTCTCTGTTCAGCTTCGTGTGCAACACTAGCGGGCCCTGGCGCCCGCAGCCCCCAAGCCGCTGCCTCGCCCCTCCCCGCGACTGTCCCTCCCCGTGGGCGCCCGGGCTCCGCACTGCCGACTCCGCTGCCCCTCTGACTCACAGGCCATTTCCTACCAGCTGATGGGGCAGCCCGCCCCGCCCAGCGCCCCCACTCCCCCACCGCTGCAGCCGCAGCCGCCACGCCCCCCTCAAACTCCGCCCGCCATGGGCAGCGACCATGCTCATTGGCCTAAAGGAGGCCAGCCTCCCCACGACCGCAAGCGTGAGGCACGCCCCCTCCAAGAGACGCAAGCCCATTGGTCCACAAGGGGGGGACGGCCTACATAGGGTCGCTCCGCCCATCTCCTTAACCCCTCAGCTGCCGGAGTCCAAAGCAGCTCTCAGCCCTGCCTTTTAACCCTTTGAAAGACGTAGGCCTCCCACTTTTCACCCCTCCCTTCCTCTTCAGAGGCAGGTCAGTAGGACGACCTAGGGCGTCCACAGACAAAGTTCGACAATCCCCAAAGTCAGCTTGCTCTTCCAACACCAGATCCCAAATATCCCCACTCCCGTTCATTTCTCCGTGCCTTGCAAACCAGAGGTCCAGAGACCAGAGGGCTGTTGAATCCCAGGAAGCTTCCTTCGTGCCAGGGCAGATGAAAAGGTCTTGAAGTGGGATCTCATCTCCTTCCACTGAGAAATAGTATTGTTCCTCTCTTACTCTATATTGATGTTCTTTTGCCTTCATTAGAGGGGCCCCAAGGGCTCCTGAGATAGGGATACCTTTTAATTCAGGAACCTAGACATCATTCTTTGTGCCTCTAAACTTCCATTCTGAGATCAGGCTGCTTCAGCCCTTCTGCACTCTTTCTATTCATCAGCCCCTGTTCAAGGAGGCAGAGCACCCAGGGGAAGAAGTGGGATAGGAAGGCTTCTGCCCAGAGTAGGGAGAAATATGCCCAGCTCTTCTGACAGAGCTCACCCCCATGACTCACAGCTCCCTCGAAACTCCCTACCCTCCCCCTGAGTCACTGGGCCCCAAGCCCAGCCCAGACCCAACCAAATTAAGTGGCAGCAGAACCAGCGTTCCTAATTCTTATTCTCTTATCCTTTAACTGACCAGGATGGAAATCTTTGCAAGGATTAGACATTAAAAGACACTTTTTAGAGGGACTGATCTACGGGCAAGCTAAGAAAATAAACAGTCCTGCCTACCTTTTCCTCTGCACTTGTGAAGTCAGACAGTTTGGAGCTTAAGAGGTTTCTAAGACTCAGGTCTTCCACAAAACAAGAGGCAAACACCAGAGCCAAAAGAGGAAAGACTCAAACTGAGACCCTAGAGAATTAGCATCAGCCAGGGCAGGCTCCCTGGCTGTGCCTCCAGAAGAGTGGGAGTGCATTCTTTTATAGTTCAGAAGTCACAGAAGCCCCAAGGTCCTTGTTTCTACCTTGCTTGTAGTGGTGGGCCCTAAGGGCCCTGAGGTTGTCACTGGACAGTAAAATGAGGCTCTCCTCCCCTACTTCCTCCCTGTGCCCTAGACTTAGGAAGGACAACCAAGTAACAGTTCCTTTAGCCTCCTTTCTCCTTACCTCAGACCAGGGGAAAAACGCTGAAAAAGAACCCAGTTGCCGTGGACTGACTTCCTTGCTGGTTCCCTAATGCTAAGGAACGGGATTTAGGAAATTTTCAGTACCCTGAACAAAATTGCAGAGTACCAATGTAAAAGCCCACTTACCTTAGTAAAAGCTTACTGGGAAGACAGGTAGACACAGAACACTGTAGAAAAGGAGTAATTCCTTGGTTACCCCACCTTGTTCTATCTAACTGCCACTACCACAGGCCCAGGCCTTAGTTATTTGCAAAAGTCAGGGGGCAGTAGTTCAGGGGGAAGGATCAAAGATGTTCTAGGCCTCAGTGTGTACCGGGAAAGCAAGCAGCATGGTACAATCAAGAGGCTTTACCTAGCTGCCCTAAATTCTTACCCTGCTTTATTTTTTTCATAACAGTTATCACCAGCTGACACTTCTCCCTCTTTCCCCTTCCCCCTCCCTCTCCCCCCCTTTCTCTCCCTTCCCTGCCACACACACATTTATTTCTCCCCCTATTAGAATGGAAGCTCCATGAGAACAGCAACTTTGTCCATTTTGTTCATGCTGGTATTCCCAGAATCAGCATCAGTGCCTGGCACATAATAGGTGCTCAATAAACACTGGCTGAAAGAAACAATGAGCTCTGGGCTGAGTAAAGAGCAATCAGAAGACCAGGATCCTAACACCTGCTCTTTCACTGTGAGACCTGGAGAAAATCTCTGTCTCTTTATTTATTTCCAAATCTGTAAAATGAGCATTTGTATAGACAATGACCATTGAGGGCCTCTACAATTCGGACCTCATACTGCTATAATTCTAATGGCTGCTGTTCACTCATATCCATTTTCAGAGGATGGGTCCAAGCATCTGAATGCCCTGCTGCTTGTACCGAAGCAGAAAGTCTATATACTCCAGCCTTTGCACAGCAAACTGATGCCCTTTCTCTTCACGCTCCACCCACTCACACAAATGCCTCAGTCTTGAGGAAGCTGGAGTGAGTCCGCCCTAAGCCCGCCTCTCAGAGAGACAGTCTGGGAAGCTGTGTTGCCATAGCAATCAGCTCCTCCTCAAAGGTTTCAGCCTGCCCTCCTTTACCCCACCCTACCCCACGGCTTTGTCTGGCTTCAGCACCCCCTCCCTCCCCAGCCAGTCTCTCAGCCAGAGGAGACTGGCTTGGGGCCCCTTTCAGCAACACTGTCACACTCACTCAGCCACTGTGTGGAAAACAGGGCTTTCTCACCCTCTCCCAGCCTGCCCAGGGGCAAAAAGAACTCTGGCACTACATCAAGTCCCCTCAGGGAACCAGAGGAGCTGCCACAAGGACTAGGCCCTAGTCTCAGTTCTGATAGCTTCCAAGCCAGGAAGGCGGGGAGCCATTCCCTCTCCCTCCCCCAGCAGAGACTGGAACCTCACATCCCTTCCCAAGTTCAGCCGACAATAGTGGCCCACCTCTCAAAACATGCCTCATAGACCTTCAGTACTTCTCACCATTTCCCCTTCCCAAAGAAGCCCAGAATTTTTGAGGGGCCTAGGGTTCCCTACCCAGGAGAAGGAAAAGTGTGGGGAAATCAGTTTGTGGCAAGTGGTAAAAAGGTGTCTACCATTCACTTGGGGGGCTGTCGGGAGAGACCTCTGCAGTAGTGAGGGAGAGGTCTGGGCCTTGCTGCTGGTTACTTAGGTCTCTGGCCACGGAGTTCGAAGTCTGGGGCAGGGCACAGCTCCTAGACAGGCAAGGACCAGGCCAGGCCCCAGGGTGAGGAAGGAAGTGGGAAATGAGCACACCCAGAGCATAAGGGCAGGGCAAAGTGGGGGAGGAGGGGGAAGACAGGGACCAAGGCAAGCTTCTAGGAGGAACAGGAACTAGAGTGGGGGGTTAACAGTAACCGAAGCAGGGGAAGGGTCCCCAGGGACACCAGCTAAGGGGAAAAAAACCTGTCTCAGCCAGACAGATCCAAAGCCGACTGAGAGAGTCACACAAGCCCTAGTGGCAAGTGGGGCCTGGATCCTCTCTAAGAGTGCTCAGGCCTGAAGGTGGAGTTAGGAGCTGAGGAGCCAGGAACACTACAGACTGGCTTCTTCACCCCACTAATTCCATCACCCTCATTCCTGAAACACAGTACACAAACATCTTCCCGGAGTCTCTACAATGCCCCCAGACTTTCTCAAAGCACTAGGGGTTCTTCCCTCCCCAGATGGGACCTGCTACCCCTTCCCTTCACTCAGTGCCCACAGCCCCATCCCTTCTTCCTCCACACAGTCCCTCCCACACTCCGGACCACCAGCCCTTCTCCATCACACGACACCCCCCCCTTTCCCTTAAAGCGCTTCAGATCCCCTCCCCCTCAAGTGTCGTCTGAACCCTCCACTGCAGATAGCGACCTGACCCCCCTCACATTGTACTTCCCACCTCACAAAGCACTCCCGCTCCTCCCCCGCAAGGGCTATTGGAGAATGCACCTCCTAGCCCCTACACTGAGCCCCCAACTCCTCCCCCAACTGTTTCACTCCACCCCCACCCAGCATTTCTCTAGATCCTCTCCTTCCCTAACGTGATCCCCACCTCCTCATGTCTGCCCAAGCGCACCCCCGTCCTTGTCCCTTCTTCCACATGCACCCCGCCACACACCTGTAGTTCCGTGAGTCCCGTTGCACCTGGGGAGGTAATGCCTTGGGGCAGTTACACAGCAGCCCTAGCTGCAGCCTCGGCCTGCAAACCTCGCCCCTTTGGTCCGAGCCCCGCCCCCGCAACGACGGGACCCACCCTCCCCCTTGTCCCACCTCCCACCTTCCCCTGGCTCCTCCCCCCTCCCAGTTTCTTTAATCCTGGGGCTCCTCCCCTGTAATCCAGGTCCCGCCCCTCTCTGGCCCCGCCCCTTCTCCTCTCGGCGTCTCCCCATTGAACCTCTGCTTGTCCCTCATCCCACCCCTGATCCCCGCCCCCTTTTGGTCTCTCCGCCTTTCACTAGGACCCGCCCCCTCGGATTCCAGGCTGGCAGAACCCGTGCCAGGCTCCCTTCCCGTGCTAGCCCCCTCCCATCTCGGGGCCTCTCCTCCCCCCGCCCCTTCTCCCGCTTGTCTCACCCCGGCGCTGGCTCTCCAGCCCGGAACCGCTGGCTCTGATTGGCTGCGGCGGCCCCAATGGATGGCGGAGGAGACAAAGTGATGGCTGCAGGTCGCTTGAGGTCCCACCCCGGCCACGTGCGGCTTCTGTGATGACAGGTCTAGAGGGGCGGGGCCTCGGCCCGCAGTGGGCGGCCTAGGCTGACCGGATCCGGCCAGAGGTGGGGAGCCAGAACCGGCGCCAAAGCGTCAGCCTGTGGGCGCCGAGCCTGGCTGGGGCCCTCCTAGGCTTTCGAGCTGGTGTGAGCTGCCTGCGAAACTTGAACCTCTTAGTGAAGCCGTCTACGTTAGCGCGCGTATTTGCCCTAATGGGGGAGGTCTGTGGGGTTTGCAAAGCAGTGCCATGAGTCTCAGGATTCTGTGAAAATGCGGGAATCTGATTGGCGGGGTCTCAAGACTGTGAGGATGACCAGTTTCTGCAGCCTACGCTTTGCGGGAGATTCTGAGTTCTGAGAGGCTGGCAGTACGAGTCAGATCTGTACCTGTGGAGGTAGGTCAGCAAGAAGTCTGTAAATTTATGAACCTAAGTGTTAATACGGAGTTATGGGAGCCTGCAATCGCCGGAGAAAAGAAGAGCCTTTGCTTTGTACAAGTGTCGATTGAACTATGTGACAGTTACATATATTCTGTAATTTAATTAGCTCTTGAATCTTCTCTACAACTACCCCCAGCCCCACGGGTTCCCGAGATACAGCAGGGGAAGTCGACGCTTTACGAGCTACCGGTAGATGGCAGCACAGGGCCCTTGCAGAACTGTGTGGCTCTGAGCCCAGTGCCTGGCGGGCTTCTGTCTGGAGCCGGCGGTATTGATGGCTGTGCGATGGACTGGACTTGTTAAAGTTTTCTCAAAGTCTCAGATTCTTTAGATCTAAGTCTAAGAAAAAAAAAAAAAAAGACATGTTTTATATAGTTTATTTGCAGCTTGTTCCTTTAGAGAAGGAGAGATTGTGTAAATGTTGTCTATGCACAGGGCTTACTCAAATAGCCTTCCTGCTTTTATAGATATAATCTTGGTGAAGAAACAAACTTTCCCTATTTTAGTTGAAACTGAGATGGTAGTTGGGGGTCACCGTTTCCTTTGAGATTAAATAAAATTGCATCTAGCCCTTTACCCCATATTCAGTGGGAAGTCAGTGCCATCCTGGAGCCTTCTGTGAACTCCAGGACTGGGGAGGACCTTGATTTCTCATGACCATTCTTGGCCTAGAGTCCCTGGCCCTTGCTGAATCTGTAATTCACTGGTGTTTCGCCTCCCACAGCTGATCTTTCTTTTTTTTTTCTAACCTAGACATGGAATTCTTTTTTCCCCCAAAACCTCTCATGGGAGGCATTTGTGAATGGCAGGCTTTACTGAAGCTTTGGAGGGTGATGTAAGGGGTAGAAAGATATCTACCCAAACAACTAAAATTGAATATTTGAACATTCCAGTTCCTTAAATATTCTTAAAAGTCCTTCATCCATCTCAGGATACATCTCGGGATATTTTTTTGACCCTCTCTCATATTCCCACCCACATCTCTCTATTCACAATGCTTTATTAAGCCAAACAAATTTTCCATACCCATCTCTTCTGGGAGTTTATATTTGCATATCAAAAGGCTCATTGTTATAGAAGACAAAACCCTTAAAGAAAACCTTAGTCTCTCTGACCCTAATCCTGAAGGGATATGTTCTTTTTTGGTAAGGAAAATAAATTAGCAGCTCATTGGAGCATTATTCACTGTTTTAAAACAAGTTACTTTAAGATCTGTGTGCCTCCTTTCCCAGAAGATAGGCCATATATTGTAATAACAAAAAAAAAGAAACATTTAATACTTACAAATTGTTGAAAGACCTCTGTTTTGAGATAATGCTGATTTGCTTTTTATCTTTCTGTTAAAGAATTGTTTCTCAAGTGAATTAGGAGAGCTGTAAATGTGTGTCACTAAGGAGACCTCAGTTTTGCCTCAGGAGAGATTGTAAAAGATCTGAGAACAGCTGACATCTGCCCTGCTGCCCCTTTCCCCTTATTTGGTAGTAGAGGCCACTAGTCTGCAGGGCCCAGGCTGCAAGCATACTCTTTTGGAGTTTGCCTCCAAACTGCAGGAAACATCAATTTAGGATCCAAAATGGTTTGAACAATTAAAGATTCCTTTAGTGTTCCCTGGTATGCCCACTGCAAAGAAATGTTTGATTGTAGTAGCTGAAGAAATATGTCCAAAGAAAATAAAATTTTAACTATTCACCTTTTGGTGAGAACATTTGCTTGGAGAGTTGAGGACATTGGAAGCTTAAGGATAAACAAAAATTATTTTCTCTATTTATAAAAGGCAAAGGGATGATTTACCCTCTTCCTCTTTCTTAGAGTGTTTTCTTGGAGACATGGTAAATCTGAGTCCTTACTCTAGCCTTGGGGATAAAGATAAATCTCTCTAGGGATTAAGTCTAGTCTCCAGTTTTTACAATATAGAGATATCTCCTAGGTTGTGGACCAATGATCTCTAGATATTTAAACAAGGGTCTCTTTGGAGATGTATAGGAGATTATTAAGAGGTGCAGCCTTTTGTCGCTTGAGGAGATATTGTTCTTTCTTCTGCTTTGCTGTATAAATTATGTGAGATTTTATTCTAATTTTTCAGGCTACCTTATGTTGCAGAAAAATGGAGAACAAGAGAATGGTCATGTCCCAGGTCTCAGGTGAGTTCCTGGGATGGGCCACCAAGTGAGGGTCCTTGGCTTTGCTCAGGAAAGAATTCAAGAGTGAGCCATGGTATCATCTCACACCGGTCAGAATGGCCCTCATCAAAAAATCTAGAAACAATAAATGCTGGAGAGGGTGTGGAGAAAAGGGAACCCTCTTGCACTGTTGGTGGGAATGTAAATTGATACAGCCACTATGGAGAACAGTATGGCGGTTCCTTAAAAAACTAAAAATAGGGGCTTTCCTGGTGGCGCAGTGGTTGAGAATCTGCCTGCCAATGCAGGGAACACGGGTTCGAGCCCTGGTCCGAGAAGATCCCACATGCCGCGGAGCAACTGGACCCGTGAGCCACAACTGCTGAGCCTGTGCATCTGGAGCCTGTGCTCCGCAACAAAAGAGGCCGCGATAGTGAGAGGCCCGCGCACCGCGATGAAGAGCGGCCCCCACTTGCCGCAACTAGAGAAAGCCCTCGCATAGAAACGGAGACCCAACACAGCCAAAAATAAATAAATAAATTAATTAATTTTAAAAAAAAAAGAAAAAGAAAACTAAAAATAGAACTACCATACGACCCAGAAATCCCACTACTGGGCATATACCCTGAGAAAACCATAATTCAAAAAGAGTCATGTACCACAATGTTCACTGCAGCTCTATTTACAATAGCCAGGACATGGAAGCAACCTAAGTGTCCATCAACAGATGAATGGATAAAGAAGATGTGGCACATATACACAATGGAATATTGCTCAGCCATAAAAAGGAACGAAACTGAGTTATTTGTAGTGAGGTGGATGGACCTAGAGACTGTCATACAGAGTGAAGTAAGTCAGAAAGAGAAAAACAAATACCGTATGCTAACACATATATATGGAATCTAAAAAAAGAAAAGAAAAGAAAAAAAAATGGTCAGAAGAACCTAGGGGCAAGACGGGAATAAAGATGCAGACCTACTAGAGAATGGACTTGAGGATACGGGGAGGGGGAAGGGTAAGCTGGGGCAAAGTGAGAGTGGCATGGACATATATACACTACCAAACGTAAAATAGATAGCTAGTGGGAAGCAGCCGCATAGCAGAAGATCAGCTTGGTGCTTTGTGACCACCTAGAGGGGTGGGATAAGGAGGGTGGGAGGGAGGGAGATGCAAGAGGGAAGAGATATGGGGACATATGTATATGTATAACTGATTCACTTTGTTATAAAGCAGAAACTAACACACCATTGTAAAGCAATTATACTCTAATAAAGATGTTAAAAAGAAAAAAAAAAGAGTGAGCCATGGAATTCCCTCGTGGTCCAGTGGTTAGGACTCCATGCTTCCAATGCGAGGGGCATGGGTTCGATCCCTGGTCAGGGAACTAAGATCCCTCATGCCACACTCGGCACAACCAAAAAAAAAAAAGAGTGAGCCATAGTAAAGTGAAAGTGGATTTATTTAGAGAGAATGTGGTCCCTCTCAGAAGGTGAGGGAGGCCCAGGGCTGTGGGGGTGGTTAGTTTTTATGGGCCGGGTAATTTCATAAGCTAATGAGTGGGAGGATTATTCCAATTATTTGGGGAAAGAGGTGGGGATTTCCAGGAGTTGGGCCAGTGCCTACTTTATGGCCTTTTATGGTCAGCCTCAGAACTGTCATGGCTATTAAAAAAAAAAAAAAAAAAAGGGACTTCCCTGGTGGGCTGTGGTTAAGAATCTGCCTGCCAATGCAGGGGACACGGGTTCGAGCCCTGGTCTGGGAAGATCCCACATGCCACGGAGCAACTAAGCCCGTGCGCCACAACTACTGAGCCTGCGCTCTAGAGCCTGCAAGCCACAACTACTGAGCCCACCTGCCATAACTACTGAAGACCACGCACCACAACAAAGAGAAGCCACCACAATGAGAAGCCTGCGCACCTCAACGAAGAGTAGCCCCCACTTGCTGCAACTAGAGAAAGCCCACGCACAGCAATGAAGACCCAACACAGCCAAAAACAAACAAACAAAGAAATAAATTTATTAAAAAAAAAGAAGAACTGTCATGGCACGGGTGGGTGTGTCATTTAGCATGCTAATATGTTAGAATGAGTGTATAATGAGGCTCAAGATCTACTGGAAGTCAAATCTTGCACCATCTTGGGCCTAGTTGGTTCTAATTTTTGTTGTATCCTCAATGGCTGTGTCATTCTTTTAATGGTTGTGCCCTGCCCCCTTCCCTCCTGGATCACTTACATGCATGTAATCTGTTAGTGCTTACTAAATAATAAAGTATGTTCTTTTTCTATATTGGCAAGAATCGGTCTTTTTGCTAGCAGGATTGTTTTATTTCCCCAGTAACAGCAACACAGTAGCCAATTTAAAAACAAAGCAGGGACTTCCCTGGTGGTGCAGGGGTTAAGAGTCTGCCTGCTGGTGCGGGGGACACAGGTTCGAGCCCTGGTCCGAGAGGATCCCACATGCCACAGAGTAGCTGGGCCCGTGAGCTGCAACTACTGAGCCTGCACTCTAGAGCCCATGAGCCACAACTTCTGAGCCCATGTGCCGCAACTACTGAAGCCCATGTGCCTGGAGCCCTGCTCTGCAACAAGAGAAGCCACCGCAATGAGAAGCCCTCACACCACAACGAAGAGTAGCCCCCACTCACCCTGCAACTAGAGAAACCCCATATGCAGCAATGAAGACCCAACACAGCCAAAAATAAATAAATGAATAAATAAATTTATTTTAAAAATTTTAAAAATTAAAAAAATAAAAAAGCAAATTATTTCAAGCTGTTTTCCTTTAATTTAATTTAATTTAATTTATTTATTTGGCTGCGTTGGGTCTTTGTTGTGGCACGCGGGCTTCTCTCTAGTTGCGTGGGCTTCTCTCTAGTTGCGGCATATGGGCTTCTCTCTAGTTGTGGTGCACGTGCTCAGTAGTTGCGGTGTGCGGGCTTAGTTGCCCCGCAGTATGTGGGATCTTAGTTCCCCAGCCAGGGATCTAACCTGCATCCCCTGCTTTGGAAGGCGGATTCTTAACCACTGGACCACCAGGGAAGTCCCTCTACTCTAGTTTTGCTGCTTTGGGATTTATAACTTTTTTCTAATTTTGCTAATTTTATAGGTTGAAAGTCATTTGTTGTTTTAATTTGCAATTTCTTTTGAATTTGTTATAGGTTAATGAATCTTCTCCTAAATGTTAGACATTTTAAAGGAGTGTCTACAACTTATTACCTTTACTTCTTTTACTCTTTATCACTTTTCAGTACAGATTCGGTCTCTGCCTTTGAAACCTTTCAAAGGTCACCTGTTATATTAGTCATGATTCTTAGTTGCAAATGAGCACTCTAGCTAGTTTAAGAAGAAAAAAACTGGGGTTATTGGAAAGTTCATTTAATCTCTGGGAGGCTTCAGGCTAAGCAGTCAAGAACAAGAAGTACCCAAATTACACCACAGAACTGCACCAGCAAAGACCCCACTGCGCAACAAATGTCACAGTGGTCACTTAGACCAGACCATCTATCACTACTGACTCTGAAAGTTGGAGGCCCAAACACTGCCTTCTCCAGAAAATGTATCCCATAGGGCACCTGCCTCCTCATGCTGGCTCCTTCTGTTTTGAAGCCTGACGTGGGGAAAGGAAGCCAGTGGGAAACTGGGAAAATGAATTTCTAGCTCCGAGAAAAGTGTCATCCATAATGTGTTTAGAGATATTGTGAAGCTCCCAAAATGACAGTTGTCTACCATAGCAATGACCTCAAATTGCCAAATTCAAAGGCGTTTGCCCAGTCCTCAAAATCTCTGCAGCATAACAAGAAGACAAATAGCCTAGTTAAAAATGGGCAAAATACTTGAATAGGAGGCATTTCACCAAAGAAGATACATGAATGTTTAAGAAGCATACGAAAAGGTGCCCATCATTATTTGCCTTTAGGGAAATGCAAATTAAAACCATGAGATCCTATTACATACATACATATCTAAAATGGCTACAATAAAAAACACAGGTAATACCAAGTGCTGGTATGGATATGGAGAAATTGGAATCCTTATACATTGCTGGTGGGAATGAAATATGGTGTAACTACTTTGAAAAAGTTTGACAGTATCTTATGTCCACACAGAGACCTATATGTGATTATTCATGGCAACATTATTCTTAATAGCTCCAAGCTGGAAACAACTCAAATGTCCATCAAATGATGAACAGATAAACAAAATTCTACCCATGCAATGGAAGGTTATTCATCAATAAAAAGGATGAAGTATTGATAAATGTTGCAACATGGATAAATATCAAAAACCTTATGTTAAGTGAATGAAGCCAGACACAAAAGACATAGGTCTTTGTGTCATTGTATAGCTCCATTTATATGAAAGGTACAGAAAAGCAAATCTGTGACCAAATCAGGTCCGGCTGCTTGCCGCTCAAAAATCAATACTCGGGGACTTCCCTGGTGGTGCAGTGGATAAGACTCTGTGCTCCCAATGCAGGGGGCCCGGGTTCGACCCCTGGTCGGGGAACTAGATCCCACGTGCATGCCGCAACTAAGAGTTTGCATGCCACAACTAAGGAGCCTGTGTGCCACAACTAAGGAGCCTGTGTGCCACAACTAAGGAGCCCGCAAGCTGCAACTAAGTAGCCCACCTGCTGCAACTAAGACCTGGTGCAACCAAATAAATAAATAAATATTTTTAAAAAAAATCAATACTCAAGAGAGGCAAATGTTGGTAGAAAGGAAAGTTGCTTTTAATCAGAATGCCAGCAATCTGGGGAGACGGTGGATTCAGTGTCTCCCAAAAACCACCTCTGAAGATTCTGCTCAGCGATGAAAAATTTTAAAGGGTAAAAGGGAAGTAATCTCAGTTAATCATTGAGATAGGGGGACAGAGTCGTTGCTGTCCCCCACTGTGTGCAGGCTTGTCTCACAGGCTTGTAGATGCTATCTTGTCACACAGTTTGTTCATATAGTTTGTTGGCGAGATTACTGAAGGGGAAGCTAGGGAAGAGATCTGGTCGTCTGTTAATTACTTATTTTTCATTTCTATTTCTTTGATCTATGGAAAGCACCAATAGGTTAGGCAATGTATTCTGTGATGAAAAGATTTGAAAGCTGTGCTAGGGCCGAAGTTGAGTAGAGCATGGGGGTGCCTGGTTTAAGGTTAGTGGCAAGACAAAGGGCCTCCTGCAGAGAGCTCTTTCCTGCCAAAAACTGTTTACAAATCTATAGAGACATAGAGTAGACTAGTGATTGCCTGGGGTTGTGGATCGGAACACAGAATGGCTGCAATGGGTACAAGGGACCTTTGGAGGGGGCAACGGAAATATTCCAAAATTGGATTGTGGTAATGGTTTTGCAACTCTGAAAATTTACTAAAATCACTGGATTGTACACTTAAAACAGGTGGATTTTATGATATGTAAATTATATCTCAATAAAGCCATTGAAAAGAAATCTTTGGAGCATTCAACAATATTTAGTAATGACAAAGATTCTCTTGTTGACCAAACTCTAGCTGGGCTCCTCTGAGCCCTCTTCTTGGCTTGTCCTCAACCTCAGCCTACAAACGCTGAAAAAAACACTAACATAGTTTCTAATAGCTCAAGGTTGCATCCCTAAGGATGACTCTTAAAGCACCTGCCTGAGAAAACTCAAGGCTGCCAAAAAAATTTACTGTTTGTTCCAGCCAACACCTAAAGTTAGGGCCCCTGTCTCCCAGTCTCTGTGGGAGGGTAGGAGCCTGACTTCAGTAAGCACTAGTTAGCAAACCCAGCTGGGTTTTGCATGGACCAATCCCCTTCCTTCCTAGGTCTTGTAATTTTTCACTTCTCTGACTCTACTGAGCCCAACCCCCCAACTTCCTCCCTGTTCCTTCATTCTCCCAGTCATCTCTGTACAAATTGAAGTTGAGTTCAGTTCACTCTAGACTATTTTCCCTATTGCAATAGTATATTACTGATTGAAATCTGTCCTTACCACTTTGACTAGTATCCAGCTTTATCTTTTTTTAAATAAATTTGTTTATTTATTTATTTTATTTTTGGCTGCGTTGGGTCTTCGTTGCTGTGCTTGGGTTTTCTCTAGTTGCGGTGAGCATGGGCTACTCTTCGTTGCAGTGCGTGGGCTTCTCACTGCAGTGGCTTCTCTTGTCGCGGAGCATGGGCTCTAGGCTCACGGGCTTCAGTAGTTGCAGCACACAGACTCAGTAGTTGTGGCTTGCGGGCTCTAGAGCTCAGGCTCAGTAGTTGTGGCACACAGGCTTAGTTGCTCCACAGCATGTGGGATCTTCCCGGACCAGGGCTCGAACCCGTGTCCCCTGCATTGACAGGTGAATTCTTAACCACTGCGCCAGCAGGGATGTCCCTCAGCTTTATCTCTGACAATAACTAATCCTTAAAGCATTCTCACTCACTCATTCATTCATTCATTTATTCTAGTCAACAAATCTTTTGGGGGCACCTTTGCCAAATGTGCTATGTGTTACAGAAAGATAGAGAAAACATCCTTTGCTGTTGAGGCGTGCTGAGTCTAAAGAAAAGACAGATGTGCAATTACTCTTCAATAAGATAAGATTTATAATGGAAGTATATACAATTGGTTTACTTATTTTCCTGTTTTCCCTCTCTGACCATTCCGTTCCTGTCTCCCTACTCTTGGTAGGTGTCCTCTGCAAGCCGACCTTTGTTCCCTTCTCATTCTATAGCCTCCTGGCAACATTATAGCGCCAACTCTCAAGCTCTTTGCAGCTTCTTCTTAAATACCTGTACAGGTTGAATGTTTTCATTTCCTGATTTGTTTGTGCTACTTATTCTCTGTGTATAGAATGCCCTTTCTTCCATCATTGCATGTCCAGTCCTATCTATATTTTGAGATCCATCTCCTCCATATGCTACTTCCCTTGTGAAACCTATCTTGATTCCTTCCACAGCTTCTGCTCAATTTCTCTAGTACTTGAAAGATGATATAGCATTATGGCTAACTTCTTGAGCTCTGGTGAGAGATACAGCTGGGTTTGCATTCTGGCTTTGCCTCATTTTCTTTATCAACAAAATAGGGATTAAAATAGTTATACCTTTATTGATTGAAATCTCTACCTCTAGCCTGGACTGCTCTCTTAGGGTCAGTTATGCATCACTGTCTAATGGGTATATCTGAAGGTTATCCCAGGCAATCTCAAACTTAATATAGGTGTCCAAAGGAAACACATCTTTCTCCCCAAAACTACATTAACTGTAGCATCATCATCTTCCTAGCCAATCTGACTTTATTTTTATTTATTTATTTATTTATGTTTTGGTTGCACCCTGCGGCTTGTGGGATCTTAGTTCCCCGACCAGGGATTGAAGAGGGCCCAAGGCAGTGAAAGTACGGAATCCTAACTACTAGACCGCTGGGGAATTCCCCAATCTGACTTTAAAACTCTCTCCTTTGCCTTCTCACCCAGTTGTTGCCTACAAAAGAAAGGATATTCTCTACTATATTCATAGTCATTGTGTGCCAAGTTATATCACTTTTGGCTCCTTAACACGAGGGAAGTGTTGGGGGATTGTCCCTTTCCTTCCCCCTCAGTTCCATATTTACTGCCCTAGTTTAGTTTCTTCTCATTATCTCTCATAGATCTTTCCTATCACCTTATAAACTATTCAAGGATAGGAACTATGATTTGTTACTTTTGTATCCTCTCTCTATGCCTGACTTAAAAGATATTTAATAAATATTTGTTGAAATGAGTTATTTATTTATTTATTATTTATTTATTTTTGGCTGCACCGTGTGGCATGTGGGATCTTAGTTCCCCAACCAGGGATCAAACCCCGTGCCCCCTGAAGTGGGAGTGCAGAGTCTTAACCACTGGACCACCAGGGAAGTCCTGAATTGAGTTACTTATATTAAATTTCTCTGTGAAGACATTGGGAAGCATTTCCCAAAAGATATGGAACTTGCAAGAAGGGCAAACTTTTAATAGCCTTGGAGCATGACTTAAAGATGGTCATAAAGTCAGTAGAGGGTTCCCCTGCAGCAGGGTTCTTACTCTGCTCCTTCTGCCTGAGAGTTTCCGAAAAGACAGCAGCAATGCCAACCCTGGGTATTTTGGCTTTATTGTCTTGAGATTTTTGAGTTTCCTTTATTACTTACTTTCTTTGATCCCTCTCTCCTTCCTCCTCATTTCCTGAATCTCAAAGAGTCTTAGCTGTCAGCTACCTGCCAGCTAAATCTAAGTGTGAATTCCACTCAAATGCTGAAGAACTTTCAAGTAGTGTACTGGAAAAACTAACGAAGACAGTGGGACAAGAAGGCTCTGGCTTTTTATCCCTGTTTGAGTTGCTTCTGAAGATATCCTTACCTTGCTGATGATTATAGCTGGTCCTGATCAAGTGCCTAGAGAGCAGAGGACCTTAGTGCCTTCTTTCTCTGAACTTTTAACTGGGAAACTGGGGTGCCTCAGAGCCTACATCACAACCTTCAGACACTGACTCTTGCTCTGCTTAGCACCTCCCAGCTGCATTCCCCCCTCATGTCCACAACCTAAGTAGTAATGAACATGTATTGGGCATTTAGTATGTACCAGGTAATTTAAATGCATTTCCTCATTTAAACCTCAAAACCCTCTTATGAAGTAGATACTGTTATTATTTCCTGGGAAATAGAGGTCACGTAGCTTGCCCAAGGTCACAAGTGCCAGAGCTAGGACTCAAACCCAGGTGTGACAGGCAGATTTCTAAGATGGCCCCCCAATGATCCTGCCTCCTGGTGGTATTCGTGTCCTGTGGAATTCCCTTTTCTTGAGTGTGACTTGCTTCTGATGAATAGAATACAGCAAAAATGAGGAGACGGCACTTCTGTTATTAGGTTACAAAAGATTGTGACTTCCCTCTTGCTCATAGACTTTATTGCCTTCTCACCTTGCATGCTTTGAGGAAGCAAGCTGCCTTGTTGGAGAGGTCCACATGACAAGGAACTTAGAGCAGCCAATAGCCAAGAAGGAACTGAGGCTCTCAGTTCAAGAGCCCAGGAGAAATTGAGACCTGCCAACAATCATATGAGTGAGATTGGAAGTGGATCCTTTTGCAGTCAAGCTGAAACTTTGCTTGCAGTCTGTAAGAAACCTTGAACCAGAGGATCCGATTAAGCCATACCCAGATTCCTGACCCACAGAAACTGAGATAATATTGAAATAATTTCTTTAATTGACAAAGATTTTTTAAATGTTACTGTTCAGTGTTACAGAGTACATATCAGTATATCACTCCCAGGTTGCTGATGGGAAACATGCTTGTACAGACTTTTTGAAGTCAACATGGTATATAAAGAGCACTAAAATTTTTTTTTAATTAAAAAAAAATTTTTATTGAACTATAATTGATTTACAGTGTTGTGTTAATGACTGTTGTACAGCAAAGTGATTCAGTTATACATACATATACATCCTTTTTTAAAATATTCTTTTCCATTTTGGTTTATCATAGGATATTGAATATAGTTCTCTGTGCTATACAGTAGGACCTTGTTGTTCAGAAACTGTGAGATAATAAATGTTGTTTTAAAGCACTAAGTTTTTGGGTAATTTGTTACATGACAATAGGTAATATACCAGGTGAATCTGATTGGTTTCGAAGTTCATGCTCTTCACAATTTTATTAGGTTGTTTCCCACTACTCTATACTGTTTCCAAGTGAGGTTGACTTTCCATCCTTTCTTGGATGGCCTCTGCATCCCCTAGGAGAATCCCTGGTTCCATAAGGGGTTTGTTTTTTGTTGTCTACATTCTTAGTTCCAGAATGCAGAAGTTTAACACCTTTCTAGTCCCTTGCTCTTGAGGTTAGGACAGCTGGGCTAAATAGCTAGATATTTCAACCTCCAGCAGCCCAGAGAATGCCCATTGTTTTTAGGGTCAGGCATCTTTGTTGACTAGCCTGGCTCAGCTGCCCTGCTCAAAATCTTTCTCAGGGTATTTCTCCAAATTTGGACAAACACTGCATAGGCCAAGTCTTCTTCTTTCCTTCTCCAGGTTCCTACTTATATCATTTGGAGTGTCACTCTCTCCAAATGCTATATTCCAGTGAGAGGAGTCATATGCTAGCTAGGCTTGTTTTTGGAGGGCAAAGACAGTGTTACATTAATATAGACCCTCCCTGGGTCTGACAGGCAGAATCCAACTGGGCCAAGGGCTTGCAAACATGGAAACTTGAGCTGATCTAATGAGGACTTAGAAAGTACCTAGTCTAATGGTGCTCAACCCTGGCATCACATTAGAATCATCTGGGCAGCTTTTAAAAGATAGGATGCCTGAGCTCTACCGCAAACCAATTAACTCCAAATTTTGGGGTGGATGAGGTGTTGGATCTGTACATGATATTATGTGCATTCCTGTTTTCTGCTCTGGTCTTTTTCACTTCCTCGCATGTATGTACATCATCCTGCCAGAAGTCCTCAGTTTAAAATGACTATCTTATATAGCCTCTTGTGACTGGCTTCCTTAATATAATATTTTCAAGGTTCATCCGTATTGTAGCATGTATCAGTACTTTATTCCTTCTTATTGCTGAATAATATTCTGTTCTATTGATATTATATGTCACTTGATGGACATTTGGGTTGTTTGCACTTCTTGTCTTTTATGAATAATGTTGCATGTATGAACATTCATGTACAAGGGTTTGTGTGAAAGTATGTTTTAATTTCTGTTTTATACCTCGGAGTGGGATTTCTGGGTCAGATGATGACTGTGTTTAACATTGTAAGGAACTGACTGGATCTAAAATGCATTCTCATTTAAAGCAAAATTACAAGTTTGCTGAAAACTTAAATACATTTCTGTTCTAATTTATAAAAAAAAATAAAAAAAAATAAAATAAAATGACTATCTTCTCTCCATCTTTCATTCAATAAACATTTATGGACTGATTACTATACACTAGGCACTATATACTATATACAGACATTGGAAATACAATGGAGACCATGAAAAAAGGTCTAGATGAGAACTGAGGTCTCCAGACATCTTCCTTTAGGCTGTCTTTTTATTTTTTTTTTTTAAGGAGGGTGAGATATTTGTTTAAAGTTTATTATTATTATTTAAAAATTAAATATAGCCCATTCTTTTAAAATTATTTATTTATTTATTATTATTTTTTTATTTTTGGCTGCTTTGGGTCTTCGTTACTGCACACAGGCTTCCTCTAGCTGTGGCGAGCTGGGGCTACACTTCCTTGCGGTGCGTGGGCTCTAGGTGTGCAGGCTTCAGTAGTTGTGGCACGTGGGCTCAGTAGTTGTGGCTCTGGGGCTCTATAGCGCAGGCTCAGTAGTTGCGGTCCACGGGCTTAGTTGCTCCGTGGCATGTGTGATCTTCCTGGACCAGGGCTCGAACCCGTGTCCCCTGCATTGGCAGGCGGATTCTTAACCACTGTGCCACCAGGGAAGCACAGTAGCCCATTCTTTATTGAGTTATAGTTGACATATAACATTATGTTAGTTTCAGGTGTACAACATGATTTGATATTTGTATACACTGCAAAATGATCACCACAATAAGTCTAGTTACCATCCATCACCATACAAAGTTACAAAAGCTTTTTTTTCTTGTTAAAGTCCATTTTTTAAAATAGAAGTATAGTTGATTTACAATATTACGTTAGTTTCAGGTGTACAGCAAAGTGTGGTACGATCTTTTTAGATTGTTACAGTAAGCTGCAAGGGATAGACTCAGAAGGAAGTCCGATAAAAATTCTCAATGAAAAGAATCTGTTCTTGGGTGGAAGCCCCGCCCACGTGAGAGGGGCAGAAGGCTTCAATTCCCGCCCCACACAGGTGAGGGGGAAGCCCGCCCCTCTCTGCCGTAAGCCTAGTTAGTGTGCAGAGCTGCCTTCATTCTTTCACTAAGAAAAGCGGAAGGGGACCCCACCTCCTACGTGCCCGTGAGGGGGCGGGGTCGGCGGACTGGGCGTGAGTTGATTGGCTGGGAGGCGGGGCGCAACTGGTTGGCTCTGTCCCGGCGCTCTCCTGGATCCCGGCTGGAGTGAGGGGAGGGTGTCCCGGTCGCTCTTGCCTCTCAGCGATGGCGCCGCGGTGCCGCGCCCAGCCTCCCGCCTGCCGGCCGGTACTCACCACTATCGGGAGCCCGCTCAGACGGTGAAAATTGGAGCGGGTCCGAGGGAGCGGCGGGAGGCTGCCTGCGAAGGGGACCATGAGGAGCGGAGAGACCCGTGGGGTTGATAGCGGGAACAGCTGCTGCACCTGCTGAGAGGAAAGAGGGAGCGGCCCGGCGCAGCTGCGGGGTTGGGACGCGGCGGAGGCTCGCCGGCGCCTCGGCCATGTCGTTGCTCTGTGTGCGCGGTGAGTGCGCGGACTGGGGTGGGAGGGCAGACATCGCCCTGGGGTCTCCACGGGCTTCCAGTGGGCGTCGGGTTACCACCTTTTCCAAACTTTACGTCCAATCCGTGCCTCGGGGAACCATTATGTTAACTCGTTTTTGAACATTTAAAGAGTTCTTTGCATTCTCTCTTGTTCTTCCTCATGCTCCTATGAGGGACTGTTAGCTCTCCGTTCCGGTGGCCATGTGACAGTGTTGTTGGCTGGCAGGCCCAGATCCTATTAAACAGTGTCTGGCGCTCTCCTCTAGCGAGAGTGGACGAGCTAGGGACCGCGGATAGTTGGTGTCTGTTCATAGCGGGCAGCCCCCTATTCTTTTCTTCCTTCTCCCTGCACCGTAAAACCTCAGTCGGCTTAGTAGCAGGTTCTTTTTAATCACGCTTTGAACGTGTAGTGGTACAGCTGTCACATCCCTTCTTCCAGCGTTTCTTGGCTTGCACCCCTCTATTGCTTGTCTTTGTCCCCTGCTCCTCCTGTGGGTTCTAGGCTAAGAATGTGCTCATATTCGACTTGGAAAGGTGTGTCGGCTTCTCTCGTTTTGGAGCAGAGTATAAGAAGTATGATTTATTTATTTACTTCTATCACAGTAACTAAAGGTGAAGTCCTTTATTGCTTTTCCACTGACCCCCGTAAGAAAATATTTTAAGGCAATAGCTTTGGGGTTTAAGATGAGGCAAGGTGCATGGACTAAGCTCCATGAGGGTAGAGACTGTTTCTTGATGGTTTTTGTATTCCGGGTGCCTGACGTAGTAGAAGCTCAATGCTGGTTTTGAATGAATGCAGGAACTGTGATTTTAGAGATTATCTGATTAGAAAAAGCAGGGTTTGGATTACCCATTGAATTTGATCTTGGGAAATTCAAGTTACAACCTATCATATCTGTGTTGAGCTGGGTGGAATAAGGTGGCTTTGTTGTGAGTGAGAGAATTTATCCACAAGAACCTTTTCCTGGCACCTTTTACTGGATAGGGTTCATGTTTCTTTTGGCTCTATGGATTAGAAGCTTTGTTGTTTGTGGTCTCTGTTAAGCGTTTCCCCCAGCTTCTGGCAAATGGAACTGATTTCCTCTCTTCTCTTCCACTGTTGTTAAATCTGCTTTAACCCAAAATGGATTTGGCTCTTTCCAGGGATTATGAGACACACAGAAATTTTCTTCTTTCATGGTTGATTTTTCATTAATGAGAATTTTGCTTTGCTTTTCGTAAGACATTTTCTCTCAGCAGCTGGGAATCTATTTATTCCTTTAGATCCCTGCTGTTGAGTAGCAGGATTTGGGAGAGGTTGGGTTTTGCAATGTCTCTTGGACAGTTGAAATCTCTACTGCCACACTGTATTACAGAACTAGCCCTTATGAAAGATTCTTCAGGCAGGAGCATTATTGAACCAGAAATTCCTATTTAATTGAATTTAAACTTTAGAGAAGGAGCTGCTGCTGTTTTCATTTGTTCTAATATCAGGAAGCTTTCATTTTCTAGAAATTCTGTTTAGCTAACTAAGCTCTTTCTCTTTAATGTTACATTAGTCATATTTCTCCTTTTGAACCTGGAGGGTTGGAGACCAGCAGGTCATTGTCTTTTGAATGTAGATCCTGAAGATGATTAATTATGGAAACAAGTGGCTACCTTGTACAGAAGTAGTCATATTAAATGGCAAGGTATTCATGCTGGGGAAGCTTACAGAAATGGATCAAAATAAATCTTTTTATTAAAAAAATTTTTTTGCTATTGTTATTTTTAATAGATCTTTATTGGAGTATAATTGCTTCACAATACTGTGTTAGTTTCTGTTGTACAAGAAAGTGAATCAGCCATATGCATACATATGTCCCCATATCCCCTCCCTCTAGAGCCTCCCTCCCTTCCTCCCTATCCCACCCCTCTAGGTCATCACAAAGCACCGAGCTGAAAAATAAATCCTTTTAAAGTGACATTCCTTGTATTATATTTTGGCAGTTAGGAATGTTGTTCATATTTAGAAAGAAACCTGTGTAATGATATTATATAACAACTCAATTTCAGTTCATCTTGGAGTAGAATTGAATTAGAAACTTTTTCCATGTAGTCAAAGACATACTGTGTTCTTGGATTAGAAGAATCAATATTCTTTTTTTTTTAAAAATTAATTAATTAACTTATGGCTGTGTTGGGTCTTCGTTTCTGTGCGAGGGCTTTCTCTAGTTGTGGCAAGCGGGGGCCACTCTTCATCGCGGTGCGCAGGCCTTTCACTATTGCGGCCTCTCTTGTTGCGGAGCACAGGCTCCAGACGTGCAGGCTCAGTAATTGTGGCTCACGGGCCTAGTTGCTCCACGGCATGTGGGATCTTCCCAGACCAGGGCTCGAACCCGTGTCCCCTGCGTTGGCAGGCAGATTCTCAACCACTGCTCCACCAGGGAAGCCCAAGAATCAATATTCTTAAAATGACCATACTACCCAAGGCAATCTACAGATTCAATGCAATCCCTATCAAATTACCAATGGCAGTTGTCACAGAACTAGAACAAAAAAATCTTAAAATTTGTATGGAGACAGAAAAGACCCAAATAGCCAAAACAATTTTGAGAAAGAAGAACAGAGCTGGAGGAATCATGCTCCCTGACTTCGGACTATACTACAAAGCTACAGTAGTCAAAACAGTATGGTACTGGCACAAAAACAGACATATAGATCAATGGAACAGGATAGAAAGCCCAGAAATAAGCTCATACACCTATGGTCAATTAATCTACAACAAAGGAGGCACAAATATACAATGGAGAAAAGACAGTCTCTTCAATAAGTGGTGCTGAGAAAAGTGGACAGCTACATGTAAAAGAATGAAATTCGAGCATTCTCTAACACCATATAGAAAAATAAACTCAAAATGGATTAAAGACCTAAGTGTAAGACCGGATACTATAAAACTCTTAGAGGAAAACATAGGCAGAAGACTCTTCGACATAAATTGCAGCACTATTTTTCTCTAGAGTAAGGGAAATAAAAATAAACAAATGGGACCTAATTAAACTTAAAAGCTTTTGCACAGCAAAGGAAACCATAAACAAAATGAAAAGAAAACCCACAGAATGGGAGAAAATATTTGCAAATGATGTGACTGACAATACCTTAATTTCCAAAATATACAAACAGCTCATACAACTCAATAACAAAAAAACAAACAACCCAATCAAAAAATGGGCAGAAGACCTAAACAGATATTTCTCCAAAGAAGCCATACAGGTGGACAATAGGCACATGAAAAGATGCTCAACATTGCTAATTATCAGAGAAATGCAAATCAAAACTGCAATGATGTATCACCTCCCACTAGTGAGAACGGCCATCATTAAAATGTCCACAAACAATAAATGCTAGGAAAGGTGTGGAGAAAAGGAAACCCTCCTACATTGTTGGTGGAAATGTAAATTGGTGCAGCCACTATGGAAAACAGTATGGAGGTTCCTTAAAAAACTAAAAATAGAGTTACCATATGATCCTGCAATCCCACTCCTGGGCGTATGTCTGGAGAAAACTCTAATTCAAAAAGATACATGCACCCCAGTGTTCATAGCAGCACTATTTACAATCGTCAAGACATGGAAGCAACCTAAATGTCCATCGACAGATGAATGGATAAAGAAGGTGTGAGATATATATGTATACACACACACACACACACACACACACACACACGCACACACAGAGTATGGTGTATTACTCAGCCATAAAAAAGAATGAAATAATGTAATTTGCAGCATGGATGGACCTAGAGATTATCATATTAAGTGAAGTAAATCAGACAGAGAAAGACAAATACTATATATCACTTATTTGTGGAATCTAAAAAAATGATGCAAATGAACTTACAAAACAAATAGACTCACAGACATAGAAAACAATTTATGGTTACCAAAAGGGATTGGGGGAGAGAGATAAATTAGGAGTTTGGGATTAACATATACACACTGCTATATATAAAATAAATAAACAACAAGGACCTATTGTATAGCATAGGAAAGTATACTCAATATAATAACCTATAATGGAAAAGAGATCTGAAAAAGAATACATATATATTATAACTGAATCACTTTGCTGTACACTTGTAACTAACACAACATTGTAAATTATACCTCAATTTAGAAAAAAAATTTCAAACAGTATTTAACCTGATGTAGAATTTGGCAAACTGGTATTGATTTAATCATCTCCAGATATCTCAATCAAGAAGTCAATTTCTTGGTCTAACCCTTTAATCATGCCTATTCCCTGCAGGTTAAGGGCTCTCAATAGTCTGACTCCAGCCCTCCTTTTGGTCCTATCTTCTTGCCTATCCTTATTAGCAAGAACTTTGTTCATTCCTGCCTTGGCAGTGTTCCACATTTATACTCTCTGAAATAGTCTTTTCATGTTTTCCACTTATCAAAAATGTATTCTTCTTTTCCCAGCTTACAGTCTACTTTTGTTGTTGAAAATGTCCTCAGTTCCTCAGTCCACAGTGATCTTTCTCCTTTACACTCTTTAAACTCTTAAATGCCTTAAAACATAAATTACTTATGGTCTGAACAGTGCCACTAAATTGACAATGAATTGTATACCGCCTAGCAACTAGTCTGTACTATGCTCATGGTGACCCAAACAAAGGAGATAAAAGCACTAGTCAGATTGGTTCTGGAATTTTGTGTTCAGTCAGGGTATTTGATTCTAAGAGGCACACTGAGAAACTGGAATTTCTTCAGAGGAGAATAATTAGAATAATGGTGTAGAAACCATTTGAGGAATTGAGAGGTTTAGTTCTTGAGAAGATTTAAGAGGAGGGAGGATCATAATAGTAAATGAAAATTGTCTAAACTATCGCTCCAGGGGACAGAACTAGGACAAGTTGACCAGTGATTGAAAATGATAGGAAATTAGATTTTAGCTTAACATAAGGAAGAACTTTAACAGAGTTGTTCTTAACTAATGGCATGGACTACTTTTGAGGATTTTTTGACATAGGATACTTTAAGCATAGACTGAATGAGTGGTAAAAGGAATTTTGACATTGAGTGGGAGGTTAGACTTGAATTTTAAAAAACACCCTTTTATAGAATTCACTTAGTCTTTCTTCAAGCATTTGGCACAGCTTTCTTCACAATACTGATAACTTTTTGCTTCCATAGGAGCCAGTACCACATAAACAACTCCAGTAAATTAAATCAATGATTTTCTTTAACTTTTGTTGTCTTGGTGTTCATGACTATTTTCTCCAAACAAATAAGCATTTTGAGAATTGAGTCTTTCCATATTTCTTTGTAATTGCCACAGTGTTTATAACTGAGCGCTGGATTTCTCTCCCTAACTTGAACCAGAAGTGACTACACTTGACTTGTTAAAAAATCAAAAACAAAAAAATAGTCTTGGAGGTATAAAAAGCAATATATGCTAATATATTGTTAATCATAGAAAATTGAGAAAATGCAGGAAAGTGTAAAAAGGAGAATAAAAATCATCATGGTCCTACCACCCACTCAACACCATTGTTAAGTTTTTTGTTCATTGCTTTCATTGTTTTGTTTTTATTATAGAGATAATATATATGCGTGATAAGAAATTCAAACAATTTAGGATGTGAAGTGAAAGGAAAAAGTTCTCCTGTCTCCATTCCCTATTCTTACTCCCCAGAGATAACTACTGTTTACTCTTTCTTGGCCATCATAGAAATTTTCATTAGGTATGAGTATATAGATTCTACAGTTGGAGGTATACAATATTATTCAACTTTTTAAAAAGCTTAATAATATATTTTCCTATAAGCTTTTAAAAAAAAGATTTATTATTTATTTATTTTATTTATTTTTGGCTGCATTGGGTCTTAGTTGCGGTGCACGGGCTCTTCCTTGGGGCACGTGGGCTTCTCTCTAGTTGTGGCATGCAGGCTCCAGGGCCCATGGGCTCTGTAGTTTGCAGCACTCAGGCTCTCCAGTTGAGGCACGTGAGCTCAGTAGTTGTGGCGTGAGGGCTTAGTTGCCCTGTGGCATGTGGGATCTCAGTTCCCCGACCAGGGATGGAACCCGTGTCCCTTGCATTGTAAGGCAGATTCTTTACCCCTGGACCACGAGGGGGGTCCCTCCTATCAGCTTATGTGAGTTTAAATCGTTCATTTTAATGGCTATGGAGTACTATTCCCTTATACGAGCATATATAATTTAACCAGTTTCATATTGATGATCAGAATTTTTTTTGCTATTATAAATTTTGCCTTTATAAACAATATAATTTATAATTTTGCTACTATAAACAATGCTACAATGAACATCCCTATAGATGGTTTTATTATGTTTGGAGATCGCCAATCAGCTTTCCACCTGGTCTTTCTGTGTGATTTGCTCATTGCTGTTTTCTTGGCATAATAATTACACTCACCTGGACCCATTAGCAAACCAAGTGCCTCAGCATCTCTCATATCAGTAATCCTCTATTAGAAGCAGGTCCTTCACCGGTAGGTAATATTTTATGCTTACCAGAAATACCAAAGACCTCAGCTCTTTTAAGTTTGACCTGTGATTTTCATGTACTTTTCTTGTTTATCTTCTTTGTATTATTTAAAAATTATTTTTTCTATATTGAACATTTATTACTTGTGTTTTAAAAACAGAACAAAACAATGTCACTAGTGATGAGAACTATACCAAGTCGATGTATGTTGTGACTTGCCCTTAGAAAAGCTTATCATAATTTATCATTACATATCAGCCATCTAACTAACTGAACAGATACTGCTGGGAAACTCTTAGGAGGTGAACTCTGATGGACACTCAGGACACCTATTGATTGTGGGTTAATTCTAGCCTGGGGAGACTCCAAAGATATATTTTGATTTACTACCACTCTGGAAAGTAGGAATAGTAATGATTTTAGAGTTTTTAGGTATAAGAACAGGTTGGTCAAGTGTTTTCTTCTCATCTTATTTCTCCAACATTGTCATCTGCCTCAGCTAAATCCTTACTGCTAGGTTTTCATCACATCATCGTTCAAGTAGTCCCTGCCCTTCCAGGCAGAGTTGCTTCTGGGTGTCTTTTGCTTAGCTATGGCATCAGGAAGTTGATTGTGCCTTGTCTGAGCCAGGCAGAAGGGGGAAAGGACCAATTTCCTCTGCCAAAGATAGTGTCATAAATTGTGTTCTTCCATATAAGTGGTACATTCTGTAATTTTTTTAGTTTCTAGAGGTGGGGTTCCTGGAAGTTGCACTCTAGGCCAACAGACAGAGTGTTTATCCTATTTTACCAGTGCTAGGTATTTCAGATTTTGCTATGTGAGTTTGTTTAAAGTTTGGGCTGTGTATCACTAGTAAATATTTGTTGAGTACCTTCTCTGTGCTTGTTATATAGTAGATAAGAGCCCAAGCAATCTACATAGGTCTTAAAATATCTCCTTTCTTAGATAAACTCAGAATCCATTAGGATTATTAGGTCTGATTTGGGATAAGCAGAGTAAGTTAAGTTCCTGCTAGAGTGGGGAAATACTGCACTATTTTTTCTAACTTTTAAAGCAAGATTCTTTAAGTTTGGGAGGTGTTTTATACATATCTTATAGTGGACTGTCTTTAATAAAGTTCAGAGAAGATTTGATATTTGTGTATTAAAATTTTTTTAATTGACTTATAACATATGTATATTAAAATACACAAGTCTTTTTTTGATTAGTCATTCATTTTTATTATTTTATTATATTTTTAACATCTTTATTGGACTGTAATTGCTTTACAACGGCATGTTAGTTTCTGCTTTATAACAAAGTGAATCAGCTATACATATACATATATCCCCATATCTCCTCCCTCTTGCGTCTCCCTCCCACCCTCCCAGTCCCACCCCTCTAGGTGGTCACGAAGCACCGAGCTGATTTCCCTGTGCTACGTGGCTGCTTCCCAGTAGCTATCTATTTTACATTTGGTAGTGTATATATGTCCATGCCACTCTCTCACTTTGTCCCAGCTTACCCTTCCCCCTCCCAGTGTCCTCAAGTCCATTCTCTATGTCTGCGTCTTTATTCCTGCCTGCCTCTAGGTTCTTCAGAACCTTTTTTGTTTTTTTGTTTTTTTTAGATTCCATATATATGTGTTAGCATACGGTATTTGTTTTTCTCTTTCTGACTTACTTCACTCTGTGTGACAGACTCTAGATCCATCCACCTCACTACAGAGAACTCAATTTTGTTTCTTTCTGTGGCTGAGTAATATTCCATTGTATATATGTACCACATCTTTATCCATTCATCTGTTGATGGACACTTTAGGTTGCTTCCATGTCCTGGCTATTGTAAATAGAGCTGCAGTGAACATTGTGGTACATGACTCTTTTTGAATTATGGTTTTCTCAGGATATATGCCCAGTAGTGGGATTGCTGGGTCGTATGGTAGTTCTATTTTCAGTTTTTTAAGGAACCTCCATACTGTTCTCCATAGTGGCTGTATCAATTTACATTCCCACCAACAGTGCAAGAGGGTTCCCTTTTCTCCATAGTCTCTCCAGCATTTATTGTTTGTAGATTTTTTGATGATGGCCATTCTTACTGGTGTGAGATGATACCTCATTGTAGTTTTGATTTGCATTTCTCTAATGATTAGTGATGTGGAGCATCCTTTCATGTGTTCGTTGGTAATCTGTATATCTTCTTTGGAGAAATGTCTATTTAGGTCTTCTGCCCATTTTTGGATTGGATTGGGTTGTTTGTTTTTTTGATATTGAGCTGCATGAGCTGCTTGTAAATTTTGGAGATTAATCCCCTGTCAGTTGCTTCATTTGCAAATATTTTCTCCCATTCTGAGGGTTGTCTTTTCGTCTTGTTTATGGTTTCATTGCTGTGCCAAAGCTTTTAAGTTTCATTAGGTCCCATTTGTTTGTTTTTATTTCCGTTTCTCTAGGAGGTGGGTCAAAAAGGATCTTGCTGTGATTTATGTCATAGAGTGTTCTGCCTATGTTTTCCTCTAAGAGTTTTATAGTGTCTGGCCTTACATTTAGGTCTTTAATCCATTTTGAGTTTATATTTGAAAATACACAAATCTTAACTGTATGGCTCACTGGATTATCACAAAGCGAACACACTCATGTGACCACCACCTAGGTCAAGAAATAGAATACTACTAACACCCCAGAAGCCCACCGTACCCTTCCTCTCAGTCATTACTCCCTTCCATCTTCCCAAAGGTAACATTATCCTACTCTAACACTGTAGTTTAGCTTTGTTTTTTTTAATTAATAAACTTTATTTTTTAAGAGCAGTTTTAGGTTCATAGCAAGATAGAGTATATTTTGCCTGTTTTTGAGCTTTTTAAAATTGAGGTATTATTGACATACTGAACTTTTCATAAATGGAATTATACAATATTTCTTTTGGGCTGCTTCTACTTAACATTATGCTTGTCAGATGCCTCCTCTTGATGCATTTAGCAGTAGTTTATTTTTATTACTGTGTAATATCTCATTGTATGAATATGCCACAGTTTATTTACCTTTGCTGGACATATTTGTTTTCCATCTTGGACTCTGATTTTATAATACCACTCCAAATGTACTTTGTATCTTTTAGTCCTACCTTTGTATGTATATCTAATAGATATATATATATCTGGGATTAAAATTTCTTGGTCATTGGTTATGTTCAACTGTAGCTGATAATATAAAACAGTTTTCCAAAATCTACCTCCTAGTAACTGTATTCCTAATATTCATTTTTTAAAAAAAGGGAATTTGGCCAGGTTCTCAAACCACTTCACAGGCATTAATACATACTTTTTACATGTTAATCCTGTAGGCTTGGTAATGTTTTTTTTTTTTTTTTTTTTAATGACGTGACGAGATCCATTATGCTCAAAATGATGCCTCACATCATTTGTGGCCCTCATTTTTTGAAAGAAATATTGAGTTCATGTTTATGATCCTGAACAAGATAACAGCATAGCCCCTGAACTTAGTGGCATTACATACTTTTAAAAAAGAATATTGTTTTCTAAAGAGATCAGTTAACATGTTTTTATTTTTGCAACTTTTCTGTGTCTGAAATTTGAAGATAAAAAATTAAAAAAAATTACTGACATGAGAAAATTCATGTGAAAATGGAGCTCAATGAAAAAAGAAAAAAGCAGTGAGGAGAATGGTCAAACGGTATGTAACTATATGGGGGAAAAGGCTGAAAAGATACATATCAAGATGTTATCAGTGAGAGGCTCCTAATGGCCAAAGATGGGCAAGTTGCAATATCAATAAGGATAACAACCACAAGAATTGAAGCATATCAACTCTGCTTAAATCCGTGACTTCATAATACTGAAAACAACAGCAACTAATTGGTAATTATTGGAGAATACTAAGGGACGAAATTTTTTGATGAGATTTGAACTGTCACAGAAGAGCAGTGAGCTCCATTTTCCTAGGGCTATTGAAAAATAACTTATTTCCTTCTGTATAGAATACTTAGGTGTAGCTGCTCCTGATGAGGAAGCTTAGATAACCAGCTTTGCATTTCATGCTTTGTTGTGATCCTTTCTGTGATTACTGAGAAATGAAATAAAAATGTAGGCATGTGGTAGAATTTTGTGTTCAGCTTCATAAAGGAAATTGTTTCATTCTTCTATTTGTCTCTTCAGTAAAAATGAACTGGTAATTCTCAGGTGTAATCTACTTTTTTTTTTTTAATTTTTTAATTTATTATTTATTTATTATTTTTATTTTTGGCTGTGTTGGGTCTTCGTTTCTGTGCGAGGGCTTTCTCCAGTTGCGGCGAGTGGGGGCCACTCCTCATCGCGGTGCGCGGGCCTCTCACTATCGCGGCCTCTCTTTTTGCAGAGCAGAGGCTCCAGACGCTCAGGCTCAGTAGTTGTGGCTCACGGGCCCAGTTGCTCCGCGGCATGTGGGATCTTCCCAGACCAGGGCTCGAACCCGTGTCCCCTGCATTGGCAGGCAGATTCTCAACCACTGCGCCACCAGGGAAGCCCTCTCAGGTGTAATCTTCAAAAGCAACTATCCACTGAACATTTGAGAGCAGCCCATGACATCAAAGGAAAAAGAGTCATCAGGGCTTCTTTTTTTTGTGCTAGTGAACCCCATAGTGATAAAATATGTGGTAAAAATATGACAGGAGAAAGTTTGTGCTAAGGTGTATGTATACAAACTGTATTCTGCTAAATATATAAAATAGGGAAAAATCAATTCTTAATCATTAGGAAGTACAGCTTTCCAAAAAGAAAAATCTTTTTTTAAATTCTATTACTTCTTCTATTTCTGTCCATTTAGTTCTTAGTACTTACTTGAGACTGGAGAACAAATAGGCCTGTGGATTGTGTTAGGCTATTAATTTTCTCTTATAACTGTTTGCTTTATTAATTTCCATAGTGTTTTATTATGAATGATATTGAGAAGAGGCCAGAGGGCCATGAATGAGGAAGATCTGCCTAGCAACTAAGGAGGGGCTGGGCAGTGGGAAGGTAATTGCTTTTACATGTGATTCAGAGTGGGATAAAGATGATTCAAAGGGCTAGCTCACTTGTGTTTCTGTCTACTGTATTAGTTATGAGCCAGATTTGTAGAGCCTTCATCTGCAAATGGATACAAGAAGTCTGGTTCCCAAGGAGAGGACGGTGAATGATACAGATATAAACCTCTGTCCACCTCATTTCAGCCATCTAAACCCATGATCACATCATAGAGCATGTCACTCCTTGGAATGGTGCTCTGCTTTTATAATTTCAAACTTCATTATCTGACTATCTGATTATATTCCCCAGTCTGTCTTTCTAGCTTTTACTCTTACTATGCTTTACTAGTGTGATATAGGGTAGATGTTAAAAGTTTTGGTTTTAGGCAGACCTGAGTTGGTGAATATATCAGCTCCACCACTTATAAGTTGTATATCCTTACATATGTTACTTAACGTCATTGAACCTTAATTTCTAAATCTTTAAAATTTATACATCCATTCAAAGTATTTATGAAGCTCCTATTAAAAGGAGATACACAAATAAAAAATATTATGATTTCAGGCAATGATAAGTACAGTGAAGATAAGAAAGTAGGATAAAGGGATTGAGAGTGATCTGAGTGGGAGAGCTATTTGAAGTAGGATTTTCAAGGAAGGCCTCATTGAGGAGGTAACAGTTGAGCTGAGACCTGATTGATGAGAAGGAACCATCAATCAGAGACCTGAGGTAAGTTTTTCATGCAAAGTGAATTGGAAGCAAATATTTTGAGGTGAAGGAGAAAAGGAAGGGGTTATTGGTTCCGAGTGGTATAGGCTCTTCCAATAGGCAGGCAGAGACTATAAATCAAAGATGCTTTGATTTATATTTTGCAAATGTCCAGTTTGTAGTGAATGGACTGGAGTGGGAAGCCATGGCTAGCAACAGTGGAAGCAGGGGGTCCACTTGGAGTGTCCAGGTGAGAGATGGATAAAGGCTTGTACTAAGGTAGTAGTACTAGAGATGGTGAAAATAGCTATAGCAAAGTATTGTGGAGATAATTGGGAAGATGATTAGCACTATCCCAGGCATTGAGTGAGCACTTATTTTAATATGAAAATAGTGTTAATGATCTTCATTCTGCTCTGTGACATTTATTTATCTAAGTCAGGAAGTCATCCTAGACTTCTGAATTGAGGAAGAAAATATATAGAGAGGAAGGAAAGTTGTTAGGTTCAGTTGAGTTCATGGTGTCTGTAAGATAAGTTACTTATAAAATATGTTGAGTTGGGAAGTATTTGTCTTGTTGCAGATCACCCTTGAAAATGGTACCTGAAATTGTAGATCTATAGCTTAGTAGAGAAGCCTGCATTAGAGATAAATTTTGGGAGTTGTAGGTATTTGGTAATAAAGCCATTAGCGTGAATAAAATTGTATATAGAGGATAAGAGAGGAGAAAAATGAGCTAATGCTGTACCTATGGGAATGGGCAGAAGAATTGATAGGTGTGGTCAGAACTGTAGGAAAACGGAGGTGCTGTGTCAGTGTCTGAAGCCTAGACTAAAGGGAGTTTCAAGAAGGAATGATCAAATGATAGAGATGAATGATACTGGTTGAGAATAAAGAAAAACAAGGTCATTGGATTTGAAAACTAGAGCAAGTTTCATTAGAGTAGTGTGAGAGTAGGCATCATATTAAAGCAGTTTAAGAGTATTTGGGAAGTGAAGAAGTGGAATCAGCAAGTGTAGGCTACTCATTCAGAAGTTTTGCAATAAAGAGAAGGGTTGAGGGACTTCCCTGGTGGTCCAGTGGTTAAGAATCTGCCTTACAATGCAGGGGACACGGGTTCGATCCCTGGTCAGGGAACTAAGATCCCACATGCTGCGGGGCAACTAAGCCCACGCACCACAACTACTGAGCCTGCGCCTCAACTAGAGAGCCTGCGTGCCACAAACTACAGAGCCCACGGGCTCTGGAACCCACATGCCACAACTACAGAGCCCATGCACCCTGGAGCCTGCACGCCACAACTAGAGAGAAGCCTGTGTGCCACAACTAAAACCAGATGCAGCCAAAAATAAATAAAATAAATAAATAACAAATAAATCTTAAAAAAAAAAAAATCCACGCTTCCAGTGCTTCCACTGCAGGGGGCGCAGGTTCTTTCCCTGGTTGGGGAACTAAGATCCCACATGCCTAGGCGTGTGGCCAAAAAAACAACAAAAAAAAAGAGGGGTGAGAGTGGTCTTAAGAAAAAGGAAATTTGAATGTTTGTAGCCCAAAGGGAAGGGATCTATAAGAAGGAGAAAGTTAAGATGAGTTGAGGGGAGGAGAGGAGCCAAGATGGCGGAGTAGAAGGATGTGCTCTCCTCCCTCTTGCGAGAACACTAGAATCACAACTAGCTGCTGGACAATCATCAACAGGAAGACACTGGAACTCACCAAAAAAGATACCCCACATCCAAAGACAAAGGAAAAGCCACAATGAGATGGTAGGAGGGGTGCAGTCACAGAAAATCAAATCACTTAACTGCTGGGTGGGTGACTCACAGACTGGCGAACACTTATACCATAGAAGTCCACCCACTGGAGTGAAGGTTCTGAGCCCCACGTCAGGCTTCCCAACCTGGGGGTCTGGCAACGGGAGGAGGAATTCCTAGAGAATCAGACTTTGAAGCCTAGTGGGAATTGATTGCAGGACATCGACAGGACTGGGGGAAACAGAGACTCCACTCTTGGAGGGCACACACAAAGTAGTGTGCACATCGGGACCCAGGGGAAGGAGCAGTGACCCCAGGGGAGACTGAACCAGACCTACCTGCTAGCGTTGGAGGGTCTTCTGCAGAGGCGGGGGGTGGCTGTAGCTCACCGTGGGGACAAGGACACTGGCAGCAGAAGTTCTGGGAAGTACTCCTTGGCGTGAGCCCTCCCAGAGTCTGTCATTAGCCCCACCAAAGAGCCCAGGTAGGCTCCAGTGTTGGGTTGCCTCAGGCCAAACAAGCAACAGGGAGGGAACCCAGCCCCACCCATCAACAGTCAAGCGGATTAAAGTTTTACTGAGCTCTGCTCACCAGAGCAACAGTCAGCTCTACCCACCACCAGTCCTTCCCATCAGGAAACTTACCCAAGCCTCTTAGATAGCCTCTTCCACCAGAGGGCAGACAAAAGAAGCAAGAAGAACTACAATCCTACAGCCTGTGGAACAAAAACCACATTCACAGAAAGATAGACAAGATGAAAAGGCAGAAGGCTATGTACCAGATGAAGGAACAAGATAAACCCCCAGAAAAACAACTAAATGAAGTGGAGATAGGCAACCTTCCAGAAAAAGAATTCAGAATAATGATAGTGAAGATGATCCAGGACCTCGGAAAAAGAATGGAGGCAAAGATCGAGAAGATGCCAGAAACGTTTAACAAATATCTAGAAGAATTAAAGAAAAAGCAAACAGAGATGAACAATACAATAACTACAATGAAAACTACACTAGAAGGAATCAATAGCAGAATAACTGAGGCAGAAGAACGGATAAGTGACCTGGAAGACAG